>NW_024871182.1:5000-605000 GCF_019054845.1 Dipodomys spectabilis
CAATTATATTCCTTTGTTCCTGAAGTCTGTTCTTGTGTCAGTATCAAGCTGTTTTGATTACAATGGCGTTGTATTAGAGTTTGAAATTTGGTATGGATATTTCCCCAGCACTTTTTTTCTGCTTTTGATGATTTTTGCTATTCAGGATCTTTTATTTTCTGTATGAATTTTTGGATTGCCACTTGTACTTCCTTCAAGAATGAAGTTGGAATATTGATAGGTGCCACATTGAATTTGTAGATAGCCTTGGGAAATATTGCCATTTTCACGATGTGGATCCTTCCAATCCAGGAGTATGGGAGGTTTTTCCACTTTCTAATTTCTGTTTTGATTTACTTTTTCAGGTTTTTAAAATTTTCATCAGGCAGGCACTGATGGCTCGTGCCTGTAATCCTAGCTACTCAGGAGGCTGTGATCTGAGGATCATGGTTCATAGCTAGCCAGGGCAGGAATGTCCGTGAGACTCTTATCTCCAATAAACCGGAAGTGGTGCTGTGCCTCAAGTGATAGAGCGCTCGCCTTGAGCTGAAGAGCTGTGGGTCAGCACCCAGGTCCACAGTTCAAGACCATGACTGACAAAAAACAAAAAAGTTTCATCATAAAGATCCTTCACTTTTTTGTTAATTCTTAGGCGTATTGGGGGGGGGGGGCTTATTATAGATGGAGTTATTTTCCTTGTTTCAGCCACACTTTTCTCATTGTTGGATTAGAGAAAAGCCATTGTCTTTGAGGGTTAATTTTATAATGGGCTACTTTGCCAAAGTTTTGAATCATTATGAGTAATTTGGGAGTGGAGTCCATGGGATACTTTAAATACAAGATCATGTTATCTGCAAAGAAGGAGAGTTTTACTTCCTCTTTCCCTATTTGGATCTATTTTATGTTTTCATCTTGTCTTATTGTTGTAGCTTGGCATTCTAATACTAAATTGAAAAAAAAGTGCAGAGAGTGGACATCCTTGTCCTCTTCGTCTTTTATTGTGAAAAAACCGTTCAGAGGGGTTACAATTACATGGGCAAAACAATAAATACATTTCTTATCAAGCATTGTAGCATCCTCCTTTGTTTCCACTTCCCATCCCTTCACATCCTCCCCCCGCGTCCACCCAATCCTCCCCCCCGCCACGCACCATAGTTGTAAAGTTCGTTTTTGACATAACGACTTGTACATCTCATTGTTGCAATGCAATGAGTCCACCTGTATCCCTATTTAAATTATTTGTTTTTCCCCTTCCCCTCCACAAATTATAACAACATCAAATACAGTGAAAGCAGGGGTTATACTGTCGGGGAGGGACATACAAAGCAACCAAGAAATAATCTTGCAAATGTGTTAGAAACAATCGCATGAAAGAAAATCAAACACTTGAATACATATTTTAGGGTTCATTTCCCTAACATCAAATTATCTGAACAATTCTGCTTGATTCAGACATATACTAGATATTGCTAATAAGGGAAATGATGGGACCTATGTTTCTTTGGCCCTGGCTTACTCACTTAATATAATATTTTTTATCCAAGCCTTTCCATTTCCTAACAAATGGGGCAATGTCATTTCTGATGGAGTCATAGAATTCCATTGTGAATAGAATACCATGGAGTCATAGAATACCATATTTTCTTGATCCATTCATCTACTGAGAGGCATCTGGGTTGGGTCCATATCTTACCTGTAGTAAATAATGCTGCAATAAACATAGTCATGATGGTAGATTTAGTGTTTACTTGTTTGTGAACATTTGGTTAATGATGCACAGGCCGTAATTTTCTTAATAGAGACCCAGAAACACAACAGATCAAAGAAAGGTTGGACAAATGGGATTGCATGAAATTGCAGAGCTTCTGCATGGCAAAGATCATAGCTAGCAAGATCAATAGAAAGCCCACAGATTGGGAGATGATCTTCACTAGCCATACAACGGACAAGGGTCTCAAATATAAAAAATGCCTGGAATTCAAAAATAAATAAAATCCCCAACAACAAATCTTCAAAGACACAACTGCCTAATAAGTAAGTGAGCTAAAGACTTAAAGAGAAACTTCTCTGAAAAGGAAAGAAGGATGGCCAATAGACACATGAAGAAATGCTCAACCTCCCTAGCCATGAAAAAAATACAAATCAAAACAACATTGGATACAACCTCACTCCAGTTAGAATGGCTAAAATCAAGAACTCTAATAACAACAAATGCTGGAGGGGATGTGGACAGAAGGGAACCTTACTGCATTTTTGGTGGGAGTGTAAACTTTTTCAACCACTTTGGAAAGTAGTATGGAATTTCCTCAAAAGACTCCACATAGAGCTCCCCTATGACCCAGCAATCCGTTGTCTCCTTCTTGATTTAAGAGGAAATGGCTTTAGTTTTTCACCATTAAGTATAATGCTGGCTGTATGTTGGTTATATACAGCCTTTATTCTATTGAGGAATGTTCCCTGGATTCCTATTTTTTCCAGAGCCTTCATCATAAAGGGTTTGTTGGATGTTGTCAAATGCTTTTTCTCAAACAATTGAGATAACCATGTGGTTCTTATCCTTGTTCTTGTTGTTGCGATGTATTATATTAATTGATTTGCGTATATTGAACCAACTTTGCATCCCTGAAATGAATCCTGTTTGATTGCGGTGTATTATTTTTTGGATGAATTGTTGAAGTGGATTGACCAAACTTTTGTTGAGAAATTTTGCATCAATGTTCATCAGAGAAATGGGTTTAAAGTTCTCTTTTTTGATGAGTCACTGCCTGGTTTGGGGATGAGGGTTTTGGTGGCCTCATTGAATAAGTTCTGTAGTGAACTTTCTCTTTCAATTTCATTGAAGAGTTGGAATAGTATTGGTGTAAGCTCTGCTTTGAAGGCCTTGTAGAATTCTGATGTAAATCTGATCTTGGGCTTTTTTTAGATGGGACTTCTCTTATTGCTGTTTCTATCTCAATGTTTGATATGGGACTGTTAAAATGGTTTAACTCATCTTGCTTTAGTTTCGGCATGTCAATATTTGCTATGAAAAGTCCATTTCTGCCAAGTTTTCAAACTTACTAGCATAGTTTTATGAAGTATTCCCTTTTAATGTTCTGAATCCTGGTTGTTTCTCTGGTGATGTTTCCATTCTCATCTCTGAGTTTATTTATTTGGGTGAGTTTTCTTCTTTTTCTGATAAGATTTGTTAAGGATCTGTCAATTGTGTTAATTTTTTCAAAGAACCAACTCTTGGTTTTGTTGATTCTATTTTTTTTTTGGTTCTAATTCATTTAATTCTGATTTAATTTTAATTATTTCTTTCCATCTACTGGGTTGGGGTTTATCTTGCTGCTCTTTTTCAAGGAGGTTCAGATGTGTCATTAAATTGTTGGGTTCATATCTCTCCAACTTGACTCTGATTACTGCCTTTTCTGTGTCCCAGAGGAGCTGGTAATTTGTGTGTTCGTTTTGTTGAATATCATGAACACTTGAATTTCCTTTCTAATCTCTTATGCGACTTACTCGTGATTCAACAGTATGTTGCTCAGCATCCATGTGTTACAGGACTTTCTTTGGTGGTTTTGGCATTGAATTCTAATTTTATTTCCTGTGGTCTGAGAGAATGCAAGGTATAATTTCAACGTTTCTGAATTTGGACTTTTGTTTTGTGACCTAAAATGTGGTCAGTTTTTGAAAATGTTCTATGTGCTGCTGATTAAAACGTGTATCCTGATACTGCTGGGTGAAATATTTGTTAGATGTCTTTTAAATCTAGTTGATCCTTGCAGTTGTTTAGATCTGCAGTTTATTGTGTTTTTGCTGAGTTGATCTATGTACTGGGGATAGTGGTGTGTTAAAGTTCCTAACAATTAATGTCTTTGGATCTATGTGAGCTTTGAGGGAGGTATTGTTTCTTGGATAAATTTTCGTGCTCCTTGTTTGGCAAATAGATATTTAGAATTGTAATATCCTCCTGAAGGGCATTCCCTTAATTAGTATGTATCGACCTTCTTTTTCTCTTCTCACTAATTTTAATTTGAAGCCTATTTTATCTGATATTAGGATTGCAACTCCCACCTGTATATGGGGGACATTTGCTTGGTAGATTGTGTTCCAGTCTTTCACTTTAAAAATGTGTTTGTTTTTATGGGCAAGGTGTGACTCCTGAAGGCAGCAGAAAGAAGGATTTGCTTTTTAATCCAACTAGACAGTCTATGTCGCTTAATTGCTGAGTTAAGTCCTGTAATGTTGAGAGATAGGACTGAGAAGTATTTTTTTATTGTGAAAATGCCATACAGATGGTTTACAATTACATGAATAAGATAATGAGTACATTTCTTATCAAGCATTGTTGCCTCCTCCTTTGTTTCCCCTTCCCATCCTTTCCCATACCCCTCTTACCTAATCCCCTCCCCCCACCAAAGTTGTAAAGTTCATTTTTCAGCATAATGACTTCTACATTTCATTGTTGCAATGGTTCCACCTGTATTCTTATTTAAACAATTAGTTTTTTTCCTTCCCCTGTACAAATTATACCAACATCAAATAGAGTGAAATCTGGAGTTATTTTTTGTTATGTCGAAAAACGAACTTTACAACTTTGGCCCAGGAATGGGGGAGGGAGGGAGTGGGGATCAGTGTGGGGGGAGATGAAAGGGATTGGAAGGGGAAACAAAGGAGGAGGCAACAATGCTTGAAAACAAATATACTCAATACCTTGCCCATGTAATTGTAACCCCTTGGTACGGTATTTTCACAATAAAAAAAACTTCAAAAAATGTTTATCCCTTAATATAATTCAAATACCAATCAAAAGTAATTTTATATAATCATTACAAGTGTCATTTTATTACTATCATAAAACAGAATAAAATACCAGTCCCAATTAGTCTTAATTCCTAATCATTACCTAAATATCTTAAAAAATCTAAATAGTCATGTCTATTCTATCCTTTTTACATAACATTTTCCAGGGGCATATATTCATGTTTCTTTTTTTTAATTTATTTTATTTTATTTTTATTTTTTGTGAACATACTGTACAGAGGGGTTACAATTACATGGGCAAGATAATGAGTACATTTCTTATCAAGCATTGCAGCCTCCTCCTTTGTTTACCCTTTACATCTCTTCCCAGCCTCCCCCCGAACCTCCACTCAATTCTTGCCCCCCCCACCCACACCAAAGTTGTAAAGTTCTTTTTCGACATGACAACTTATACTTCTCATTGTTGCAACGGGCCCACCTAGATCCTTAAACGACTTGTTTTTCACCATCTCCTCCACAAATTATACTGACATCAAATATAGTGAAAGCAGGGGGTGTACTTGGGGGAGGGACATATAAAGCAACAAAGAAATAATCTTATAAACGGGTTAGAAACAAATGCATGAAAGAAAAAAAAAACATTTAAATACATATCTAAGGGTTCATTTTCCTTGCATCACACTAAAGCTACCAGCACAACTATGTTTATTGCAGCATTATTTACCATAGCTAAGATATGGAACCAACCCAGATGCCCCTCAGTAGATGAATGGATCAAGAAAATGTGGTATATATACACAATGGAATTCTATGCCTCTATCAGAAAGAATGACATTCTCCCATTTGTTAGGAAATGGAAAGGCTTGGAAAAAATTATAATAAGTGAAGTAAGCCAAGCTCAAAGAAACATAGGTCCCATGGTTTCCCTTACTTGCAATATCTAGTATATGTATGAGCCAAGCAGAAAAGGTCAGATAATATATTCTTGTTTCTAAGAAATGTTCACAGCAGTTAAAAATGCTTTTGTGAAATTAATGTGATACATGTTGTTATTGTTGTTGTTTGCAAGGCCTGGACATTGTCCCTAAGCTTTTTTGTACTCAAGGCCAGCACTGTACTACTTGAAGCAAAGGGCTAATTGGAGATAAGAATCTAACATGAACTTTTCTGTCGGGGCTAGATGTGAAAACAGCTGTTAGATCTCAGCAGTCAGAGGAGCTCGAATTATAGGTGTGAGTTACTGGCACTTGTTTTGACGATTTTTTTAAATTTTAATTATGTTTTAAGATGTTTGTTTCACTGTAATGGACACAATTCTATACATAAATTTATATATATATATGATGACAAATTCCCTCTAAAAATGTATGAATTTCTACACATAACATTTATACACACACACACACATACACACACACACACACACATATATTTCTGAATATATAGACTCCCCCAAAAACTTTTATGCTACTATTTTTTTACCCTTTTCATTTCAAAGACACATAGTCTATTTTTCCAAAATTTTCCTAGAGTAAAATGACTAATATTTCAATAGAAAGTAGAATATATTATTTTCAAGGTAATTTTAGATATACACATGATCTTGCAGTAATATTTATAGTATATTACTTGAAAAAATTCTGTTCAAACCCTTAAATATTTGTGTGTAATGACAGGGAGAGAGGAAGTTAATTCATACTGGTTAGGAATGTGCAATGCTTCAAAAATCTGTTCAATAATTTGTTATAAGAACATAGTCAAGCTACCTGATATGGCTTAGTTTTTCTCTTTCTTAATTTATTCAAAAATTTAACATGGATGCATGCACAGTGGTAATATTAAAATTATTAATCAAAATACAAATAATACAAAATCATAGACACATACCAGGCTTTCAATAATTAGCGCTTATTATGCTAATAATAATTTTGTTGAAGATGATGGTGACCAGAGTGACCCTGATAAAGACAATGTTATGATTGAAAAGGAAAAATTTTTAGACATCTTTGAAGCTAGATTTCCCACATTGAATAGATAATAATAAACAGAGTTGGATTACATACAATAAGAATAACATGGTTTCCCTTATTTGTAACATCTAGTATATGTATGAGTCAAGCGGAAAAAGTCAGATAATGTGATGTTAGGAAAATGAATCCTTAGATAAGTATTTTAATGTTTTTTTTTCTTTCATGCATGTGTTTCTAACGCATTTATAAGATTATTTCTTTGTTGCTTTGTATGTCCCTCCCCCACAGTATTACCCCCGCTTTCAATATATTTGATGTCAGTATAACTTGTGGAGGAGATGAGGAAAAACAAGTCATTTAAGGATTCAGGTGGACCTGTTGCAACAATGAGAAGTACAAATTGTCATGTCAAAAACTAGCTTTACAATGTCGGTGGGGGGGCGAGGGGGGAAGGATTGGGTCTGGGGGGAGGGGGGAGGCTGGGAAGGAAGGTGAAGGGTAAACAAAGGAGGAGGCTGCAATGCTTGGTAAGAAATGTATGCATTATCTTGCCCATGTAATTGTAACCCCTCTGTACAGTATGTTCACAAATAAAATAAAATTAAAAAAAAAAGAATAACAAGAGGAGAGTTTCAATATCAAAAAATACAATCACATAATCAGGTGAGACAGTAAATCCCTAATGTTATTCTTGCAGTCTCTGTAATTTATATTCACTTTTCTTGGTGGTATTGTTTGCTTATAAATAAAATCGTTTATTTCCACATGTTTATTATCCCACATAGATAAAATATAATAAGCTGGGTGCTTTGCTATCAAATGATCCTGTTGTTTCTAGCCTTGGGAACTTAGGAGAAAGCCTTTCACCACCCACATAGCCAGTGGCTTAGTTATATATCCTTAGAAGGTAACAACACATACCTCAAGCATGCTTCACTCATTAGGCAGAAATCCTTGTTCCGTTTTAGTTTTTATCCAGTTCACTGAAGAAAATCTATGTATAAATTTATGAAGAACACTTGGCAACACATACAACAATAAGAAAATTTTGATGGACTAAGATTAGTTTTCAACCTATTGTGATTAGTTCAAGTAACATTCTCATATAGATACTATTCAATAACGAATATTTTCCAGTGATATGTTGAGTATGTTTTTCAATGCAACTGTAGACACATGACCCAATTTACATAACACCACTTACATATCTGTAGTTGCCTTAAAAGGACACAGCTCTTAGAGCCAGAAGGTACAATTTATTTTTATTTCTGCATGAAACAATTTGTGACTTTATACCAACAAACTGAATTTGACTCTTTTCTTATTTGTAAGCTAAGGTGGAAAATGTAAGGGCTCTTCACTTTTCTTTTTTCTTGCTCTAGGAGTAAGCAAATGTATTCTTCAATATTTCTGGTAGATTACATCCATTTACAGATGAGAAATGTAAGGCCAACAGTCAATGTAGTGAGTAAATAATGATAATAGAATTTGTGTCTGAGCTCTTCCCTCTGCATACATACAAGGAGCAGTAATTTGTTGATGGAGAGGACTAATATGAAAAGACTATGAGGAAAAAACATACTTTGTAAATAGTTGTTTAAGACTAGGTGACCAGTGATGAGTACATGAAACAGACTTGTGTCAGGAGCATAAAAAGGAGTACATACAAATCATATTAGTGCTGGGCACCAGTGGCTCATGAATGTAATCCTATCTACTCAGGAGACTGAGATCTGAGGATCACAGTTCAAAGACAGCCCGGGCAGAAAAGTCCATGAGACTCTGATCTCCAAGGAAAACCACTAGAAAGCTTGAAAATGGTGCTGTAGTTCAAGAGGTAGAGTGCTCGCCTTGAGCTGAAGAGCACAAGGAGGGCACACAGGCCCAGAGTTCCAGCCCCACGACCAACAACAAAAAAATGAAATAAATTTAGTAACAGAAACTGAGAAAATCTTGATCGTTCATCTTATATAATGGGTGGAGTAGAAGGGTAAGAAGAAATCTAAAGGGTTCTACCTCTATGGCTAGGCAAATGTGTTAGTGATATTCTTGGTGATAAGGATTATAGGTGAAAATGATGGATTAAGGGGAAAAAAATTCTCCAATAGTTCCAAAGTTTATATTAAACAGATGCAAAGATAGGTCTGTTTAGATATCATCAAAATATCCATGACCATGAATATGAAAAATAATGATAAAATTGGGGGCATTATTAAAGTGAAGAGGAAAAGAAAAGTTATGACATAAGTGTAGCAATGTGAGCACCAGTGTGGACAAGATTGGATGAAAGAGATAAGGAAACAAGAAAGTAATAAAAACAGATTTACAGAAGAAAAGAAAAGAAAGAATTTGCAGGAAGAAAAGGTCAAAACTGATACAGAGACATTGAAGGAAATATGCTATTTGGATTTGAAAACTAAAAGGACATAGACAAGTTTTTTTTTTTTGTTTTTTGTTTTTTTAGGGGGAGGGGGTCCGGTCATGAGACATGAACTCTAGGCCTGGGCACTGTTCCTCAGCTCTTCATCTCAAGGCTAGTGCTCTACCACTTGAGTCACAGCGCCACTTCTGGGTTTTTTTCTTTTTGCTTATGTGGTGCTGAGGAATCGAACCCAGGGCCTCAGTTATGCATGGCAAGCACTCTACCACTTAGCCAATTTCCTAGCCCAATAGACAAGTTCAATAAGAACAGTGTTTTGGTGAACTGGTAGAGATGTAAGTCATATTGATGAAATTTTGAGATATGAATGTGAAGCCATAAAATTCTAGATTCATGAATTCAACAGATCCTGTTGATTTTAAATGTTGGGAACAAATGCTTTTATCCTGACCTTAGAAGTATTATACAGATGTAACTGTCATAACCTTTACTTAGATATATTCTGTGAATATTTTTGAAGACTGTTTAACCAGGAGATTATGGATTGAACTATAGCACAGACAAGCCTAATTTGCCCTTCAGTTCCAATGAGTGATCCATGTATCTACATCAGTTTGGAATTTTATTGAAATATTGTTAGATATGTTTGGTTATCTTATCAGGCTATTCGTTATAAACGTAGGACAAGTACCACCAAGTAAAGCTTGAACATACAATTTTACTGATGTTACTGAAGACTCCGCAAATTGATTCTTCTTTAGAATAGAAAATGCCTCAATAGCCATTGATACATCATAACTGTCATATACTCTATTTAAATATAATTCTTGTTAGAGATATCTCCATGCTGAAATAACCCTCTCAATGAACCTGCTACAATTTCTTATATGTAAGAAGTGCTCTTATAAAATTCAAGCTTTTATTGAATGGAAGAGTTCAGACATTACCCTCACCACAAGGACTAAATGCCTAAAAAGATAAGACATTTTGTTTTAATGCCTTTCTTTCATTTTCTGATACACATATGCATTTAGGGAAGGATTCTGATGTAACAATAATACAATGGTGACTTGTAATAACACAACATCTAGGATCTAGTGTTAATTCAGTTACTTACTAATTAGCTCCAACGTGTGTGGATATTTATATTTCCCCTGGATAAACTAATGAACTCCAAGAAAATATCCCTAAGGAGCCTTTCAATTCAGATATCACTGTTTGTCTCAAAATGCCTTAAATTCTACAGCCTCTACTGTGGGCATAGAGTTATACTGTGGAAATTTTCTCCTCAGAGGGTGAGTACTACCCTATTGGTTAACATGGACAAAGTACCTTCATAAATAGACTGGGTGTTTGCAAACAAGAAGTGGTAGTTGAACAATGTTCTTAGTAGTTTGTAAAGAAGAAATGGAAATAGAGCAACTGTGAAATCAAAAGGAACATGCAAAAAGACAAAGGTACAAAGTAGAATGTGCCAAGGAAATGCTGATGTACAATTTCAAATAATGTGCTCAGGTGTGAGGGTGTGTTCAAAGAACAGCATCAGACAATATACTTGGATACCTTGAGAAAAAACTGCATTAAACGATTCTGGGATTATCATGCAAGTACAAACTCATTACACTGACTAATCAGTCACAACATCATTAATTTAGGGAGTATTTTCCAAGAGCATACTGAGAAAAAGAGGACTCATCACAATTATTGTTCAGGTTGAAGTAACGACAATCACATAAAGTTTCTTATAAGTCTTCATTTTTTGGAGCATTAAAGTGGGAAAAAGCCAAGTAAATAGTTTGCCTGTATCTAAAATAAGTGGGACATATTATATTGGTCTGTCTTTAACTTGGAAGTTATATTGTACTCTAAGTTGGGACAATGATCTGCTTTCAGTTATTTTCTTCTCTTCCCCTTATTTTGCCCTTCCACTTAAAGAGACATACTTGAGCTTGCATTTTTAAATCCTTCAGAAATATCTGAATTTCTCCATACTTCTCGCAGACTCCTATATCTTTATCAAGGGAATATCTTTTCACTACCATTTTTTATCCCATATGATATTGGATATCTTCCTGCCTAATTCAGTGCAAGATACACATTAGACTCATCCAGATATCTCAACACTTGTACCACCATAAAATCCTATCTTACTTAGAAATCATGATTTTAGTATGTCTGGGGAGGTGACATCTGTCATTTTTGAATGACCATAATTGATACTTACATGCAAGCATGTTTTAAACCAATATGCCTCTCAGAAGATGAATGAATCGGCATGTCCATTGCGGCGCTGTGGGCTGTGGCAAGGACGAGGAAGAAAAATGGTTGGCTGCCCTCGGTTATTAATCCTGTGCCCCGGGGCTGGCCAGATGGAGAGTTTCCCTGCATAGAGTAAGAATTTTTATAGTTATTCCTTTATTGCCTATTTTTGATCTACACACTCTTGTGTAGTGCTTTCCTTTTTTACATTTAGGGCAAATTCCTGTTCCTCTCTTGTTAACATCAGTAGCCGTTTTACAATTCTTCTTTATATGTCCCATTTGACCACATCCAAAACATTTAGATTAGAGGGTTTGGTTTGTAAAGCATGCCAGGTAGTGGGCATAGTTTCACCAAACAACTGCATAAGCCGGGATTCAGATGTAATGTCTTTAAACGCCATTAAATATGTATTTACATCCTCAGATTCTTTAATAGGCAATAGGGCTCATCTACAGTCCTCATTAACATTCTCATAAGCCAACATGCCCAGCAGTTGTTGCTGTGCAGCTACTCCCACAACAGTAAGTTCCAAGGTCAGTTTCAATCATGATAAAAATTCAACATAGGGTTTATTAAGTTTTTTAATTACTTTAATCCAGGAGCCATAATGCTCTCCTACCAGCCGAATCCTCTTCCATGCCTCAATACCTATGTCTCCTAACTACTCATGGATCTCTTCAGGAGAGTTCACTTGTATATGAGCATCTGCATATTGTTCTGTTCTACTCAACATGGGAAAGGTTATGACCTACAGGCGCGGATTATTGCTCTGCGCATTTTGCCTAGTCTTTTCTGTACATAACTCAGTAAACCACATTTGCCATTTTAGGTATTCAGGATCCTTAATTAGGCTCTACAAAGCATCTTCCAATCCTCGAGAGCAAAATTATTGTAATGTCGGGCAAGCCCATTAAGCAATTCCTTAACATAATGAGACTGAGGACCATCCAACGTCACTGACTTCTTAAGTGTACCAATATCATTGACAGCAACACCCTCATATCTGGCTGGTTGAGCTAAACCATTCATAGGGGGTGGTCAAATTACAGGATAAGAAAAAATATGCAATTCATCATCAAACTCACTGTCTAAGCCTTCTGTTTTGTGATGGAGTAATACGGTAAAAATTGCTTCCGCTAGCGGAGGAGCAGAAGGCTGTTTTACTTTCACTTTCTCAGATTCTCTTTCACTGTGCTAATTTCTAACTCCATATGTTGTAATCTTGGTAAAAATCAATTCCATTTGCTCAGACATTCTATTTATGCTTTCAGATTGTTCCTTTTCAGGCTTCTTTACCTCTTGTTTTTTCTCTGTTAATTGTGATGCATCCTTATCTATTGCGTCCTTAACCTCAGAGTCCAATTGTAACTCTACAATAGAAGGGGTAGCCTCTTTTCTCATTTAAAGCTTTAAAAAGGGTATGTAAAATAGCCCAAATGGATCAAAATTTAACAGGAATCCTTTCCCCTTCTCGAACAGCTCTTTCTACATTATATTTTACTCATTTCCAATTATCAACATCTAATGTCCCTTCAACGAGGAACCAAGGATTCCATTCCCTAACTACATTAATACACAGTTCTATGTCAAAAGAAGAAATAGTTACACCATAAGCAGCAAGTAAATGTTTTAGCATATGTAAGTACGGAGTAGATTTAACTTGTCCCATCACCCAGTAATTAAAAAAGTACTTACCTGAATATATCTTCCTGAATTCAACACTGCAGGGTCCCTGTTTGGGTGCCAGTTGTCAACGTCTAAGGCATTGGAGTCCCTGGGTAAGGGTCAAAAATCACCAGGACACAGGGGATACAGAGTGCAAACAGCAATTGCCACTGCATGCTGTGCTTTATTTAAAGGCAAGCAAGTATTATCTTTGCCAAGATTTAGTCAGGAGACATTCACACAAAGAATTTCAAAAGCTACACTTTTGCTTAAACTATGAGACAATGTCTTTGTATATTTTTATCTAAACTATTTTAGAGCAAGGTCAAACCACTTTCCTGTACTCAGGAAAATGCTTGACTAGCTGTTCGTCTATGCTTAAGTAAGCAGAAGAGCTACTTCCACAGCTCCCAGGAGTCTGACATGAGCTTTGAGATAGGGAGAGAGAACATGTTCCCTCTCTAGCCCAGCATGCCAAGAGCTTTCCACATACACAAACACAGTCCTCAGATAATCCTGAGGCCTGAGCCTGCATCAATCTGCCCCTCCAACACAGACCCTGAGGCTTCACACAGATTGTCTCACCAACTCTTCTATTACTTTAAGCAAAAACAAAGCAAAGCAAAGCAAACAAAATAGACTTTATGGTTAATTAAGCTGCTATTAAATATTCTAGGCAGAACTACACTGTAAAATGATGAGTTAGTAAATATGTTTTGTAGATACTGATCTCACATGTGTCACAAAAATAACCATGGATTCATATCTAGAAACTCTGAAGTGTAAAGTATATTAATTAGGTGAGTTTCATTAGGTACCCAATGAAGAGAACACCACACTGTATTCACTCAGGTAAAGTAGTTTATTTACTGAACTGCTGCCCATGCCATACATGGTGGAAAGCCATGGAAAAAAAAATGGGGCGACCTAACCTCAGGCAAGGATGTATCTATGTGAAGAACCAGATGAGGTATGGCTATTTGAGGGAAACTCTGGCCACACTGGATCTGGATGTGACTTCACGTTCTGGGACTCACTTCTGGTCAGATGGAAAGTGTGACCAGAGTTGACCAGGTTGTGACTTAACAGGATGGGGAGGTGGCTGCCTTCGGGTGTGCCAGATACTAAGCAACACATGAAGGGTTGAAACTTAGCCAAGAAGCGGGAAGGTGTCTGAATAGGGTCTGCATGGCCTGGGGCAGTCCTAACACCAAATACAGGTAGTACCTCTGACATATAACTCCTTACTCCAAACAATTCATTCTCAATCATTTTCTTTCTTTCTTTTTCTTTCTTTCTTTCTTTCTTTCTTTCTTTCTTTCTTTCTTTCTTTCTTTCTTTCTTTCTTTCTTTCTTTCTTTCTTTCTTTCTTTCTTTCTTCCTTTCTTCCTTTCTTTCTTTCTGTCTTTCTTTCTTTCTGTCTTTCTTTCCTTCTTTCTTTCTTTCCTTCTTTCTTTCTTTCTTTCTTTCTTTCTTTCTTTCTTTCTTTCTTTCTTTCTTTCTTTCTTTGTTTCTTTCTTTCTTTCTTTCTTTCTTTCTTTCTTCCTTCCTTCCTTCCTTCCTTCCTTCCTTCCTTCTTTCCTTCCCTCCTTTTCTCCTTTCCCCTCTATCACTTTAATTTTTTTGGTCGGTCATGGGGTTTGAACTCTGGGCTTGGGCACTGTCCCTCAGCTCTTGAGCTCAAGTCGAGTGTTCTACTGCTGGATCCACAGCACCACTTCTGGGTTTTGAGTGGTTTATTGGAGATAAGGGTTTCATGGACTTTCCTGCCAAGGCTGGCTTTGAACTGCAATCTTCAGATCTCAGCCTTCTGAGTAGCTAAGATTACAGGTGTGAGCCACCAGTGCCCAGCTCTCTCTCTATATCTCTCCCCTCTTTCACTCACCCTCCCTCTCTCCCCTACCTCTGTATTCTCAACTCTCAAATAATGAACACTTTCTGAGTTGAACTCACAGGCTGGGAGAGCAGCTTAATTGGCATATGTGAAATTTATTTAATGTTTCCTTACACCTCTACTACAGGTCACTGGAATCAAATAATGAACACTCAGCAGCATGGCATCTTAAGCCATTTGGAGGAGGAAAGCAAGCATGCTCACTGCATTCTGTGAGGTCCACCCTAGGAAGGTGGGGCAGAGTCCTCTTTCCTTTTGCTAAAACTCAGCCCAGTTTCTGCATCAGTAGAGGTCACTGCCTCCAAGTATCCCAGTTCCCAAGTGACACAAGTACTAGGCAGAGACTTAGCCTCTTGTGGTTCTGAGATTAATGGCATGATTCAACATGATCCACTAGTTTGTTGAGATTGGGACTTCTTAAGTTTTTGGTTAGGTTATGTTCAAATTGTGATCTATTTATTTCTGATTGCTAACCAGAATTATAGGTGTGAACCAGCACATCAGACCATTCAAAGTTCTTTATCCCACATGGAAGACGTGAAGTTTATTTTACCAAATGACATACAAGTTGACAGACAGTAAAAGTAAATCCTTAATCCTGGTCAAGATGTGTTATTAATGTGAAACAAAATTACTTAGCAAAATATCTGACTACTGTGATTATACTTTCAAACTTACCCTACACTTTAATATCAAATCACCTATATTAGCCAATGATTCACTCAAATTACCTGTAATCATTTATGTCTGTCCTATCTTCTAGAAGTAGGGAGAACTGGAGCTCACATAATTAACTAAAGTGGTTGAATTTGAGAGGATCACAGTTCTAAATCGGTGTAGGAAGGAAAATATCACCGATATCAACCTACTAGGTAGGGATATTGGAATGCAATCATGATCCCTGTTTTTTGGGCTGGGGGTAAAAATTGCTACTCTATGAGTAAAATAACTTAAACAAGAAAGGATTGGTGAAATGTCTCCAGTGGTGGAATGCTTGTCTGGCAAACACAACATCAAAACTCAAATCAACTTCCTAAAGATAAAATAAGAAAAGGAAAAAAAAGAACAACTCATACTGAGCATGTGTTCAATGTAAAGATTTACACAAATTATTGTAGCTATTAATAACATCATTTCTAGGAGCACACACATTTTGTGTGAAGACTAAATGAAAAAAATGACACCCTATATATAAAGCTTTGGTAAAACACGGGTCTAGCTTACAGTGGTGAACACTTAAGTTTGCATGTGCAGTGCTGTTGCAGGGTTGTTAAGGTTTATGGAAGTCCATGAACTTGACATGATGAAATTACCTAACCATACATAATCATACAGTTCACTGGACAGATACAGCTGATATATATTGCACACACATGTATGTATTTATATATTAAGTGACATATAAATGAAATGAAAAATTTACAATGAATAAATTTAGTGAGCAGATAACTTTTCCAAAGTATTACATTACCTGAATCAGTTCATGTCTTAAAGTCTCCAATGCTATATTACACTTACATGGTTGCTGATCCCCTTCAGCTTTTTTATGATATTGTTTTTTCTTTGTTTTTCAGGGGAAAATCCTGCCAATAAATATACTTTTATGACATTCCTTTCTTTAGAAAATGAAAAGCACGTTGTGGTAGCTGGCTCTTTATGTATTATCAAAATAATTTTTTTTTATAATTTCAAGTACATATTGTCTTAGATCGCACTCATTCTCTTCCAATAGTACATATGGGAAGGAGAAAATGAAGGATTATTCTGTTACTTTGGGAGTTTCTCTTATTAATAACTGCAATAAATATGAAAATGAAACTCTGAAATTATTTAGAGATGTAATTTGAAAGTTACATTTATACACACTCATGTTACTCCCTCAACTAAATCACAGAACTTAAAATAAGTAACATTTTTAGATGGGTGCCAGTGGCTCATGCCTGTAATCTATGCTACTCAGGAGCTGGGATTTGAGGATAGTAGTTCAAAGCTAGCCCTGGCAGGAAATCTATGACACACTTACTTCCAATTAACCACCAGAAAACCAGAAATGGCACTGTGGCTCAACTTGAAACCTGCTAGCCTTGATCAGGAGAGCCCCAAGACAGTGCCCAGACCCAGAATTCAAGCCCCTTGACCAAGAAAATTAAAAAGGAAAAAAGGGGGAAAAAGTAATATTTTAAAGCTAATGTGCATATATACACAAAATTTGTCTAGAAATAAAACTATAACAGCTCCTGGACTGGCGACAAAGAGATTAAAGTGAAATTGCCTTCAATAATTCATTTAGATGATCTATACTGAAGGCTGGCTACTGGAACTTACATCACTAATTGAAGAGGTAGAATTTGAGAGGATCACAGATCAGAACCAGTGTGCAAGAAAAGTAATAAGAGTCTCATATCATCCTAAAGGCTCGCTTGTTGGAATGCATTTCTGATCCCGCTACTTGGCAGACAGGTGAGAAACTTAGCCTGTGTTCGGCCCTCAGCAAAATGGATAACTTATGAGCAAAGTAAGTAAATCGAAAAAGGATTATTCTAATGGTAGAATACTTGTTCAGCAAACAAGTATACTCATTTCCTAAAAGAGGAAAGAAAAGGGAAGAAAGAAAGAAAGAAATGAAGGAAGAAAGAAAGAAAGAAAGAAAGAAAGAAAGAAAGAAAGAAAGAAAGAAAAAAAGAAAGAAAAAAGAAAGAAAGAAAGAGAAAAGGAAAGGTATAAATAAAAACCTCAGCATGCGTTACATGTTAACAATGATCCTAAATCATTTTAGCTATAAATGCCTTCATTTAATTCTGGGCAGAGTCATTTTGTATTAAGCCTGAAAAAACCATAGCATACCACATCCAAAGCTTGGGTAAAATACAAGTCTGCCTTACAGTGTTGGACCAATAGCAGTGTATGTCTAGAGCTGTTGCAGGTATGTTAAGGCTTGTGGGTGTTTATCATCCTGATGATCTTGCAATGATGAAATTGACTAACTACACAACTACCTTGGCAGATCCCTGCTGAGACCTATATTAAGTCACAGGTTAACAAAGAACAATATATACAATGAAATATAGTGTACAACCAGGCATTGTGACCAAAATTATTATTACCTGATTCACTGTATTTTTACATTCTATATCACATGTACAAGTTCCTCATTCCCTTCTGTCTCATTATGTTGTCTTTCCTTGGTTTTGTTTTGTTTTCAGAACCATGGTATAAGAGGGCATTTCTTATATTTTTGTCTTCTAGTCTTCAGAAAGTCTGCAGTTAAATATGCTTAAGTTCCTTTTATTAGAAAATTTAAAACACATTGGGTAGAGTCTTCACCATCATTTTGTTAAGATCTCAAATATGTTTTTATTTCTGGCATTCTACCTGTGATAATCTCACTTCAATCTTTTCCAAAGGGCACTTTAGTGGAAGGAGGAAATTCAAAGTGGATTCTGGCAGAGAATTTCTGTTACTAAAAACAATGGTACATAGTAATGTAAGCAAGTCCAAAATTATTCATTGGAGAGATGAGTTGAAATTCAGCTTTTTACATCTTAATACTCTTTCCTCAACCAAACTGGAGGATTTAAAATAACTAATACTTTTAAGTTAATGGACAAAAATGTGCACGAAAATTCTATAAATAAAATGATCACTCATGAAACCTTACTGATACTTCAAAGAATGCTTTCCAGTTAGAGGAATCATCTTCACACATTTTCACACAATGTGTATCTGCCTGGTAACAGACCCCAAACTAGACTAAGGCATCTAATAACTATCTCATTTTTGTTGTCTTTTGACAATACCGCTTTCTTATCATATTGATTAGTATGAATTCTGTGACTACTATAAAATCACATTTGTAATAAAAGTTACTAGGTGGGAACTTCAAAGATGAGGTGTTGTGGGGTTTCTGGTGGAGCCCTGTCTGGTTCAAGGGAGAAGTTTATATTGGCACAACCTCTGTGGTGGAGCAGGTCGGGGCTTTGAGGGTGAAGGCCAGTTTGGTAGGGCTTTTAGACAGCAGGGAGAGGACAGGAAAGACTAGACTTGTTAAGAGCAGAGTCTCTTGTGGAGTAGGTGGAAATTTAGGATGGAGACTGGCAGGTGGATGGGTTTTCAGTGGAAGATGGTGGGGTCACTGAGGAAGAGGCTGTTTGGGGCAGAGCTTTGAAAAGGAAGAACAAGGCTACAGAGGAGGAGGTTACTTAGAGGAGGGTTTGTGGTGTAGCACTGTGAGCCCTTGTGGGATATGTAGAGTGAGGTTTTCCATAAGGCAGGGAAGAGAGTTAGGGCAAGAGACTGACAGAAATTGGGGATTCTGGTGCAGGAATGCGGAGCTATGAGGGAGAGGCTTTAAAGGGTCTGTGAGAGGGCAGAGCAGTGCTAGGAAGAAGTGGGCTAGTAAGGGGCGTGGTTTCTGGTGGAGAATGGCAGGCCTTTGGGAAGTGTTTTAGGGTGGAGGTGGGGTTTCTGGCAGAGCAGAATGTAGTAACAATGTATGGAGGAAATTTTCAGGAACAGAGCTTTGTGAGAGCAAGGATAGGATCCAGTGGACTAGACTAGTTAAGACAGGGTTTCTCGTGTAGCCAGTCACCACTTCCAAAAGTTTGGGTGGGGATGTCAGTGTTGCAAGGCAGGGCATTAGACTTTGGACAGGGTTTCCAGTAGGGTAAGGCAACTTTCAAAAAGGGACTATGAAGGGACAGGGATTTACAGTTGAGCTTGGTGAGACTTCCAGAGGGAGGCCAACTGATGCAGTGTTTTCCAGTGGAATAACATGGGAGTCGAGAGATGGGATAGTGTGGTGGGGGTTGTCTAGTGGCGGTTTTCTAGAGCAGGTCAGGCTTGGAGCCATGGGGTTAATTGGAAGAGGGACTTTGAGAAGGAATGTAAGGTCTACAAAGGTGTAGTGTAATTATGGGCAGGGTATCTGATTGAGTAGGGTGTGGATCTCTGGGAGGATCCAGTAAGGAGAGGATTCGTCTCGGGAACAATGCAGCCATTGAGAGAGTAGAAATGGGATGTAGAGAGGCCTGTGGTGGAGCAGGGTTGGCTTTCCAAGCAGGAGATGGGCTGTGTGAGAATCTTTTGGTCAACCAAGGCGGGGCTACAAGGGCAGTTATAGAGAGGTGGAGGTTTTTTGGTGTAGCATGAAGGGCTTTGTGGGAAGAGGTAGGTTCAGGGCTGGGTTTGAGATGTTAGGCCACTTAGAAGTAGACTAGTATGGATGGAGTTTCTGATGAAACCAGGAGGGGTCGAGGGAGAAATCTGGTTGGGAGTCGGGTATGAAATGGAAGGGAAGAGCTTGGAGGTAATAAAATATGGGAGCAATGGGACTATGAGTGAATAAAATAGTTAGGGAAGGGGTATCTGATGGATGAAGTTAGGATTAGAGGGAGGAGCCCGATGTAGGCGGTGTTCTTGTTGCAGCAAGGCGGATCATAGGAGGAGATATAGATGTGGCCTGGTTTCTGGTGGTACAGAGAAGGGATTCCAGGAAGGGGTGGAGTGGAAGAAGGCTTTCCCTGTAGCAGAGGAGGGCTTTCAGGAAGGATTCTGGTTGCAGTCAGGGCCTTTAAAGTTTATAGCAGGACTACCGGGGGTAGGTTATTTAAGGTTGGATGATGCTGAAAGGAAATGGGTTTCCAGTGGATCCAGTAAAGTTTTATGGGAAGGGGAGGATAGGAAAGGGACAAGACTTAGTGAAGTGTGGGGCTACAAAAAATAAACAATTACTCTAATAGGAACACCATTTTCAGTCAGTGTTGAATTATATTACTTTTATGTTTGCAAGAGATATTGGAGAAAGTAAGCAAGTAATAATTTCTTCCTAGAGGAATTTTTCTTTATTCCTGTTGAGTGAAAATAAAACCACAGGTCACATCAGGCTCAGAGGCCCACAGCACACTAAAACACATGAAGCACTGGACTTGATTCCCCAGCACAACCTTTAAGGACTACAAATAAAAATTTTAAATATCTCACTTGTCATAATGGACATTCTATTATCTTAAAATTGTGAAAGAATAGAACTTTTACTTTGACCGTTTTAGAAATCGTAAAACTAAGTAAGTGATAATGTTTTAACTTTATGTAATATTGGGAAGTATAATACAATAATTAGGAAAATATAAAATTGTACACAGAATTTGTTGTCCAGCATCATTTTTAATCTAAAAGAATTTTAAACCAGGAAATTGTAATATAGTGAGATTGCAGCATGGTTTCTTTTCAGTCATCAAAATGGTGACTTAAGGAATGTGTCTTCATCATTAGATGCATCGATGTTAAAACTTATCTAAAAATGTGAAGCACTACACAGACCCTGAAGAAACTCAGAAGGGTCCGTGAAATGAGGTTGGAATAAAATTAATGACTAATTACAGTAGGAATTGATCTTCACTAGGCCCATAAATATTTTCCAGAAGAAAAGAATACATTGAAGAATAATCAAAACAGTGAAAAGGAAGCAGGCAGGCAGACCTTGAAGTAAACATTATCCAATGAACAACAACTATTGAAGCATGATTGCAATAATCTTTTACCTAAGTTACAGTACTGATCTGTGTTCTTCCCTTATGCCAAATAACAAAGCCATGAAAATGCAGTAATAATTTTCAAGACATTAGATTTAACAGAAGGAATTCAATGAATGTATTTCTAGAAAGTAAAGATAGATGTCTGAGATAAAGAGTAAAGCTAATATCCCTAATTTTTAGCCCTTCGAGGTGAGAAAGGTACAAGCCGAAGCACAAGGAGAATGGACAGAAGTACAATAGTGCATACCAGTAGTTCCCAAGATGCAATGATGAATGTAACAGGGGAGCAAATCAACATGACCATCACAGGACTTAGCACTAAAGAGTAGAGAGAAGAACATTGAAAATCAATGGAGAGTTACAAAGGATGGCCTTGCACATTTGGCAGAATTGTGCATGGCATTGAGGTCTAAAATATGAGGAGGTATTATAGGAATCTACTTGTGCTCATATGTTGCCTCAGGAAGTGATAAAGTTATGATTTACAGGATATTGAATAACTATAAAGGTCTTGCTTCAGTAGTGCAGAGTTAAACCTTGATAAATTCTGTTTTTAAACACCTAACACACTATAAAACCAAGACAAGAAGATTCAAATTATATATAAGTGACTTGACTGCAACAATAGAGTTCAAAAAATCAAATCAATAATGTGGATGCAAAAGGATTACATTATTAAGGTAATCTTTAAACAAGAAACATTTTATGTGAATAGTCCTGATTATAAATGATTTGTTTTCCATATAGATTTTGGATGCACAAAAACAACAAAAACAAAACAAAACAAAACAAATGACACTTGGCAATAGAGCTAGATGCCAGTATCTCATCTCATGAGGCTGATATTGCAAGATCATGGTTCACAGATGGCTGGGGTAGCAATCCATGAGACATTTATGTTCAATTGTTCAATCAAACACAGAGTTAAACCTTGGTAAAATAGCACTGATTCAGTCAGTCATGAGTGAAAAAAACAAGCAAGATTTTGAGGCTCCGAGTCAAGTTTCATTACTTCACACACACACACACACACACACACACACACACACACACACACACACACACACTCACACGAAATGGGAGATGAAGATGGAAAGAAAAAAGCGAATATTAAAGGTGTGAAAAAATGAACCTATCTGCCAGGACTATGCTAAGCATATATTAATTAATAAAAATGAGGGAAACCATAGAGCCTATGTTTCTTTGAGTGTGGCTTCCTTCACATAATGATTTTTTTTCCAAGTATTTCCATTTTCTTAAGAAAGGGGCTGTGTAATTCTTTTTGATAGAAGCAAGAAATTCCATTGTGTATATATATGACATTTTCTTCATCCATTCATCTATTGAGGGGCATCTGGATTGGTTCCATATCTTAGATATGGTAATCATGCTGCAAAAAACATACTTGTGCTGGTAGTTTTAGTGTTTTATATTTTAGAGTCCAGTCGTGGGGCATGAACTCTGGGCATGGGCGTTTTCCCTCAGCTTGTTAGCTCAAGTTTAGCTATCTACCACTTGAGCCACAGCGCCACTTCTGGCTTTTTTCTTTTTGCTTAGGAATTCATTTTACTTAAGAATCGAACCAAGGGCCTCTTGCATGCAAAGCAGACACTACCACTGAGCCACCTTCCCAGCCCGAGAGAAGATATTTTAACTTATTTTCTACAAGTAAATTTCTACAAGTAATATTAAGCATAATTAAGATAATTACTTATTTACTTTTCAGAGAATGAGTATTGTACTCTTGGATATCTTGGAGGAAAAGACTTCAGACTCATTACAACTGATGCCTTGCATTGAAATTACAGGCTAAACTTTCTTCTTCATGAAATAAAAGCTTCAGTTCTTTCATATTAGAATTATAAAATCATAATACCTGAATGTTGATTTGTTTTCCTTTGCTATTTTCAATTCCATTCTTCATGCATTAGCAATCTAGGGATGATTTTGACAAATGCCCATGAGTGGGATTGCTGGCTCCAGAGTTCTGTACATTTGACCATACAAAATTATAATTGAAATGAACTCCAAGACATGGAAACAACAAGTCGTTTTATTTCAGATATCAGGCTTGATGTCGGTAAAGTGGTGTATCTACATCTTATTTTATTTCATTTGTCTTTGATTTATCCATGGAAATCTGTCTTGAATCTGGTACCTTGCATCTTGTATATACATTATTTGATTTGGAGAAGGAAAGGGAAATAACATAATGATGAAAGAAGTGACCCATTGCAACAATGATATTCACAAGAAACTATACTGGCAATGAACTTTACAACTTTGGGGTGGGGGGGTAGGGGTTGGGGGTGGGAAAAGATAGGAAAACAACAATGGAGTGGGTAACAATATTCAACAAGTAATGTACCTTACTCATCTAACTGTAACCACTCTACAGTACTTTTAAATAAAATAAAATTTTAAAAAGTGTACCTACCCTAGAAAAAAATATCCTTTTCAAAATAACCCATTTGTAACAGTACTTGTGAGGGATTCTAGAGTCAAACTGTTATATCTGGAAAGGGATATATTGGGAAGCCATCTCAAACAGCAATCAAAAGGCTGATAGCTGTGCTCTGGAAAGGTCAAACAGTTAAGGGAAGACAGGGGTATGGATTATTACCTCAAAAGTATTTAAGTTAGAACTGTTGGACACTACAAGTTTAAGACTTTGGAGAAAAGATGGATGTCTGTGCTATGGTTGTAATGACAATCGCTCCATTCTGCTCCCTAAAAATAAGGGATTCAATTATCACTATGTATACAAACAATACCTCAGTTAATAGGTGTAACCACAAGCTAGATTGATGCCTTAGTTTGTGGACGTACCTGTAGCCACTCACTCCCCCACCCCTGTAGTAGAATGAATATAAAGCCTGTTAAGCGGGATTTGGGGTTCTGGAACTTGGCAATGAGGCTTTGGGTTCTCTGGTGTCTTCTTTCCTATCACTTCCTGTGATTTCTCAGTTCTTTGCCCAGGTATCCCGTCATCTTTGCTGTTCCATGGTTGTGGTTAGTGACAGTACTGATATTTTGAACACCTCAAAACAAACTATGGAAAAACACTTCCTCAAAGAAAATTCACAAATGTATAGGAGCACCTGAAAAGATACCAAATATCAGCAGTCAACCTGTGATCCTCTAGCAAGAAAGTATAATTCAGGAGTATCTTAACTTCTGATAATATAAGTGATGGACAATTGTCCCTTTTGTACATTTGGTATTTGGTATTGCATAAATTTTCAGAAACGCATATACATTGTGAAATAATGTTATTTATTTCATAGGTCACAAACCTCATCACTGGAGTGATGATTCTAATGTCTTATCTCGGTTGCCTGATTCAGACTTAGATGAGTGTGAGCTGCATAATTATGAACATTTCTCCATGAAACTTAACAACACAGAATGAAGTGTGAGGGTCAGGGCACTCCATACCTATAAAGATTTTACATATATTACAGTAATACACACCTAAGGTGCTCAGTAATCACAGCACATTGGTTTGTTATAATTGTCTTCAGATCAGAAATACTCTAGAGTTTAAAGTAGAATGATGGGCTGTACATTTTCAAGGCGAAAGTGATGATCACCCCCTGCAATTATTCTCAGTGGAAAATCCTTCCTATACATTTTACTGGCTTAGCTTCACTTTCTGTGCTTTACCATTATCAGGCAGGGTCACACTGTATTGAGCTACAATACAGAAGCAACCTTAGCTGCCTTTGAAATTTACCTCCAATCTTGATACCAAGGTCAACTCCACATCTCTAATCACATAGTTAGTGGACACCTGAACTTTCCAATTCAGCTATCATTGCTCATTGCCAGTGTAAAGATCTCACTTCATTAGATTTATTGTGTATAATCTTGTATTTCCAACATTGCCTTAGATGTTGGTTTTTGATATAGAGCTTTTAGTTTGCATTTGATTTATAGATGTGTTAGTGATGCCAGTTGAACTGCACATATTATAATGTAAGTAATTTGATGTTTTGACATATGAATTTAATTTTGGCAATTGAGGAAGTCAATACACATGACTCACAAAAGTTTCTTTATATGTACTGGTATTGTTTTATTGTGAACTTCTTAAAAACCAGCCATAGGAGTACATGTCCTTATCCCATCACTTCTGTCACTGAGACGAGGCTTGAAAGGTCCCGACCACTTGGCACTTCATAGTGAGAAGGTTTCTACAATGAAGGGTGAGAGAATAGCACAAAGAGCAAATGAATCTTCCAACTGTTTTGTTTTTATGACTTCTTACCTACTCTTTTCCTGTTCTGAGATGTTTTATTTATGGATCTCTAAGAAATCATATAAGAACCATATAATAAATCTATAAATCATATAAGAAACATAAAAATAGTTTATTAGGGATATATAACCTAAAAGGAATAATTTCAGGAAAGTATTAAGCACATAAGATGTAATTCACATCTAAAATTGTCTCTTTATTTAAAACTTCAGCAGTTGTAGTTTATTTATTCTGATAACAAAGATTATAAACTAAGTTACAATAGTATTCCAAATTGCACACTGAACTAGAAACATGAAGGGTAGAACTAAAGAATGCTACTGCTACCACTAATAGAGTAAGAATAAAATTTAGGCAAAACTCCTTCAGAGTTAATTTGTCGAAACCTGGTCATAGATTAAATATGAGGTGTCAAAAAGTATGTAAGTCTGAAATGACTCCAAGTTATTCTGACATGAGCGCTGGAAGAGTTATCACTTAATCAATTAGTAATGAGAGATTGGTTTGTAGATAGAGATCAAAGCTCACTTTGGGATCTTTTGAGTTTGCTAAAATCAGTAGCTGGGAGTTGTGAGTAGACAGGATGCTATTAAGGACTTGAATTAAAGAAAACAGAGCTGTAGAAAAATATAGAAATAATTACTGTACTCAGTAGTAACAACCATGAGAAGGAATATTACAGAGCTAAGCCCAGGGATACACAAGTATGTAAAATATGACAAACGAAGAAAAACAGTAATAAGTATATAATGCAGACTTATATGGGTAGGTATTTTTCATGTTTAAGGGCTATGAAGTGATTGTGTGATGACCTAAAATTTACGAAATTGGTAAGGTCAACTATCCCTTGGGCCAACCATAGCTAAAAGTTTAAGTAAAACGGGGCCACAATAGTGTGTAGAGTGTGTCTTGATTTACCAAAGTGAAAATAGGCCAATATTTGGAAAGTCACTTTTTGGACATGTGGTTGGAGTGGCAATTACTGCAGTTTGTTCAAGTGTTAGTAGAAAGCTACAGGTTTAGCACAATGATAGAAATCTTTCAGGGATCTGGTAGATTTTCCCTCTGTCTTCAATTTCCCTCACAGTAGACGGGTCTCTGGACTTTGTCAGGAAGAGCCTTCTGCCATTGTGGGATGGATTGGGCTGGATAATATGTAAAATAGACACCATATATTGAAAGTATTCTGCTAAGTTGACCCTTGAAATATCGGATGTTTTATCTGCATTGTATTGATTTCTATGAATCAGTTAATCAGATTCTTCATACCGTATGATGTTATTAGATTAAAAATGCATGCTTATTGCATTTCCTTTGTATAACATATAGTATGTTTTGAAATTTGGCATAAAACATTCGTCTTTTCATTTATTTATTTTTAATATGGATTACTCTACTTCTCAAGAGTAGGGAAATGCACTGAAACTTCGTAATTGGATGTCATATGTAATTTTTTTATTTTTATTTATTGTCTATTGCAGCGCCAGGCTTTCTAATAAATATGTAATCTATTCAATATTGAAAAGTACTGTTGTACCTCCCACTTATTTGTGGTATTTCTGAAATCCAAATTCCTCTGTGTGTCAGGGTGGATACTTTTGCCTGTAACAGTTTTGTTATTGAATACATAACATCTGGCTACTTAGGGAACAAAGGATGTGAAGCTACAGTATCCCGAAAAAGAACTTCCAAGACAATTCAAGGGCAACTCGTGTACTCTCTGAGTAGGTGAATAGGAGCATAGAAAAGAAATTCTTATACATGAAAGTGACTGAGATTGTGTGCACATAGGTGTTCACTTATTTATCTGTTGCTATAGTTTTACATATTCACTATTATTAAATGATATTTCATATATATATGATATATATATATATATATGATCACAGTTTCCAAATCCAGAGAACAACATCCATGGGCATTGCTTTCCTGTGTTGTTCTTTGGGTAATAAGAATGAAACCTGGTATTATCCTGTGGTAGAGAAATAACTCAGAGATTCAAACATTTTTCTTTCAATATGTTGCTTGCTCCTAACTCTAAAATTAAGAAGTCTGTTAATATATAATACATGTTATAATATATTTGATATATTATATAATGTCTAATATATTCTATATTATAATATATATTATGTATAATAATTGACATTATTATATATTTATAAGGAAAAATACAACAAACGCTTTCCTAGCCATGATTAGGTTCAGTAGAGTTAGGTGCATTACAACTCAACAAGATAAGTCTGCTGAAGTTCTGATGACCTTGAGCTAGATAAGGAGAATTTCTGTAAAAGGAGCCTCTCTTCAATTATGAGAAAAGATAAGTTTTTCTTTTGTTTTATTTTTTTGTTTTTATTTAGGCCAGACAGGAGGCCTGAACTCTGGGCCTGGGCACTGTCCCTCACCTCTTCAATTCAAGGCTAGTGCTCTACCACTCGAGCCATAGCAGCACTTCTGGCTTTTTCTGCTTATGTGGTGCTGAAGAATCAAACCCAAGGCCTCATGCATGCAAGGCAAGCACTCTACCACTGAACCACATTCCCAGCCCAAGTTTGGAAGTTTTTGAGAAGAGGTATTTTCATTTACTTTGCATCCTTGATTAGTAAAGAATAGATATCATTTTGCTCCAAATTTTGTCTCCTTTTATGTTCCCTAAACAGTTACACATGATCATCATTACATCGCATATATTTAAGTCCTTCTTTTATTTCTTTTATCATTATTGTTTTCTTGTTGTTGTTTTGCTGATCCTAAAGCTTGCATTCAGGGCCTAGGCATTGTCCCTGAGTTCAAGGCTCTTGCTCTATCACTTGAGCCACATCACCACTTAGGGCTTTTTCTGCCTGGGCTTGCTTTGAATCATAATACTCAGATCTCAGCCTTCCGGTTAGCTAGGATTACAGGTGTGAGACACCATTGCCCAGCAAGTCCCTGTCTTTTTGTTATTCTAAAAGCCTCCTATCCAAGATCACTTCTAAGATAGTAAATGAACCTATGCCAATAGTTCCTTCATACTCTCATCTCCTGTTATGGCTATGGAGTCTTTTCCATCGTATCCTGAACCTACTTCACTGTTCTCTTCCTAATCCGTGATTCTGGATGCATTTCTAATAATTACCTAAATCTTGTGGCTATAAACCATAAATTACTCAACTATTAATTTCATTTACTTTTTTTCAATATGATTGTTGTTCTGTACAAATCTGAGCTTATATTTGCCTGGGCCAATTCTACCTTAAATGCAAGAGGTTAGCCAAAGAAGAGTCTGCAGTATTCCTGCCGAGGAGTCAGGACAAGTAGTTGAGTGCCTGAAAGAAGCAATGCATTCCTGACATGAGACGGAGTGAGAGAGACAACAGCCTAGAGAGCAAACTGGCAGTCACAACATTTAACAACTTCTCCTTTGGGGAAACTGAACTCCTCCACAGTGGCCATGAGATAACTTACCTAGTGAATTTTCTTATATGAAGGAAGATGTCATGTCTCACTACACAACTCCCTTGTAGTCAAAGAGAGGGTCATTCTTTTGTGTCCTCGTTAGGCCCAGGCTCAGGTTTATCTCCATCTTAGATTTTGCTCAGACTCTATTCCTACCAGAAAGTCCCTGATGAGGAGGAAAATGTGATCTCTTGGCTTCTGACTGGTCCTTTCGGACCTGAGGCCACTTTTAGTTTTCAACCTGTTCCTTCTGACAATGGGAAAGCTCATTCTCTGAATTGTGCCCTAGTATCAAATCTCTTCAGAGAAAGTCAAGGAATGATAGATTCTGCCTGAGGGATTTAGTTTCTCCATTTCCAAAGAGGCCAATTAATATCTGATTCTGAGACCCAGGTGGAAGTCCTTCACCAGATCCTCCAAGCTGGAGTGGATGTTAGCTCAGACTCCAAGCCATCCTCATATTTCTCCAGCTCTTTCTCATGAACCAAAAGGTTACTGGAGTTTAGTTCAGAACCAAGGAGAAATGAGAGTAGTAGAAGGACCATTGGCAGGGTGAGGAATTAGAAACTTTGGATGAAAAAAAGAGCTCAGAAAATCTAGGATCACTCACATCATTTGGGAATCACATCATAAGATTTGGGAATAAAAGTAATAAATTACTACCTAAATTAGTAACTCCACTACTCTACATTACAAGTGTTCTGTCAAAAGATAGCTGTCCTAGCTCTATTTTGATCAGGAAAATGGAGCACATTCTTTCCTCACAAAGTTCTACTGAGTATCTTTATCCATACCCCAGGTTGTTCTTACTCTCTACTTCTCTGTTATTTTCCTTTGCTGCATTCAATCAATGACACTTGAAAGTGTTAGCATCTTCAGACATGTAATTACACTTTCTTCTAATCCATTTGTTATAAAGTAAAACAAATTATGGGGAAACGTATAACTATGGTACATTTTCTTCCAAGGCATATTTATTTGCTTTTATTAAGTATTATTTTAATAGTTTCATTGTTAAAACTTAAGGAAAATGTTTTACTATTAGCAGTAATTAGTTGCACATTTTTTTTTTTGTATTTTTCCATGTCTGTGTATTTGTTAAGCTTCTAACCTCGTCTTTTTCCCCAACTGTTGCTTGCTTAAAATTGCTTCAAATTATATACTATATATGATGGTATTCTATGTGTTCATTGATATATTTAAATTTTTATCTAATATCCACATATTATAGGGTATCTTCAACCTATTGTAACTGGTCTGAAAATCAATATGGACATTCCTCATTAAAGCAAACACACAATGCCACAAAATCCAGTGAAATTAGGATTAGTTATACATTCAAAATATTTAGCAATGTTACAGTAGAAACATTCACCTCTCATATACCAGAGCATGTTTATAGCTATGAATGGCACATTTTCTTCATTCCCTCTTTCTGGTGCATCTAGGTTGATTACACAGCTTGGTTGCTATAGAATATTGCTGCCATGAACATGGATGATCATGTTGATTTATATTCCTTCAATATGTATCCAATTGCGGTAATGGTCATCAACATATCTGACTTTTTGGTATTGTGTAAACTTCCATTAAGATATCCCTATGGGTTGCACTAGTTTACAATGCCACAAAACCAAATATAGTTCCTGATTTATTTCAACCTATCCAGCAGTTTATTTATTTCAGTGGTAATAGCTATTCTGGTGTGCAAGTTAGGATCTCAGTAACTTTCCTCTTTATTTTACTTCATATTTGCTATGTGGATATGAATCTCAAACATTTCATTTATTTATTAAACACTTACATTTGTACTTCATTCCTGATCAGTGTCTTTCTTTTTCTTTTGATATTTCATCAATTTTTAAGATTTATAATATTTTATTTTTTTCCATTACAAATACTCACTTTAGTTAGTAAAAAGATTTTTTTTCATTACAGTGGTGCACAATTAACTAAAAACAACAGATTGTATATTTATATCACTGTATGTTTTTGTTTGTATTTACAACCAGGAAATTGTTTCAATAAAGATGCTGAACTTCTTTCACTGATATTCTGAAAGTATAGTATCTCATATTGGCCTAAACTAATCTCTGAATTAACAGTCAAAGCATGGACCACCACAGTCTGGGCTAAGTAAAACCACTAACACAGCAAAAACTCGATTTAAAAAGAGCAAAAGGCTACATAAATGTTAGAAGAAAGGCATCACCTTCATGAAGCAAATGTTGAAGTTCACAAGCAGACCTTAGGAATCTGAATATCAAGAAGATCAAAGGATAAAAGTATTTAGAAGGATAACTTTAGAACTCCAGATTGGGGTGGTGGGACAAACAATAGATACCAAAACTCAATGGTGAAGGGAAGGAGTGTTTCACTCCAAAGATCAAAGGATAAATGTATTTAGGACAACTTTAGAACTCCAATTGGGGAGGTGGGACAAACAATAGATACCTAAACTCAATGCTGAAGGGAAGGAGTGTTTTATTACAAACCTCATCTGTGTCTGACTCTCTCATACAACACACACACACACACACACACACACCTCTAGTGAGAGGCCTTAGTCAAAGTACAGGCATTCTGGTCTTTGACTCCGAATAATCAGAAAATATCCCTTGTGAGGACCTTTACTGAAAATACCCATTGTAAATAGACTTTTACTGAAAGTTAGAACTCAGGTTCCTGGAAAAACTGTCAAATATCAAAATAATGTTCTGCCCATTACTCCCCTAGCAATAGCCATCACCGAATGAAAGAAAGTACCTAAAGCTACAGCTTTTTTTTTTAATTTTTAATTTTTTTCTTTTTATTGTGAAAATACTGTACAGAGGGGTTACAATTACATGGGCAAGATAGTGAGTACATTTCTTATCAAGCATTGTAGCCTCCTCCTTTGTTTCCCCCTCCCATCCCTTCCCATCCTCCCCTTGCTTCCCCATCGAATTCTCCTCCCCCTCCTCCCACCAAAGTTGCAAAATTCGTTTCTCGCCATGAGAAATTGTACATCTCATTGTTGCAATGGGTCCACTTGTATCCCCATTTAAACGATTTGTTTTTTTTCCCCTTCTCCTCCACAAATTATTGCTTATTGCTTAGCCTGCACTCGCTAGCCAATAAGATTGTTATAGGATTACCCAGTTAACTGAAGGGTCGGGGCTTTCAACTCTGACCTACTGCAATGGTGAAAGTTGTGAGTCCAGGCTCGAGCTTGCAATAAATGACTCTAATGTGCTCACATGAGAACTGGCTCCGTGGTGGTCTTTGGGGATCCTTATCTAAGCGCAAGACTAGTGTACACAGAGAACCCCAGGAGCATCTGTATCTGGGACAATGATGCTTTTTTCCTCTTCCTTTTAGATAATCAAACATGATGTTGCAGTTGGCTTCACAGCTGCTCCACACCTGAGCAGAAGGAAGGAAAGGATGACTTACACTGCAGGGCAGCCTTGTGTACCCCTGGCTTTCTGTGTAAGAATGCAGTTTGTGGTCCCCTAGGCAGGGGTGGCCAAGCTGAAATGGGGGTATGCTTTGCCTAGAGGATGGCACCCTGTGAGCCCTGCATGCATGGTGAAGCAGCCTGGAAAGCCCTGTGAGCATCTCCAGGATGGCCTCTCAGTGGCTTGGAGAAGTTGACTCCTGTAGTTGGACATGGCAGGAGGCAGGATGAGAGCAGGAATCCAGAAGATGGGAGAGCCACAGAACCAAATGCACCTCTCCATTGAGATTCATTGGCCATTCTAAGGAGGTTCACAACCCACACGTGGGGGCCACTGCAAAGGTCTCCAGAGGCCCTACTTGTCTGGGGAGCAGTGCCTGGTCCTGATCCAGAGCAGGAACTTCCCCAGTGGTCCTAAGCATGGTTGGGCTGGAGCAGAGCCTACCAGCCATGCTTCCTCTGCCCTGCTATGTATAGCCTTACAGCAGCTGCCCAGGTTCCAGCACCCACAACAGGCCAGCTCCTTTGGGCAGGCTGAGGCTGTGCTGACAATTCCTGGTGCCAGCGTCAAGGCAAAAGCGAGGCCTAGCCCACAGGAGAGCTGGCCCTCACTTCCAAGGGCATCGAGAGTTGCATGACAACCACAGGCCCAGCCTTGCTGCCCTCACTGGCCATAAAGGTTACCTATAAATCCCTGCCTTTGTTCTTGAAATTCTTCAGCCACTGGTTGTCTCATTTTTCATTATCTGTTTGGGTGGGACTCGAGACTTCTTCCTCTCCTCACCAAGCAAACAGGCCCTAGCAAATCCACCCCAAATTCCACACCTCACAGACACTCTCCAGAACCCAGCTGCCTTTAGGGCTGCTGCTGCATGAGCTGTTGGCCAACTGCCTCTTCCTCCCTTCACAGCCTCCTTTAGGGCCTCCCCACCATCCTCTCCTCACCGCCCTCAGCCCCCACCAAAGCTTGGCTTCCCCTGTGGCCTCCTCCCTCTCCACACATCCCCCATCCCCAACCCCAGCAGGGCGAGTTCTCTAGAGAAAAGAACTGTGGGCCTGGCACAGCAGAATCAAAGGTGTCACAGTGTGCAGCCTGCTGAGAATTGGAAGCAGCATAGGTCTCTGATCACTGTCTTTCACTTCACTTACACATGTATTAATTGTATTAATAAGGTATTTAATATTGGATCTCATAACTTTTTTTAATCCTTTGCAGAATAGCTGGTAGATATATAGTCCCAAATTTGAATTGTCTCGTTTAATTCTTTTGAGATTCAGAGATATTTTAAGTAGATATAACCATCATAAATTCTCAATTACATAACAGAGTGTTATTCAGAAAACATTTGCTTATACATCTGTCATCAATTATTTACAAAACTAGAAACTTAAAGTTTCAAATATTATAGGAATATCTTTGATTCATGTTGAATGGATGTGAGTAGGTTGAGCTGTTGCATACATTCGTGTGTGTGAGTGTGTGTGTGTGTATTTCTGTGTGTGTGTGTGCGTGCGCGTGTGCATGTGTAGGGGTTATATGTATCATTGAAATCAAGGACAGGAACTTTTTCCTTTTTCTGAGATATGCAGTATGGTGTTTCTTTGTTGGTGGTAGGCTCTGATTTCTTGCTTTTGCCTGATGTGCACATTCCAGCTCAATTTTTCAATTAAACTTTCTTATTTAATATTGAGCATATAGTGCTCTGATATTGCTTTGTCTTTAGTTTGCCATCTAGGATCTCCTTTTCCTCTTTAACTATTAACATTCAATATAAATTTTACTTCCTGACTGATTTTCCCCTTTAATTTGCATCTTGAAATAAGTATTATAAGTCCATTGACCTCTGTATTCATGAAGAAAAACCATTTTGAATTTTCTGTTTAATGTAATATCACCTGGACACATTTGTTAGCAACAAGATCTTAAAATTTCTTATGTATTTTTAGTTTAAAATACCCTACTCTATGTTTTTAGTATAGGGAGACAAACACTTCCTAGTATCAATGATAACAGTTTTATTCATTAAAATAGCAGATAATTCATAATTTTGAATATGTCTAGTGGCAAATGAATACATTTGCTCAATAGATTTGCTTGATAGACCCATGCACAAACATACCACTCATAGGGGCTGCTCAGAAGGTGGAACAGTTGTAGACAGCTTACCTTGAATACACGAGACCCTGGGTTTGATTCCTCAGCACCACCTAAGCAGAAAAAGGTAGAAGTGGTACTGTGGCTCCAGTGGTAGAACACTAGTCTTGAGCTGAAGAGCTTAGGGATGGCAACCAGGCCCAGAGTTCATCACCACCGACAAGTTAAATCAATAAATAAAACTCATACTCAAGTACATTAATTTCAAAGGTTAATTACCATTTTAGTTAGGGGCAGGGTGCCAAGATATAGCAGACCTTTGTCACAAAGCTTTAAGAGGATTCAACACCTGACAAGTACTAAAAAAAAAAAAGTAAACATTTTGCTCTGACAACAACATATAGAATCGCCATTCAAAGAGAAAAAGGTACTAAGAATGAAATACTTTTTATAATATTTCTTAAGAGATTCTGGCTCTACATTAATTATCATATAATTTGACCTTCAAAAACTCCAGGTGGGCCTGAGTCTTAAGGGCCTCTACAAAAACTGGAGGAGAGAATCATCAACCTGGATTTTTCAAATGGTTTTTGTTAAGGTAGTGTACATATAGATCACCATTTTATAAGTCGCTAATGAGTTCACTTCTTGTTTGACAATCTCGTCACTTTGCTCTCTCTCTGATTTTCCCTCCTGTCCCTGTCCACAAGAGGTATAGCTCATTGTGAATATAATCTCTACAGAGTGGAACTGCTGCATTTGTTTCCCTGTTCTCCTTGAATTTCTGTGGCTCCTTCAATGCCCATAAAAAGATAAACAAGAACAAAAAAATCCCTAGTGTTTGGAATTCATTTCAATATAAGTACCAGTAGTTTTATAAGAGTGTTAGACTCTATCCATACATCCTGAACACTTAACACTTCTTGCACCCAGTCTTAACTCACACTGGATTCTAAGGTCCACAGCGTAATTCTTTTCACTTTCCACACAGGAAGAACGAGTGTCAGAAAGATTATGTAACTTACTGGAAATACTGGGCTGAGCATAGTGGCTCAGATCTGAAGATCATAGTTTGAAACTAACTCAGGTTGACATATCCATTACATGTTTATCTCAAGTTTGAGGCCACCTGGACAGCAAAGTAACCCATCTTAGGTACAAAAGTCTGGCTATCCAGAGCCACAGAGAGAAGTTGGAAGAGCATCAGCACATCCTCTTGCCCAATTCTAGGGAATGGCTTGGTGCCAGCTAAGTAAGGTATAGCTGCACCAGGGAAGGGGAGTAAAACAGGAGTGGTTATAATAAAAGCACTGGTCTGAAGCCTCAAAATAAGGACCCCAGTCTGTATGGACCAAAAAGTCTCTAGCATGAGATTCTTTTTAAATTAACAAGCACGATTTTAGATTTTTGCAGAGCAGGATGGTGTATAGTTACAGGCAATGTCTGCTATGTCAGGTAATCTAGTCTGCTCTTTCACATGTCACCCAGTAGCCAGGTTTTAACACAAATGACTTCAATGAGATTGTTCAAATTATACTGTGACTTTTACCTCTCATGACTCAAAATTCTGTCAAATGATTTCTGACTTCCAGATGTTTACACAATATTTCTTATGAACATTTCTACTATTTTGTCCTTATTATCAATGTTCCTACTAAATTTTGTTGTTGTCTTTTGTGTATATGCCATTTTTAGGGCTTGAACTCAATGTTTAATGGTCTCTATTGTACTTTTTGCTCATGGCTGGTAACACATTATTCCTTGAGCCACATCCTCACCTTCTGCTTCCTGCTATATAACTGGAGATAAGTTGTCACATTTTTGTCTGTTTGGACTGGTATTGAACTAAAATATTCAGGTCTTAGCTTCCTGAGTTTCTATGATTCTACACATGAACAGCTAACACCAAACTTTCCTATACTGTTATTTTAATTATGTGTTAGAAGAAAGTGGAAGTATATTTGTGTTAAATGTGCAATTTTCAAGTACAAGTTTGAATCTACTTGATATAATGTAATTGTTATCAATTTTAAGTTAAATCAATGAATATTACACATTCCAAAGATATATAATTGAAAAAATGCATAATTATTTTCTTTAAACAAGTAATAGAACTATGAATTTCTTTCACTTTACAATTCATGTTTTATATAACTTTAATTAGCAGATTTCCATAACTAAAAGTAAATATATTAATTTTATACTAAAAGAAGCAAAGTGAGTATAGTTAAGAATATATATTTCATCATAACCAGAAGATAAGCTTTTGAGTATTCTCACTATAAAGAAATGTTACATGCAGAAATTAACAGATATGATGTAGCTTGATCATTAAACAACATATAAATGAATGGGATTACCACTCCATACTTCATTTCAAATCCAGCCTGGGCAGGAAAGTCCATGAGACACTTATCTCCAGTGACCGACCAGAAAATTGGCTGTGGCCCAAGTGGTAGAGCATTAGTCTTGAGCTGAAGACCTGACGGACATCGTCCAGGTCAATATTTCAAGCTTCATGATCGACAAAAACTAAAAATAAAGTTACAAATAAACAAATATTTTGGCATAAATGTTAAAATATATGTTATAAAAATGTTTAAACCCTCACTAGATATAATAGTTTATATAAATGTAAAGAATTGTTTTCTGATATTAGTAGTCATTGAATCAATTGTGTAAATCTCACATTTCTCAATAAATTCATATTTGTGTGTTTATATACTTATATGCCATAAGTATAATTAACTGATACATGATAGGCAGTGCTGATTTAGGAATTTCCCTTTGCTTTCTATCATTAATCCTTCTACCTTAAAATAAATATGCCCTCCAACCTTGTCAGAGGTTTCATCTCATTGAAGTAGAAAAGAATAAACCATAATCATTTTTTGGAACAAGTGTAACATTGTACATGCATTTCACTTAGTTTAAGAAACAAAATATTCAAGTCATCTTAACCGTACCCCTAATAACAAAATGTCTTCTGAGCTATTCAGTCTCTTAAGAGATGAAAATCTTTTATTATACATCTATTTTTTTCTGCCTAAAATCCTATTCCTTAGTAAGATATTTTGTGTAACATTGTGTTCCTGATTAGAAGACAGGAAAAAAGGCAATAATGAAAATAGCCAAGGAAATATTTGAAAACAATTACAAAACAATTGCAGACACTCCTGTAATCACCAGTTTCAGTGAGAATACATGTTAAAGTATCACATTTTTGTTATGATTTAAAGAGCAATAATTACACTTTAATTAGCAGTGAAGAAGGGAACAGAAAACTGAAGACAACTTGACTTTGAACAATCCAAAATAAGCAAAATGGATTTATCTTGTTTTTCTGTGTAGTTGCCAAAATAATAGAGAGCAACACGCAAAGGCAAGGAAACACCTAAGCCAAAGCAGTAAACATTTGTCTATAAAATAATGGTTAGGGTGAACAATAAGAAATATAAAAATCCTTTATTAATATTTTACATATCTAGACTAGGTCTTCTAGTGTCGAAGAAGAGGAAAGGTATGAAATATTTCAAGATTGTTTGACTATTCCCCAAGATTATTCTTCTTTATCAGCTATAGCAATGCAAGTAGCCTTGGTTACTCTTAGTATCATGCTTGTTTTTAATTAGAAGCATTATTTGTTGCTGTGTTATAAGCTGCAAACACTTGAGTATTGATAAAGGGTCATTTCTTAAGAGAGGAAAGTTGCTGTGTAAATAAACCTAAAATATCAAAGACTTAGCCTAGTGGAAACTATTTTCTAGCTGTATCACAATCTGTAGGTTTAGATTTCATTTCACATTGTTCCAGGGGACCCATTTTTGTTAACTTCTTTTTCACCATCAAGAAATCCTACAACATCCTGTAGCATGCTGGGATTGCTGTATCTTTCCTGGATTCTCTAATTTCTGTTGGAAAGTTAGGAAAGGTGGAAAATTGACTTACTGTTTCTGTTTTACCTTATTTTTATTACTTTACAAACTGTAAATCAAAGTGACATTAATCATCTTTATAATATTAGAAGGCAGATTTCATTTCTATATTCTTACCCTAGCCTTCTACATAACTTTGGTACTTAATGATCCCCAAATGTGAAAATGCAGATAGGGAACTTCTTATTTAAATATTATTTAGAATTTCAAGACCTCATTAATGCAAGACCCTTAGTAGTATATAGATCATACATGTGTACAAAGCTGGTGGCAAGTTTTTCTTATTCTCGGAAACTAGGACATGTGGTATTCTTGTAGTTACATCAGGAAAAGGCTGTAGTTGATTTAGCTTACTAAACCAAATCTGCTGTAAAATATTTCTACAAGTTAATTGGCTTGAATAATTCGTATTTTCATTTTACAGTTCTAAAGGACAGAAATCTAAAAGAAGTCTCACTAGATTGAAATTGAGCCAACTACAGAGCTAAAATATTTTTCAGATGATTCTAGTGGAAAAGGCATTTACTTCCTGTTCCGCTTTCCAGAAACTTCAGAATCTGGATTGTTGTCTTTTCCTTTATCTTCTAATGTAGCATCTGTACATCTTACTGATGGTTTTTACCTAAAGATGTCCCTCTCTAACTACAGCTGGCACTTTTGAGTATTCTTTTCCAATCTGATAATTATTCAAATTTGTATTCCTTAGGTAATGAAAGGTGATTATTTTACAAACTTTATAAAATGTAAATCTACATTTGATGGATTACATATTTCGGGACTATAGATATTTTGGGAAGGTATTTTACTGCCTACCACAATGAGTGTGTAAGCATTCTTTCTACTATAACCTGTTATCCTATCATTAATTTTGAACAACATATTTCTTCAAAGAAATATAACTAGAAAAAATTTAGTTCCTGAAAGCATTTAATCCTGATTAAAACATTGTCATGTACTAGAAATCTTAAATATCAGAGAATAGCTCCTGAAGCAGTTTTGGCATTATCACTTTTTGTATATTCTGCTTACAATCTTCTCTTTTCAAGAGCATTTGATTGTTATTATTTTGGAATTATGGTTAATAGTTATTTGACTGCTATTTTTAAAGAATGCACCACCAATCCTTGTTCTCTTCTTCTAACTTTTTTATGTCTAATCTATTTCTGAAAGAAACACAGCTATTTGAATTACGTGAACTGCTTATTGAAGTGTGTAGAGGAAAAGAAGAAAAAAGATGTCCCTGTGTGTATGTCATGTTGAAAATGTACCTAAAAGCTATTTATCTTAACATCATATATTTTTTCATTTTGTTTTGATTCAGATAAAAGTTAGCCTATCTACTCACACGATGTTAATGCAGTCATTTCATGCCTCCCAAATCAAACAACAAATACTACATGTTTTAAATTTTTATTTTTAAAATTATTATTTATTTTAAAACAGTATAATTTTAAAAAATTAGCAAAAGTCAATGGTATTAAACATTTAGAGTTGTGTCCAGACTCTATTGTTGAAGCCAGAAAGGGAAAAAAATCATGTTTTTCTTCTTCTTTGAGTCACTCTGATTTACTACATCTATTTCTGAAAGAATAAAATTCTGGCTTTGAAGCCCTTTGCTTGATATCCACAATGTCTCATTCTTCCTTTATTAATAGGAGAATTTGGAGAAAGGATGAGAATTCTCACTAGACAAAAGAGAAGAGTAAAAGAGATGTGAGAAATCTAGATATTTTGTTCTTCCTCATCTCAATCACAAGATCTGGATAATGGTTGTGGATATTAGATATAGTGCTCTAGAGTGATTAAACACATTTATAGAAAAAGTTAACCCCGCAAGTGATCACATAGAGAATGCTAATTTATTAAAAAATGTAATAGCATCAAACAAGAAATGTTATCTATTTGTTTAATACTTGTTCAGTATTTCTTAAATTCTGATGTACTGTAGTCAACTATCATAAAGGTGTACAAGAATAGTAAGAAACTAATATCTTAATATCATATTCTAATATTAGATTAATTCTTGCTGTGTTTGAGTTTTGCCTCAATTTCACATGCTATATTCTTCCAGTATATAAATTGAAAGAAGATTCCCTCTGAAAATATGGTATTTTTATAGCTAAGGGAAAAGAAGTTAGCTCTTAGACACAGACAAGGAGATAGAAATCTTCCCCTAGAAATAACGTTTCACCACTTCTGGTTCATTTTTGTAAGCTGAAGTAAGTCAAATGACCCATCTTGACATTGCAGAGCAGAGGTAAATCTCACCTACAGGAAGCTGATGCAGGACAGACTAATATGCCAAGATATGCAACATGAGACGAAGAGGAAAAAGAAGATAACTACAATACAACCAGTCATACATGCCATCACCTGTCTCTGCAGGAAGGAAGCTATTATGTACCTTTGTTTCTAAAACTACTGAGATCTTCAAATCATGTCTTATTAGTGTATATTACTGGAAATCGAGAACATCTTGATGTTGAGACAGCATAAAATCTCAAAGAAAGCTGGAGTAATCATTTCAATACTGCATTTTGTTCTGCTAGGACATGAAACCATTTTATAGACAATACTTTCTAGTAGTAACTTTTTTTCCAGAACTGGATTTTGTTAATATATATTACTATCCACCAGAATAAATGTCTTCATTTATCTGCATCTTGTGCAGACAGCATAGTCAAGTAGATGTGGGAGTTCATCAATAACACTTTTTAAATATGCAAAAAATGTGGACTGGGAGCCAATATACGTATTATTCCAACATTGCCTTCCACATCCTCTTTCTTCCTTCCTAGGAAAAACACCCAATCAAGAAAAAGACTTAGATTTATGGCTCTTGAACTTAAAAGTGTAAGCAGAATGTTATGGATGTCGGAGATGAATATTAATGGTTTTTACATAATAATGTAAAATATTATGTAACAATGTAAAATAATAATGTCACATGCAATAGCCCTATGAGTCCTGAAGGTCTTAACACTGTACTTCTCTAGTGATGTGATAGGAATGCCAACCTAACTGGTCTTAGTATTGCTTTCCACTTCCTTTTCTACCACTTAGCTAAATTATAATACATAGTAATGTAATGAAAAATTAATGTCATCTTAAGAAAGTCATTTAGGGCTCTGGTAATGTGGCTTGATGGTACAGTGATTGCTTATCATGCATGATACCTTGGGTTCAATTGCTCAGTACCACGTAAACAAAAAAAGAAGTGGTGCTATGCCTCAAGTGGTAGAGTGCTAGCCTCAAGCAAAAAAAAGAAAAATCTCAGGAAGAGTTCCCTGGCCCTGAGTTCAAGCCCCAGGACTGGCAAAATATTCATTTAGCTAATAAATGTCAAATAAAGAACCTATACGAGGAATATAAAATTGCCCCTTCCAACTATGACCTAAAAATAGTTCTTAATTCATGTACTTTTCCTATATTAGAAGACAGTGTTGAGAAAAATAAACAAAACGTTTTGTTAGGTAGGTCACAGAAATTAATGTCAAGAATGTGCTTAGATATCAGGTGAGGATTAATCTAAGTGAGATTTGGAAAAATTTTTGGTCAGTTTTGGCACCAAAAAGGCACCAGCTAATTAATAGTTGTGATAGAAGTGAAGGAATAAATCTAGATGGAAGAAATAAATGATAATAATAAATTGATTATACCAGAAACTGTTCTAGGGAACCATATTTGGTTACTAAAGAACTAGTTATCAAGTAGGCTTATTACTCATTGCCTTTAGCATTCTAAATCACTTAGGCTAGTTCTTAATCTCTGTAAGATAAGTTTTATCTCATTCTGTGTTGTTCTTTCATATCTGGTCTTCTTTGCTTTCTAAAAATCTCAGTCTTTCACTATTTCTCTATTAACAATTATTTATATTAAGTCTACCGATGCAGACCTCAGTGGATGCTAAAATAAGAGTCCAATAGCTCATGAGTCATTAATGTAACAACATGGAAAAGGATGACATATTTATTGCTACCTCAAATTTTCTGAAATGCTGCAAAGTCATCGTTTGATTCAAATTTCCATTATTTGTCTACAGTGTCATTAAGTGTACATAAATGCAAATATGAGTAGGGTGCTGGTGGCTCATGCCTGTCATCCTAGCTACTCAGGAGGTTGAGACCAGAGGACTGTAGTGCAAAGCTAGCCTGGTCAGGAAAGTACATGAAACACTGATCTTCAATTAGCTACCAGAAACCCGGAAGTGGTGCTGTAACTAAAGTGGCAGAGCATCCAACTTGATCTGAAGAGCTGAGGGACAGTGCCCAGGATCAGAGTTCAATCCCCACGACCAACAAAAATGTGAAATATACTTTAAGTTTCCCCAAAAGGAACAACAAAGTCAATAGTAATCTTCCCAAGCAGAAAAAATTTTCCAATATGACTCAGTGCACCTACTTTTGCTGAGTTATTTAAGTTATGGCTTCTTTCCTGCACATATTCTCTTTTTTAAAAATTGTCAAATATTACCTTTATAATAAACTTCATCTGATATTTCTTGGTTCAAAAGAGAAGTCCATACAGTTGATGTGACTTGACTTTCTTACTGTCTTAGTTCAAAGACAATTCAGGAAGTAGAGTCTTTCTAACTCTTATCTGTAATTAAACACCAAAAAAGCCAGAAGTGGAGTTTTGGCTCAAGCAGTAGAGTACTACTTTGGGGGCAGGTGGGCAGGAAAGACAACTGTTCAGGGACAGGCCCCAGACTCTGAGTTCAAGCCCCAGAAGCAGAACAAACTAAACAAACAAACAAGCAAACAAAAAACCCCCACATATTTCTTTGGGCCCATCCTTAAAGCACTGCTTTGAAAAGAGGCTCCTTTTGCTGATCATACTCACTGGATCCTTCTTTTTGGAATCCTTATTGATATGGTGAACTCAGCACCAGAATAAAGGAATGGATATGTGACTTCTGCATCAAGACAATCATCTCAGGAGTTAAATATCCATGCATAAGACATTTTAAATCGTCCATGTCTTTGTTTCTTTGTAGTAGTACATTGTAAAACAATGTTATTTCCTTTTTTCTATGCTTGCCTTCAAATGGCATATTGTTTCCTTTTGTAATGCTCTCAACTAGAAGTTTACAGAAAAGTTTTATGACTAAAGTGCACAATCGAAAAAGTTAGGGACACAGTTTCTTTCAAGCCTTGGATTATTTTCTTGTACAGTAAAAACGAGAGCACAAATTAACTTGAACTTTGTCATTTTTCTATGTTCAATTTCTCTCCTGGATTGTTTCTACTTCCTGTAAAGGTTCCTTCCACTTACTTCCAGTAACAATCTATGGTTTTGCTCCAGGCAAAATGAATGATTTCTGGCTTCATTGAAATAACACAAAGACATCTTTGGACACAAGGTAACACGTGTTTCAGAGACAACTTAGTAATGAGAAAATATGAAATTTACATGGCTTATAAAACATTATCCATGTACAAATGCCGTATAAGACAATGTGAACTGAAATGAAGCCCCAAATACGGACACAACTTGTTTTTGCTTTCGTAGTATTGTTTCTAATGTATCTATCATGTATTATGTGATTTTTTTTGTTTCTCTTCTATTTTCTTCCTCCATGGTATAACCCATTTCCACTGTATTTGAGGTCGGTGAGCTGCAACTTGCATATACATTTTTCTAATGTGGGGAGGGGAAGGGAAATAAAATGCTAAAAGAAGTATAGAGTATGACCCATTGTTACAATGAGATGAACAAGACTCTACGTTGAAAATGAACTTACAAGTTGGGGATGGGAGGGGAGAGTTGGGGCGGTGAGGAGAAAAGGGATGGCAGGGGAAAAACCAAAGAGGAGGTAACAATGTTCGTTAGATAATGTACTCATTAACTTACTTATGTGACTCTAACACCTCTGTCCACCATTTTCACAATAACATAAAAAAATTATCCTGGAGTACATTAAGTTCAAATTTCCTAAGTGCTCTGTAAATTAAGACCAATTTTAAGTGGGAAGAAGGTTCTCAGAAACATTTTTTGTCAGTGTTTGTGTTGTGCATTATTAACCAAGTGTACATAAGTTAACAGAAGGAGAAAGAGAAGTTCTGTGTTTAAGTATAATGGTTCAATACACTATAGAAGACCCTGCAAATAAGACAACTTTGAAACAATAAAGCCAAGGCCAGTATGTAGACCTATGGGAGTAATATAGAAAAAGCATTACTCCTAAGTAGAACATGAAGAATGAGGCCACTCTCTTTCTTCTACTAGCTCTAAATCATGGTAGCTAAACATGCAAATTTGTAAAAAGTAGAAAGGAAGCATAATTCTAGTTCTAAGCCAGTCAGATATAAGACCATGGTCTTAACTGATAAAAAAAAAAAAGGCCATGTTGAGAGAACAGAAATTATACTAGCAATGAACTGGTGGCTAAGATCACATTTCTTTTTCTTTTTCTTTCTTTTTTTTTGATGGTAGTGGGGTCTGAACTCTGGGCCTGGGCACTGTCCCTCTACTCTTCAGCTCGAAGCTTGTGCTCTACCTCCTAAGCCACAGCACCACTTCCAGTTTTCTGGTGGGTAATTAGAGATAAGTGCCTAAGAAACTGTCCTACTCATGCTGGATTTGAACTGCAATCCTCATATCTCAGCCTCCTGATTAGCTAGGATTACAGTTGTGAGCCACTGGCACCATGCTTAGGATCACATTTCAAAGAGTGTACACTCAGCATATGTAATGTGTATGTTCATCTATCTTTATATGAATTCGAGTCAAAAATCTGGGCCACAGCTACAAAAACGTTTGTAGTTCAAAAGTTGATACTCCTGGCGAAATAAAACCTAAGAATGTAAAAGAGTCTGGGAAGTTCAGTTTGCATCCAGCCCAGGCAGAAAAGTCTTGAGACAAAATCTATAATTAACCAGCAAAAAGATGCATTGGAAGAATGGCTCAAGTGGTGGAATACTAGTTATGAGCAAGATTGCTGATTAAGAGCTTGAGGTTTTTGCATACATATATACATACAAACACACACATACACACAGAGACACTTATGTATTCAAACACACATATGAAAAAATTCTCAGCCTGTGTAGAAAAGTTAGAAAATAATAGAAAATATGTCCTATAAGACTACAATTAAGTGATAATTTTTAATATTAGAAAGTACTCAAGTGAAATTTCCCCAAAAAAGCTTGAGAATATTACATAGGTGGGAACAGAGATAGTAATAAAGTCAAGGCATCATAAATAAAGGGATCAGATCCAGGGAGGAATAAATCAGAGACCCCTTCAGTGCATCTGAAAATGTTCATATCCTGTGTCAAATGTTAGAACATCTTTGGAAATAGTACATGAACAGTCTGAGCCATCAGTCTAGTGGAAAATATTAATGGAGAAGTTCAGAATTGCTTGTCTGTATCTACATTAAATAAACCAACAAACTATTGTAGGACAATGTGATACAAACCAGGAATTCTAGCACTCAGACTAAGACATGTGATTAGAGAGTGCAGTTACATAGTGATTCATTCACTGGACTAGGTAGTATAATTTTGTCTCAATAAAACAAACCAAGAAAGGAATAAAAAATAAACAAGAACGGAATACACAGTTGGAAGTTTGGGCTAATTTTGTCATTATGTTTTGAGAAGTCAAGTTTCCTATTGAAATACAACTCATATATAATCCTCAGTTGTGTTCTAAATGTTCTCTTCAAAACAGAAGATTACTAGATGCAAAAGAGCTCATGATTCCCAACCAAAAATTTGAAAAAGTATGCATCATTCTGTTAGAGTCCAAGGAAATAATGAAGGATTACAAAAGCTTAAGCCTAGAGAAATAAGAAAGTTCATTTTATGTAGGAGTTTGTAGACCTGGCTAAATTAGAATTTAGATTTAAAATAAATATTTTTCTTTGTATTTTAATATTCTATAGGTTACTACAAAATTCTTTTTAAGCAGAAAATTTAATTTACAAATTCACAAACGAATCTGGCATTCTGTTTGCCTAAAATATTCTTTCAAGTGAGGTATAATTAGAACGTAGTTAATAGTTAATTCCAACAGTTCATGATAATGTGAATAATCTAGACAAAGTTGCCAACAAATTGATGCTATTAATTTATAAATTTAGATGAAGAGCAATTTTTTGAGATTCTGGTGTAACGTGGTATGAAGAGAGTAAATGTGTGACATCGTTTTTCTTCTACCTATACATAACACAGGAAGAAATTTCCTTAATTATATACCTCTTTATACAATGAGAAAAATGTTAGGCTTAGGGTTTGTTTTTATTTTGTTTTTCTTGTTTGGTTTGTCCCAGGGCTTAACTTGTAGGCCTGGCCACTGTCCCTGAGCCTGTTTTTGCTCAAGGCTGTTACTGTACTACTTGAACCTCAGTGCCACTTGCATCAGGCTTTTCGTGAGCAGTTTATTGGAGATAAGAATCTAAGGAACCTTCCTGCCTAGGTGGGCTTTGAACCATAATCTTCAGATCTTAATATTCAGACATTCAGATCTCCTGAATATCTATGATAGATAAAATATATAGCTATAAATATTATTTGCAAGTGTTCTGATCTCAAGAATAACACTGGGTGGAAAATGATGCAGCAAAGTTTAGTGTAGTGTTCTTTCCACAATACGAAGGGCATCACATTAGCAGAAGTGTAGTATTTTTATTACAAAAGTTATACACTTGTCATGATGTGAATTTAAGGAATTTTAAGGTGCACCATTCAAGTTGGAAATTGTTGGGGTAGGATGACTTTATGGCATAAAAATTTGGAATTGATGGTCATAGAAATAATAGCTTACATTGAAGAACAAATATTTACTCTTGAGGAATTATTATACATACTTCATAATTTTACCTTCTACCAGACTGTGGCTATTTTTTCTGTTGAATTTAAATATGCAACGCCCCATTGAAAACTGCACCTATTTCAGAATTAAATAAAATGCAAACAGGTACTGTTTTGAATGTCTCTAGTATAGCATGTTCAGAATTTGAAAATGAGTAGTTAGTAGTCATAGGAATGTTGAAGAACACATATATTTTGTCCTCTTAACAATTATTCCGTTTAAAAGTTAGGAGTTTCAACAGAATTGAACTATTTTTGTTTTAGTATAAGACAATACTAAAATATTTTTTTTCAAAATAATCGCAAGTATATTCTGAAAATATTGTATAATTTGATAATATTCAAGTTGATTACCCTCTGATAAAGAAGGAGTAATTAATTCAAATTAGCAGCCAAAATGTTTATTTTTTTAAAAGGTTATACACATAGTATAATATTTATTATACCAATACAGTGAAATTATATTTTATGCAGCTCATTTTTAATTTAATTTTATTGTCAAGGTCATATGTAGAAGGTGTTGCAGTTATTGTAAGGTAATAAATACATAACATGTTGAACTTTTTACCCGCTCCCTCATTTTTCTCACAGTTTTTCTTCACTCCAATACCCCTCACAAGTTGTAATGTAAATTACCAACATGTTGTCTTGTGAGTATTGCTATTGCTTTGGTTTGCCCTTTGTTCTTTGTCTTGCCATTTCGTTGTTCCTCTTCCCTTACCAAATTAAGATAAATGTATATAAAATACACAAGATACTGAAATCAAATATAACGGGGGATAAACCAAAGGAAAAACACAAAAGAAAAAAGAAATCACATAGTACATTAAAAACAACAACCACAAAGTAAAACTCTGTTTCCATATACAGAAGTTCATTTTGCTCATCATCATCTTATACGGTCATACATACATAGTTATTGAGCAATTCTGCTCAACTGCTAGTAATATCCTACACATTTCCTACTTATTACAAATGAGGAAACCACGGAATCTCTTTCTTTGTGTCTTGTTTGTTTTACTTAGTTTGATTTTTCCAAGACTTTCCATTTCCATATGAATTGGAAGCATAAAATTTCACTGTGCATACATGAACCGCATTTTGTCAATTCGTTCATCTACTGAGTGGCATGTTGATTTAAAACATGACTGCTTGTAATTATCACTTAGTGTCATTCAAAAATGAGACATGCCACTTCCCCAGACATTCTAAAAGCATGATTTCTAAGTAAGATAGGATGTTACGGTGGTACGAGTGTTGAGATATCTGGATGACTCTAATGTATATCTCACACTGAATTAGGCAGGAAGATATCCAATATCATACAGAATAAAAATGGTAGTGACATAAATATTTCCCTTGAGAAAGATATAGGAGGCTGCCAGAAGTATGAATTAGTTCAGATAATTTTGAAGAATTTAGAAATGAAAGGTCAAGTATGTCTCTTTAAATAATAATTATGTAAGTGGAAGGGCAAAGGAAGAGGAAGAGAAAATAATAACTGACAGCAAATCATTGTCCCGATAGAATATAAAAAGACATATTCTATAACATTCAAGTTATAGTCCCTTAGTTGATGATGTTGTGGTTTATTGGAGTCAGAGTTAGGGGCTTCTACTTAGACAATTATCCCAGAATTGCTTAAAGCAGTTTTTCTCCCAAGATATCCAAGTACTTTGTCTGAAGCTGTACTTTGAACACACCCTCACACCTGAGCGCATAATTTGAAATTATATTGCAGCATTTCTTGGCACATTCTACTTTGTGCCTTTGTCTTCTTTGCACTTTCCTTTTGAGTTCATAGTTGCTCTACTTCAATTTTTTCTGTAAAAACTGCTAAGAAAATTGTTCAATGACCACTTCTTCTTTGCGCACACCCAGTCTATGTATGAAGGTACATTGTCCATGTTGAGCAATAGGGTAGTACTCACTCTCTGAGGAGAAAAGTTCCACGATATGACCCTATGCCCACATGAGAATGTGTAGAATTTAAAGCATTTTGAGACAAACAGTGATATTAGAATTGAAAGGCTCCTTAGGGACATTTCCTTGGAGCTCGTTAGTTTTACCAGGAGAAATATAAATATCCACAAAATTTGGAGCTAATTTGTATCTGAATTAACACTAGATCCTAGATGTTGTGGTAATACAAGTCACCATTGTATTATTGTTACATCAGAATCCTTCACTACTTGACAATATGTATGAGAAAATGAAAGAAAGTCATTAAAGCACAATATATTATCTTTTTAGGCATTTACCCCTAGTGGTCAGGGTAATGTCTGAACTCTTCCATTCAATAAAAGCTTGAAGTATATAAGAACCCTTCCCATATATAAGAATTTGTGGCAGGTTGATTGACAGGGTTATTTCAGCATGGAGATATCCCTAACAAGAACTAGACTTAAAAAGAGTATATGGCAGTTATGATGTGTCAATGACTATTGAGGCATTTTCTTTTTTTTTTTTTTTTTGTGAAAATACTGTGTAGAGGGGTTACAATTACATGGGCAAGGTAATGAATACATTTCTTATCAAACATTGTAGCATCCTCCTTTGTTTCCCCTTCCCATCCCTTCCCATCCTCCCCCATCCCTCCACCCAATCCTCCCCGCCCCCCACCAAAGATGTAAAATTCGTTTTCGACATAACGACTTTTACTTCTCATTGTTGCAATGGGTCCACCTGTATCCCTATTTAAACGACTTGTTTTTCCTCTTCCCCTCCACAAATTATACCGACATCAAATATAGTGAAAGCACGAGTTATACTGTGGGGGAGGGACATACAAAGCAACAAAGAAATAATCTACGCATTTATAAGGCATTTTCTATTCTAAAGAAGAATCAATTCGAGGAGTCTTCAGTCCATCCATAAAGCTGTATGTTCAATCTAATACTTGGTGTTACTTGTCCTACATTTATAATGAGTAGGCGTTAAGGTATCCAAAATATCTAAAGGTATTTCAATAAAATCCAAAACTGATATAGATACATCGGTCACTCATTGGAACTGTAGGATAAATTAGGCTTGTCTGCGCTGTAGTTCGATCTATAATCTCTTGGCTAAACAAATCTTCAAAAATATTCACAGAATACCTCTAAGTAAAGTTCATGATAGTTATATCTGTATAGTTCTTCTAAGGTTGGGATAAAAGCATTTGATCCCAACAATTAAAATCAACAGTATCTGTTGAATTTATGGATCCAGAAATTTATGACTTCATATTCATATCTCAAAATTTTATCAGTATGACTTTCTCCAAAACACTGTTCTTACTGGACTTGTCTATGTCCTTTTAGTTTTCAAATCTAGATAATATATTTCCTACAATATTTTCCTGAAAATTCTTTCCTTTCTTTACTTCTGTAAATCTGTGTTTATTACATTTTTGTTTCCTTATTTATCTCTTTCTTCCAAACTTGTCCACACTTTTGTTCACATTGCTCACACTTGTGTCAGAACTTTCCTTTTCTTCTTCCCTTTAATAATGCCTCCAATTTTATTATTCTTTTTCACATTAATGGTCATGGATATTTTGATGATGTCTAAACAGACCTATCTTTGTATGTGTTTAACATAAATTTTAGAACTATCAGAGAATTTTTACCTCTAAATCCATCTTTTCCACCTGTAATCCTTATCATAGGAATATCACTAACACAGTTTCCAGCCAGAGAGGTGGAAATATTTCAGATTTCTTCTTACCCTTCTACTCCTGCCCATTAGATAAGATGAATGATCAAGATTTTCTCAGTTTCTGTCACTAATATGATTTCTATTTACCCCTTTTTTGCCCCTGACACCAGCCTGTTTCAAATACTCATCACTGGTCACCTAGTCCTCAAACAGCCATTTACAAAGTATGCTTTTTCCCCATAGTCTTTTCATATTGGTCCTCTCCATCACCAAATTATTCTCCTTGTCAGCACACGGAGTGAAGTGCTCAGACACAAATTATAGTATCATTATTTACTCACTCTATTGACTGTTGGCCTTACATTTCTCATCTGTAAATGGATGTAACTTACCAGAAATATTGAAGAATATATTTGTTGAATTCTAGAGCAGGAAAAAGGAAAAGTGAAGAGTCCTCACGTTTTTCAACTTGGCTTGCAAATAAGGAAAGAGTTAATTTCAGTTTGTTGGTAAAAAGTCACAAATTTTTCATGCAGAAATAAAAATAAATATTACCTCCTGGCCCTAAAGCCTGTGTCCCTTTAAGACAACTACACGTATGTAAGTGGTATTATGTAAATTGTGTCATGTGTTCACAGATGTGTTGAAGAACATAGTCTTCATATATCATTGATTGGTTATTGAATAGTATCTATATGAGAATGTTATTTGAACTAATCACCATAAGTTGAAAACTATATTGTAGTCCATCAAAATGTGGAAATAAATGATTTTATTTATTAAAAAAACAATACCACCAAGCCAGGCGCTGCTGGCTCACACTGAAGTGTACAGTTTTCAGATGCCCCCTCTCAGACCACCAGGGTCCATGATTAATGCAAACAGCAAACAGTCATCTATTGCAAGCTTGAGCTTGGTCTTCCATGCACTCAGTAACCGGTGATGTTAAGAGGCCCCGAGCTCAAAATTAGCACAGATTTTATAGATTCAAACAAACAAGTGTAAGGGGTTTCCACACAAGCAAGTTCACAAGTTCAGGGGTTTTAAGTCCTCCCTGATCACACTTCTTTTTTTTTTTTTTCTGCTGGAACACCTGCGCAACTGTTCTCTTCCTTAAGGGTGGACAGGGTTGGTGGAAACCAGTGGTTTCTCTGAGAACCATTTTTCTCTTTGGCAGCACAGCTCTCTTTGGGGGTTACTCTGAAGGCAGCACAGCTCAGGGGGATTAATCTTAAAATGGAGTTAGCTCTTCACACACCTGTAATCCTAGCTACTCAGGAGGCTGAGATCTGAGGATCGCGGTTCAAAGCCAGGCTGGGCAGGAAAGACCGTGACAATCCTATCTACAATAAACCACCAGAAAATCGGACGTGGAGCTGTAGCTCAAGTGGTCGAGAGCTCCCCTTCAGCTGAAGGGCTGAGGGAGAGCACCTAGGCCGAGAGCTCAAGCCCCACGGCAGATTGAAAAAAAAAACCCAAAAAACAACAATAAAATATACCACCAAGAAAAGTGAATATACATTAGAGAGACTGCAGGAATAACATTAGGGTTTTTACTGTCTCTACCTGTTTATGTGATTGTATTTCTTGATATTGAATCTCTCCTCTTGTTATTCTTATTGTATGTAATCCAACGCCATTTATTACTATGAATTCAATGTGGGAATCTAGCTTCAAAGATGTTTGAAGTTTTTTCCTTTCATTCACAACATTGTCATTATCATGCTACACTCTGGTCATCTTCATCAAAATTATAATTATCATCATATGTGCTAATTATTGAAAGTCTGTTTTGTATCTATGATTTTGTTTTTATTTGTCTTTTTATTAATAATTTTAATGTTACCACGGTGCATGCATCCATATTAAAATTTTGAATAAAGAAAAATATCTAAACTATATCAGATAGCTTGACTACGTGCTTATAACAAATTATGGAATGGATTTTTGAAGCATTGCAAATTCCTCACCAATTTGAATTAACTTCCTCTCTCCCTGTCACTACACAGAAATATTTAAGAGTTTGAACAGAACTTTTTCAAGTGATATACTGTAAATATGACTACAATATCATATGCATATCTAAAATTTCCTTGAAAGTAATAAACTCTACTTTCTATTGAAATATTCATTATTTTATTCTAGGAAACTTTTAGAAAAATAGACTATATATCTTTGAAATGAAAAAGGTCAAAAATAGTAGCATAAAATTCTGTCTTCAATATATATATATTTATATATATATATTTGATATATATATATATATATATATGATGTATAGAAAGATGCATTTTTAGGTATTATTTGTCATCAGAAATATATACATATATCTATCTAATTTTATGTGTAGAATGATTTACATTGTAGTGAAAAAAACATCTTAGAACATAATTACAATTTTTTAAAATTCATCAAACCAAGTGTCAGTAACTCACACTTATAATTCGAGCTATTCTGGGTGCTGATATCTTAGAATTGTGTTCGAAAGTAACCCAGACAGAAAAGTACTTGTTAGATTCTTATCTCCAATTAATCACTAAAAACAGGAATAAGCTCTGTGCCTCAAGTTATAGAGTGCTTTCCTTGAGCATAAAAAGATATAGGGACAACGCCCAGGCCTTGAAAACTATATCCACAACAACAAAATATATCACATTAATTTCACAAAAGCATCTTTTAACTGCTGTGAACATTTCTTAGAAACATGAATACATGCCCTTGGAAAATAAGTAAAAAGTATAGAATATTTACACCTATGTTAAAGACATAGATAAAGATTAAGTTGTTTAGGTAAAGATTAGGAATTAAGAATAATGATAGGTAGGTAAAACATTGGGACTGGTCTTTTATTCTATTTTATGATAGTATTAAAATGATATTTGTAGTGATTATATAAAATTACTCTTGCTTGGTATTTGAATTATAATAAGTGATAAACATTTTTAAATGATATCCAAAGCAAAGGAATATCAATTCTTTTGTAATTTCAAAACCATTAAGAAAATTATTGCAAGGCTGCTTCACTCTAAGTCTATATTTGTTTTCTTGTTCTAGTTTTTATATGTTCGAAGAAATTCCAAAAATTCAATGGATGTTGGCATTCAGGAACAGCTTCATAGATACTAATATTGGAGTCCCTTAAGTCGAATTCTTTTATTTCATTTGTTATTTTCACAAATAAATCAAGATGATTGTGTATTTTGATTCTTTTCACTGCTTTTGGCTCTTATCTTGAGAATACATTTTTTTTCCTAGCAAAGTAGAGAAAAGCAACTGGATTGAGCAAGTAATATATGGCTTTCATAAAATGCAGATGCATAGATTTGTGTCTTCTGTCATTTGCTAAAAGGTTCTTCCAGAAAAAGTTGCAACAATGAGAAGTACAAGTTGTCATGTCCAAAGCGGGAGGGGGGGGGGGAAGAGAAGGATTGGGACTGGGGGGGAGGGGGGAAGCTGGGAAGGGATGTGAAGGGTAAACAAAGGAGGAGGCTGCAATGCTTGGTAAGAAATGTACGCATTATCCTGCCCATGTAATTGTAACCCCTCTGTACAGTATGTTCACAAATAAAATAAAATAAAAAAAGAAAAAGTTATCAATTACTTATAAGTGATGCATAATTCCTAGGTATTCCAGTTATCAAATAGACTTTTTGATTGAGTTATCTCTGTATAAACTCAAAATAACATACAAAAAACCCTCAAAATAAACAAAAATCACATCTTTTTTTTAAACGCTGTAGTCTACAGAGTTTTTAGCCAACACCAAAAACATCTCTTTAGGTATTCTGCATTTTGTGTGACGAATTTTTAACAATAGTTTTTTTTTTCTGACATGTAATTCACCTGCAATATATAACCTCCTTTTATTGTATACATTTTAGTGTTTTGGAAGTGAATTGTACCTTCATAGGTTTTCAAAGAATAATTTTCACAAACTTGCATTTCTTCAAATAGAAATCTATAAATTTATAGAACAGAAATTATAATAGATATAAAATTCTGTTATAGGAATTTATCCAGCATACATCCTCTATAGTGTGTCTTTTCAAAATTTGATTTTGGGGATTTTTTCCAGGGTCTCATACATACTATTCAAGTGCACTGTCAATGAACTACAATTCCCTGTCCAAACACGTTTTTTTTTTACTTCTCTTTAATACATTCATAGAAGTGTAATGAATGGATCCTATACAATTCTTTTTGAACTCTAAGACTTGAAAACTTGCTTGCTAAAATGATTGCAGTATTATACAAATCGATCATTATGAGGAATTTATCAATTTCTCCACAATTGCATTACTATATTTTGTGTTATCTTCTTATATTAGGGTCATACTAGTGAGTTTTCTTTTTCTTTTTTCTTAGATACTAAAGGGGAACTTATATTATATGCTCCTCCTATTGACTATTAATTTACATATGTTCTTTAAAGAAATATCCTATTCAGGAAAAAAAATTATATAGAATTAGAAGATATAAAAATACTTAACATTCAGAATCATTGTAGAATTCACATTGTAGCATTAACAAATATATTCCCTCTATCTGTTTGATATGCTTTCACTTCGGTTATAGGGACCTTTGAAATATGAAAGGCTATCACTTGATATAATCCACTATAATCTTGCTTTTCTTTAGCCACTAGTGCTTTCCATTTAGAAACCTTTACGGATACAATGTCATGAATTTTTACGTTTATGTCTTATAGGTTTTTACATCTCACATTTAGATTGATAATCATTTTTATCTTAAATTTTTGTATAAGGATTGAGGTAGGTCACACCTGTAATCCTAGCTACTCAGGAGTCTGAGATCTGAGGATAACGGTTTAAAGCCAGCCCGGGAAGGAAATTCCATGAGACTCTTATCTCTAATAAACCACTAAAAAGCCTGTAGTGGTGCGGTGGCTCAAGTGGTAGGGTGCTCCATTGAGCTGAAGAGCACACTGACAGCGCCTAAGCCAAGAGTTCAAGCCCCATGAGTGACAAAAAACAAACAAACAAAAAGGATTGAGGTAGTAGTCTAAGATCATTCTTTAAATCTCGAGACAATAGTGCCAATACACCCATTTAATATATTATTTTTATTTCATAAAGTCATAGGATAGTTTTCAAAATCTATTGACCATAAAACTGAGAATTGATTTTTGACAAATCTGTTACATTCTTCTATGTGTCTGCTCTTATAGTAGAACTATTTTGTCTTCACTACTAAACATGGTAATAAGATTCAAAGCTAGTATGAATGCTGGAGCTAAACCATTTTACAAGATTATTCTGACTGACCTGTATTCCTTGAATTTACATACGAGTTTATTGAGCAGGTGGACCAACAGTCTACAGAGATATCTAGATGTTTGATAGTCACTCATATTTTGTACCTTGTAAAAACACAAGACCCCGGATATTATATATAGAAAAATGTATATGAAGAGTAGTGGAAACAACTAAAATTAACTCAGGAATGAGTTAAGATTTAGATAACACTGTAGCATAACAAAACTGAATGATAACAACTTGAGCTGTACAACAGAGGAGAGTGAGAGGGGAAAGAATGATGGACCACATAGGAGCTATATGTCATTGCTATTGTGTTTCAAAAAATAAAAAGAGTTGAGAGAGAGAAGAGAAGGAGAAATATAAAGTGTCCTGAAACAAGTTTCTTTTTAATCCATCTCATAGTTTGGACTAGGAGTCAGTGAAAATGGAAAAAAATAAAATAGAAAATAAAGCATTGTATATACCTGTTACAATGTAAAGAAACTGTAATAGGAATATGATAATTAACTTCCAAAGAAATAAGACAAAGAATAGTTAAACTCTAAAGGGAAAAAGAATGAAGAGAGAAAAGAAGCAAAGTAAAACTTTTATCAATAAAAAGCAGAAGAGATTGGAAGAGAAAAGGCAGTGGAAATATTCTAACAATGAAATTTGCTAGTGTGGATAAAATATGGATCACAGGTTATCATATATAATTTGAAAAAGCATACTAGGAATGAAAGTTTGAAAGTCATGATTTAAAACACTTTTGGATTATAACTAGACAGTATAGCTCAGTGGTAAACCATTGGAATAGCATATGTGAAACAATGGTGTCATCTCCAAAGCATTACAAAGTACACACACACAAAAACCACATAAACACACACACACACACACACACACACCACATACACACATTTGGAATATTGATATTATCATATTAAACGGAGGAAATTATCACAAATAGTAAAATATGTTAATAATATATGAAATCATAACATTGCTCATACTATTTAAAAGTTTAGTAGAAATAAAATAGTCACAATATACTTGGATTCTAATAGATTAAGTAAATTGAAAATTAAAAGAAGACATGAGAACCTTTGCAAATAAGTTTTAAATAATAAACATTTTGAAACCTGTGTCCTTTTATTTTTGACAAAAATTGATGTTACTGGTGTTTTAACTCAAGATTTAGAATATGATAGAGAGGTGCTGTATATAACGCTAGGGATGGCTATATCTATGATCATTTCACTCTGAATAGTTTTATAATAAGGTCTCATAATTTCCCTGCCATAGTTAGAAAATGGATGCAACAAATCACCATGCTGAGCTCAAACTTTATTTTAAATTCAAGTGCAAATATTTCCAAAATGTGATCAGGTAATGAAGCCTTTCTTAAAAACTATGTGCTTCTTGAAAAAACAGTAAGTATTTGTTACCTGGACAAATATGTTTATAACTCTAAGAAAATAAATGTATTTAAATTCACTAACCATATAAAAATTAGGAAAATAATTTTTAAATAACCATATGTTAAATATTTTAAAAGCAAAATATATGTTTCTGAATAATTTACATGTGTAAAAATCATGCAAAATTAAATTAAATGATCTTACAACTCTGACCAAAGAATTACCCTAAAGAAACAAAAGGAAACATTTAAGCTCAAAATTTGAAATTTAGAAAATAAAATGAAGTGGGGTCTGGGAAGGTAGCTCAGAGGTAAAACACTTGCCTTGCATGCATGAAGCCCTGGGTTCGATTCCTCAGCATCATATAAACACAAAGAAAAAAGACAGAAGTGGCACTGTGGATCAAGTCATAGTGCGCTAGCCTTGAGCTGAAGAGCTCAGGTACAGGGCCCAGGCCCAGAGTTCAGGCCACACAACCGGACTCCCCCCCCCCTAAAAAAAAAAAAAAGAAAAGAAAATGAAGTGTACTCTTTAGTTGACTTAAGTGTAAATGCTCTGTATATCAATTTTATAATAAAAAATGCATGAACAAAGAAAGCAAAAGTACCCATTGATCAATAGCAGCAGCAAAAGCATCAGTAGTTCTTGTTTTGAGTGTGGACAAATATCCATGGAAGATATAACAATGTTTCTTCCCTAAGAAATGTTGTTAGGAAATGGAAAAACTTGGAAAAAATTATATTAAGTGAAGTAAGCCAGGCCCAAAGAAACATGGTTTCCCATGGTTTCCCTTATTTGCAATATCTATTATATGTATGAGTCAAGCATAAAAGGTCAGATAATGTGATGTTAGGAAAATGAACCCTTAGATAGGTATTTTAATGTTTTTTTCTTTCATGCATTTGTTTCTAACGCATTTATAAGATTATTTCTTTGTTGCTTTGTATGTCCCTCCCCCACAGTATAACCCCTGCTTTCACTATATTTGATGTCAGTATAAACAAGTCGTATAAGGATACAGGTGGACCTGTTGCAACAATGAGAAGTACAAGTTGTCATGTCTAAAACGAGCTTTACAACGTTGGTGCGGGGCGGGGGGTGGATTGGGTGAGGGGGTGGAGGGGAGGCTGGGAAGGGATGTGAAGGGTAAACAAAGGAGGAGGCTGCAATGCTTGGTAAGAAATGTATGCATTATCCTGCCCATGTAATTGTAACCCCTCTGTACAGTATGTTCAAAAAAATAATAATAAAATAAAATGAAAAAAAAGAAATGTACTCATTACCTCATTTATGTAACTGTAACCCCTGTGTACATTACCATTACAATAAAATTAAATTGAAATTAAAAATAAACCAAATAATATACCAATTAAGAATTCATACAAACCCCACAACCGACAAAAAAAATGTTAAAAGAATTCTTAGAAGCCATTGGTTAAAAACGTTGTAAAAAACTCCCCTAAATACGCAAGGAATATACTTTGATGATACTATTTAAATACTTCAACTTCAGCAGTAAAGCAAAAAGTTTAAAAACTGTTACAAAGTAAAGTAATAAATCAGAATATATTACTATTAATAATAATCATAAGACGAATTTATAATGGTAGTCAAATATGTAAGAAATGAGGCAATTTGCCATTCATTTGTACTTAATAAGTGAGAAAGAATTTTCTAGGTCTTTTTAAATTATCATAAGTTTAATGAAGAAATTATTCTCTCACATCATGTGAGAATGATAAAGCTGATATTAGAGCAAAGAACAGATTGTATTAAGTTTTTGGATGTTAATGTATATACTTATTTTGGTTGTGGGAAAATGTGGGGATTTCAACTTGGTGTATATTGTTCTTGCAGGCCGGCGTCATATCAGTGGTTAATTTTAGGATAGGGGTTCCCTTTCCACTAGAACATTCACCTGATCCGTCCTTTTAGCCTTCCCATCACCAGTGGCATCAGTTGCACACCAACTTGTCTAGCTTGCTACCTTGATTGGCCTGGATCCGCAGTCCTTCCAGTCTTAGTCTCTAGATAGTGCAGGATGGTGGAAATGATCCAATCCACCCAACTATAGATTGAGAAATAAGTCCACTAAACTTTTGGCTTGGGTTCTGTACTCAAGCCTCCTAAGTAGTTAAGAGTATGCATGGGATCCCCTGGTGCCAAGCAGTAAGAGTATGTTTTTAAAGCAACTAGACATAAATATGACTTAGGCTTGTGAATACCTCAGGAAAAGAATAAAAGAGCAGTGAACCATAGAGGACAGGCAGACTTTAACTAGCTACTAAGAGGCTGAATGAGCTTAGCTAGCTACTCACAAGTCTGAGATCTGAAGACCACTGTTCAAAGCCAGTCCCATCATGAAAATACAAGCCATAATCTAAAAAACAAAAACAAAAACAAAAACAGAAGTGTAGCAGTTGCTGAAGTGGTAGACCACTATCCTTGGGCACAGAAGCTGAGGAATAGTTCCCAGGCACTATCAAGCTTTAAGAATGATGAATGCATGCATGAGTACATGCACATGTGCGTGTGCATAATCGCACATGCATGCACACATACACAAACACAAATGAGTATTTCAATGTAAAGTTCTTTATTTTTTTACCTTGCTATACTTTATTTCCCTGTATTAGTTCACAAATTCACAAAATCAGCTAAGGACCTATTTACATAAAACTCATCATGTTTCTCTAAAATCTGCTCTCTTTTTGGAAGCCTGTTTTTATTTGACCCAAAAGTAAGTTATCCAGGAAGTTAATTCATCACTATTAAGTCTGTAGTATTAGATGATAGTTTAGGTTCCTCCTAGCAATATGATTTTGTGATATCCTGCATCAAGCAATATATTTCTTTCCCTAGAAGAGAAACCTCTGTCAAACAATTAATAATAGCTTTTTCTCCTCCGGGCATGCATCTGTAGTTTTATTTTATTCATATATTTCATGATCTGTCTGTGTATGCCAAAGGCTGCCATGAAAATAAAAACACCCTTCTCAGCACTTAGCATGTGTTTACCATTCATAGATATGAAGATGTTTAAATGTTACTGAAATTGCTTTGGAATAAATAATGTTCACCCTTACTATCTTGAGAAAGAAGAATTGGTTTCTCAGCACTTTAGGTAAGAACTTGAGGGAAAGAAACAAAAGGAAAATTGAGGAACAACTCAACACATAGATTCAAATGAAACAAAACAAAACAAGAAAACACTAATTAATTCAGTACTCAAGAACCTGCAGGAAATGAAAGATTTAAAAAAAAATCAGCTCTGACAAGCTTATGATATTCGTGACTACGTGGGAGTGCACAGTTATGAGGATAGTGGCTAAAGCCCAGACTGAACAGAAAGTTCTGTAAACAATGCCATGCACCTGTTATTCTTAATTCCAGGAGGAATAACATCAAGTAAACTGAGGGCCAAGATCATACACAAGTAAGAAGTCAGTTTCTAGCTGAAAAATAACCAGGATAACTTAGGGCTGGGGGCATGACAAAGTGGCAAGAACACCCATTTAAGGGGCACAAAACACTCAGTTCAAACTCTAATATTAGAGGTAATAAAGAAAAAAACTATGATTTTAAATAATTAGAACAATTGTAACACTTGAGTATTTGAGTGGAGAAAAATCTATGAGAGAGATAGAATGAACCTACGTTCCAATGCTTTCTACTTTAGTGATAATGTTTAGTGGTACTTCAGACAAAACAGAGTTACTTTGCAAATTAGCATGGATGTGCATTTGGGTGATGGAAATGCTCTATTTACACAGGTGTAAATTAAATAGATTTTTGGAGGTAGATTATAGTTCTTGAACTAAGAGCTTGGGTGATGTCCCTGAGCTTTTTCTCTCAAGGATACCACTCTAATACTTTGAACCACAGTTCCAATTCTGATTTTCTGTTGGTTGTTTGGAGATAAGAGGCTCATGGACTTTCCTGCCCAGGATGGCTTCAAAGCACGATTGTCAGATCTCAGCCTCCTGAGCAAACAGGATTCCAGGCATGAACCGTCGATGTTTTTAATAATTTAGTAAATTGTATAGTTACAGAAGTTATAAATTATCATTGTAACCTGTGGAATATATGTGTGTATGCATAGATCAATGCATAGATAGAAATATTTCAACATATTTTTTCATCTACAGTAGATTTATGAAATCATCCTTCATTATAAAATAAAATGGAAACAAAAGTTAATAAGGAGCAAAACAAAGAGAAGTGTTACATGTTTCTTTTTGTTGAATGCAATATGAATTGTGGAAATCAGTTTGGGAAAACCATCTCTACTTTAGCAAAAAGGATAACTGCTATTAATTCCAATCCTTCTATTTGCCCATATTGTGCGTCCTCACACATGAGTGTCAAAATCAAACCACACTTTTTGCCTTTGTATTTAACTCACCTGTTATAATTTAGGCGATAGATGAAGTAATCAAATAAAGATTAAAATAATAGTAAGCGAGGCTATGAGTTAGAGTTGAAAAAGATTTTAAATATGATAATAGCTAATTAAAATGCATATTTCTTACTTTCACTCTGTTATGTCTCTCATTCCCACAATAGGAAAGTACATAGAAGGTATTCCGTAAATTATAAGTATAATTATTAAAAATGTATTGAAAGAATATGGGCACTGTGTGCTTTTAGCTTATTGAGACCTATATGGGGTAGTGTGTTTTTGAGGACTTGCAAAACGTTGTGATGGAGATGAAGGGAAGGATGTGCTTATTCTGGAAAACAGGTTAGAGGATTGCTCCCAGAAAGATAGTGATGAATTCTTCCAAAAGGTTACAGTAAAATCACTTTCACAACCATGTTCACTATTGCACTATTCACCGTAGCCAAGTTATAGAAACAGCCCAGATGCCCTTTGGCGGAGTGATGGTTGGCAAAGGTGTGTCATATATACGTAAGTGGATTGTACCTATCCATTATGAAGACTGTTATGTTATTTGCAATGAAATGGATAGATCTAAAAATATGTAAACTAAATCAGAGCCAGACACACAAAGGACCCATGTTCTGTCTCATATTTGGAAGCTAGAACTTTATACAAGTTTACACAGCAATATTAACCAAATCATGCTATTTGCAGAGGAATATTTAAATGATGTCATTTTTTATCAAATTAAATTTTTAATCCAACAAAATGAATACTGGGAAACTATCACTTGGAAGATGTGAGGGGAAGTCAAAGGGAAGGAATAAAGAGAGTTATGGAGGAAGAAAGTGAAGACAAAATATTCAATGCAGATAGTATGAAACTAGAAAAAATTAAAGTGTGGTGAGATTTTGAAGGGTAGGGAATAGTTATATAAAGATCCATTACACATAAAAACATGATTTATTGAATGGAAATTCCCTTGTACAACTAGTTAAGATAATAAAAACATAATTAAAAACAATGGAGATCTTAAACTGTGTTCTTTTAAACCATGAAACAATATAGTAGTTTCCTCCTCAGAAATTTTCTTTTCAGGTATTTTCCTTATAGTGACAGAAAAATGATCAATGCAATGAATATCAATACATCACATTGCACATCATAAAGAGACACAATATAAAATCAGAGTAAAAATGTTAGAATTCATCACATGATAAAATAACAGGTAGAATTTGCCAAATGCTAGTTGATTGTTTTTCCAATACTTTACTCTTGGTATCTAATTTAATCCTCACAATAATTGCATAAATTGGAACTACTTACATTTTTAATTCTCTGATGATGATATTGAAATCTTCAGAGTTGTAATTACTAGTACAACATTGCACACATGGTAAGTGTTAGCCTGAGGTCCATCTCCGAATGTATCGATTAACTTCATTCTATTTTATGACTAAAATACCAGGACTTAGTCTACAAATTCGAGGAAAAATTCCCAGAATTATGTGTACACTCATAATATTTCACTTTGTCTTTGTTAGTAATTAGGTAACTGTAATATGAAAACTCAAAGTTCATAATCAATACATACCTCTCTGGTGAAAGGAACTGCTAAAGAATAACATTCTTGATTTCTAGGTCACAATAGCAGAAATCATATTCTATCCCTTCACTGCACTGCCTGGGGACCCTACCTCTGTTTAACACTGTCTTACTGAAAGAATGACCTCCCCAATTCCTGATGGAAACAGACTGCATGCCTTATGGACCAATCATTTCCACATTGTAGCTCACCTAAGTTGTTTACTATTAGAAGGTTTTTTTTAATTTTTTTTTTGGGTCCGGTTGTGGGGCCTGAACTGTGGGCTTGGGCGCTGTCCCTCAGCTCTTCAGCTCAAGGCTAGCGCTCTACCACTTGATCCACAGCGCCACTTCTGGCTTTTTTCTTTTTGCTTATGTGGTGCTGAGGAATCGAACCCAGGGCCTCAGGCATGCAAGACAAGCACTCTACCACTGAGCCACCTTCCCAGCCCTAGAAGTTTTTTGACTGCTTTTTATACCCAACATTTTGAGAGAAAGGTGTACTTTAAAATGCTATTAAAGCAAGACTGATATAAAAATCACTTTGACCCCAGATAAATATTTTACCTTTCATGTACCCAAAAATGCAGACTGACCTATCATTAATGTTAGGAATGAGAGGATAAAAAATCATAGACAGGGCTGGGAAGGTGGCTCAGTGGTTAAAGCGCTTGCCTTGCATGCCCGAGGCCCTGGGTTCGATTCCTCAGCACCACATAAGCAGAAAAAAAACAAAAACAAAAACAAAAAAGCGGGAAGTGGCGCTGTGGCTCAAGTGGTAGAGCACTAGCCTTGAGCTGAAGAGCTGAGGGAAAGTGCCCAGGCCCAGAGTTCAGGCCCCATGACCGGAAAAAAAAAAATCATAGACAACAAGACCTAAGCATGAATTAAAGCCTTTGCAACTTCTGAATACAATTGGTTTAAAAAGACATAAAGAGCTGGAAGGTGGTTCAGTGGTAGAGTGCTTGCCGTGCATGCGTGGGGCACTGGGTTCGCTTCCTCAGCACCACATAAGCAAAAAGAAAAAAGCTGGAAGTGACGCTGTGGCTCAAGTGGAAGAGCTCTAGACTTGAGCTGAAGAGCTGAGGGACAGCGCCCAGGCCCAGAGTTCAGGCCCCACTACCAGACTCCTCCCCCTAAAAAGGACATCAATACTACTACATGTTTTTAAAATTTCTTTTATTAAGTATCCATTTATTTATTTCTTCATTGTATTTTCCCAGGAAAACAAAGGTAAGGGAAGAGTCAGTATGTGTTTAAAAAAATGATTAGAAAGGGGGAAAGGAAGTACCCGGGTACAGCACAAATCAATCATGAAATAAAACACCACAGTACTGGTATCATAAAAGCCCAAGGGAGCTTTAGCCTGTAGGGATCAGAGAAAGGACAGACAGGTACACACTTTTCCACCTCCCTCCCCATAAATTCAAGTTTTCTCACAAAGCTTTGGTTTCTAGCAGTAAACATGGCATTACATTTGTCCGTCTCCCATTAAACAATCTGTGGCCACTTTGACATAACTTTTCTTGCACCTGTGTACAAGTTCCTGAGTGACTTTCACATACATTCATATTCCCTTTCCTGGTCTCCTGACCCCACTTTCTACATGGAAAGCCCAATTGATTTTCTCTAGTATTACAGAACAAGCAGTTTGGTCACAAATGTCATATTTGATGAGAATTACGTTTAAAAAACATGGACTCAGGTTGGGAACAAGGTGTGTGTGTGGGGGGGGTGGTGGAGAGGTTGGAGCCCTAGCGTCTTCAGAATCTTTGCATAAGTCACATAAAAGTTGAAGAGACATTCCAAGAGTCATCTGTGTATGGGCATGTAGGTTTTCTTTTGAGGGAGAAAAGGGTAGAGGATAGGGACTTATTATTATTATTTTTACCAATGAAGATCTAGTCCAAAAGGGGAAATAGGGGAAGTGAGGGAACAAAAGAAAAACTGGTTCAAGATCCTCACTTTAGAAGTTCCCCCAACTTAGCTTCAGATCCTTTTGTCTAGTGCAGAACCTTCTGTAAAAGATGCTTTGGCTATTTTTCTCAATTCTAAAAGAAGTTTGTAAACAATAAAACCCCAAAAAGAACATGGAGAAAAGACCCACACATTATTATTTACACAAACTAGACCATCTAGCAAATGATCAACTCAGAAACTCAGTAAAGTCCTACAGAGCCTAGACAAATACAATTAACTAGAGGGGGGCAGCATTTGTGGGGAGACAAGAAACTAGGATCAGACACACATCACCCAATGCATTCTATTGCATTTGTCCTGTTTCAACACAGTGAGGTAGGTTTGCGGTGATCTCACAGCATGTAAATGAAACCTCCTTTTTCTCCTTTAGCTAACCCACCACTATGAACAATTATGCAGCAGGGGAGGACACGGGCTCCAGAGAGAGGCCTTCACTTATGGTTTTCCCTGGAAGCAGAGACTGAGGATTTTGGTCCTTGCTTTTTATAGATCCATCCCTGCATGGCTAGTAGAAGGTGGACACAAACCTGTGGTCTTAAAATCCAAACATATCAATTCCCATTCCTTAGAGGAAAAAAAATACATATACAGTTATTTGCACAGTAATCCCAAGCTAACCTAGTAAAGGATAGATATGGTATATGGAAAGAAAACAAGTCGCAGAGCCATAGGATTAGACAATCATTACTAACCTTGGCTTCCTCTTTGGTCGTCTTCTACCTTGTCTGAACCACCGTTTCCTGTTTAGACTAATTTCCATTCTTCCAGCAGAAGGAGAACAAGTCATGGGGCAACCCAATTAAAAACCTAGTCTCCCATGAAACATTTCCAAGGGTTGAGGGGGTTTCAAGAGGACCCTATGGCAGAAAAGCCAGCTCTAATTGGCAAAAATGAAGTAGTTCAATAGGCTATGCTCTCCAAATGATTGCTCTCCATGGTGATAAAAACAACAAACTCTTCCTGCTATGCCGACCTGGAGCTGTTGCCCATTTATCCCTGAGATTGCTCATGTACTTGAGAACACAGTGCAGGAACGAGGGCCTTAAGATTAAAATATATAAAAATACAAAACCAGAATATTTATAATAAGAAAAAAAAAAGGTAAAATGCACAAGATATGTCATTCGCACAGATACTGCAGGTTTGGCATCCTGGAGAAAGCGGGGACCCAAGGTGCAGTTATCCAAGGGAACAAATAAATTACAATCACATTGGCCCAGAAATGGGGGCGGGAGCAGGGAGAAGCTCAGAGCAGCAGGTTTGCATCCATTCCCTAGTCACCCATGTTGCCTGTCATCACAACCCAATGCCTGGACCAGCTCTCCCAGCACTACAGCTCAAGATAGGGTGATGAGGAAACAAGATGTGGAGGGGAGGATGTGGTGGAGAGACAAAAAACAAAACAAAACAAAACAACCCTGCCTTGCTCCTGACAGGTCCTCCTAACCGGGGTAGTACACCTTGGGGATTTGAGCCCGTGGATCTGCTGGTCTGGTGCTTAATTGTTTCACACCCTGGCAAGAGAAATAGGACACATCCTTCTTTAAAGGAACAACTTGCCAATCTGGGTCACTTTTAGAAGCTGGAGGCTGGGGGAGAGGGAGGGGAAGCATGTAGGTCAGGTGAAGATTATCATATAAAGTACGCAGGTTTCAAAAGTGGTTCCCCCAAAGCCCCTCACTTGAATTGGGATAGATCATGATGGGATTCCTATGCATCACCCCTTCCCCTCATCAAAAGAGAAGATGGGATGATGCTGGGACATCCTGGCCTGAGACGTATGGAAGTGCCATCTACTCGCCAACCCAATCCATATCCCAACTTTCTCCACTTTGCGAATTGATGCCTGCTCCTTGAAACTTCCTGCTTGCAAGAGTTGCCCCCGCCCCCGACTCTAGTGGCTCAATTTTGGGCCTCCGGGAGCAGGGCAGGGCTGTGGATCTCTTCTTCTTCTTCCCTAAAGTAGGCAGGCTTTCCCTGGGAACTGGGGACCTGCTGAGCCTTCAGTGGACAGGAGGCCGCCATGTGGTTGATGCTTTGGCAGAAGTGGCACTTCTTGGGCTGTGGTGGCAGCTTGCATTCCTTGGCATGATGGTCTAGACCACCACAGTTGTAGCACCTGTCTCCTTTGGATCTGCGCTTCTGCATGTTCTTCCCCTTTGGCCACCTCTCACTGCCAATACAGAACACCCCACTGGGCCCAGTGACTTGGATGGATTCTAGGTCTTTGGCAGACTTCTTAAAGGTAAACTCCACAGCCTCTCCCTCCTTCAGGCTCTCGAAGCCCTCCATGTGCAGCTTACTCTGGTCACAAAGACGTCCACCAGGGGTTCGAGCGCTACCCTGGTGCGGGCTGTCATGGATAGGAAGCCAGCCGAACCCTCTGTGCACGTTGAACCACTTACAGATGCCGGCCCTGTGCAACAGCTGAGGCTCCTCGGCCACCTGAGCTGCATCCTCCCGTGCCTCCTCGGGTGCCTTCTCCACTGCCTTGGCGCAGCCACCTGCCAACTGCTGGTTGGACACCAAGCCCATGGCCGTTGTCTGAGCCCGCGGCCCGGGGCCCCTGGTCGGGCTGCTGCTGGCCCCAGAGAAGTGCAGAGGCAAAGGGCAGTTTGGGAGAAGAAGCGGCTACATCTTCCCCGCACAATCCATTTTTCAAAATTTCTTATGATACTGAAGATTCAATTATAAACTATTAACACTTGAAAATAACTCATTTTTGGGGGAGTAGGACACAAAACACAAGATTAATCCTAATCATTTTCAAAGACATTTATTTATACTACAAATTCACTCTTATAACTACAAAGATTCTAAAAATAACTGAAACATAGCACATAATTTAACTTCATCATGTACGTTCAAAGGATTGTGCTAATAGAAAACAAATTTATACTAATAATTAGCTCACCCAATTCACTTCCATTCTTTTATTCTATATCTTTTAGTTTCATAAAAACTGGCTTTTCATAAAATGATGCATAAAAAGCCTATATATCCATTTACATTTTCAGATTTTAACAATGTTTATTTCAGAAATGTTTTTAGCTGTATAGTCAATGAACTGAAATAACACTGAAATATTCAAAGGGTTTTCAGAAATTGCAAGACTCGCTCTGGGATGTTATTTATATTGGAAAAGATATTCAAAAAGCCTTATTTGTTAAAGTTGTGATAGTTACTCCCACAAAAGAACAATTAATGGAGAAACATTTGTATGTACAAAACAACTTGAAATGCATCCACAATCTGGAGGTGACTCATGTTTTTTGTTTGTTTTTGCAATGTATATCTAACAAACATATCCACAATACTGATTTTCAGTCAATATGATGGGATATTCAAACCTAAAAAATGCGGGTTTATTATCTTAGTGTGAATAGATATGATCTTACAAAGAAAGTTATTTTCAACAGAAATCTGGAAAGTGTTTATCCACCTTGAGTTTCACAGGAATAACCAGAGAGTAATACCTGTTTGGTCGAGTTGGTCAAAATCACTCCATGAGTATATCTTAAAAGTATATCCAATTTAATAGGTCAAATACATATTTTGTACTGACAGTCATCTTACAGCAATAACTCACTACCTAATTATATGTGTATCTTCTTGCCTAATATATACTTAGAACTGAAAGTGATCTCTTTTAACTGAAAGTGATCTCTTTTATCTAACTTAATGGTGTAAGTGCTTTGATTATGATGATGTTATTATTTCACAAATAAAATCTACAGAAGGGTGGTTTCGCTGAAATGACAGGATGGAACACTGATAAATAACAACATTTCAACACAGCTCTTTTCAGCCTCACTCTGTCCACATTGGCAAGCAATATTGCAAATGCACACACTCACGCATATACACACACATGTGCTCACATTTACAAACACATATACATGCATGCCAAATTCAGGATTTACTGTACAAAAAAGTTCAAATAAAATATTAGTGATTAGGAAAAATGATAACTTGCCTTATTACAAAATAATACATAATCCAGTGTCCACGATTGTTACATTTTACCTGCCTCTCCACATGCGACCACTTAATTTATTTTTAGTTAATTCATTCATTCATTCATTCATTCATTAGTTTGTTGCTAATACTAGAGCTTGAACTCAGGGCCTGACTCTGTTCCAGAATTTGTTATTTTTTTTTGTTTTAGTTTTCTCAAGGCTAGCAATTTAATGCTTACACTACAGCTCCATTTCAAGCTTTTGTGGTTACTTTCAAATCAGAATCTAATGGACTTTTTTTTCTTGGTCTGGTTTCAAAGCACAATCATCAGATTTCATCTTTCTGATTAGCTAGGATTAAAGACCTGAGCCACCGGACTGGCTCCTACTTTTCCCTATACTTATCTAATGCACATACTTAAATAGTAATTTAAAACTGAGAGCATACAACCAAGATGTACAGTGATGATATTGTCCTGTCAGAAATTCAAGTTAGTAATGTAAATTTATTCTTAAGACGATACACAAAAAATAGTTTAGAAGAAATCTGATGATGATGATGATGATGATGATGATGATGATGATGTGTGTGTGTGTGTGTGTGTGTGTGTGTGTGTGTGTGTGCTGGTGCAATATATTCCACATATAAGCACTGTGCACGGGTGTCCAGCCATTCACAGTTATTGCATGAATATCTGCCTTGAGCTACCAACTCATGGACAATGTCTAGGTGTCCACTCTAAGCTTCCCAATGAAAAGGGGTTTACTCATCCTCATCCCTATTATTCATATGAGTGGCCTTTTTGGAAAGTATTCTCCACACTGTAGTAAGCTGCAAGGCAAGCAATCTACCACTGAGCCACCATCCCAGCCCAAGTTTTAAGATTCTTGTCTGTAATTTGGTCAAAGCTCTGACTCTTTATGTAGGCTACTAAAAATGTATTTACTAATTTCAAGTAAATACAAATATTCTATTTCTATCTCTTTTAAAAAATAAAAAAAAATGCTCTGTAAATTGATTAGAAGCATGGATTTTGTGGCTAGCTAGGTCATTGCACATCTGTATCTCTTTTCCTCTCTCTCTTTCATGGTTCTCATAGACAATATGATTGCTCCATAGTTATCCTAATTTATTTTATTTTTATATTTTTGGTTGCATCATTTCACTTTCTGCTCTACCATTTCCCAAATCAGCACCACATAAACAGAACCATACAGAAGTGGTTCTGTGGCTCAAGTGGTAGAGCGCTTGCCTTGATTTGAAGAGCTCAAGGACAGTGCCCTGGCCCAGAGTTCATGCCCCACAGCTAATTTTAAAAAAAGAATCTAAATACTTGATAATTCTAACAGATCTGACTGAAATCAATTGAATCACACTTTTCCTGTACAAGGAAGGAATAGGTCCAGGCTACTAAAGCAGCTAGAGAAGGCAGGGTGATTGTATCTGTGACAAATCTTTGTGGATAATGGTATCGAGGATTAATTACTGGTGATTCACTTGCACTGGAAGCATGATTCTGAACGATTGCTTGCTGATTGTTTGCTTTGATCATTATATCCTCCAAGAAGAAAAAGTGAAATTTAATTGATAGCAAAGGACTACTAATACATTTTGACTTCTCATTAAGCATCTTCAATCATCAAAATCACCTGAAGACAATAGATAGGCATATTTTTAGATGAAAACAAATGTCTTTAAAAAAACAAGAATTTAGGTAGTCATACAAAGGACTTCTATTTTACTATTGCATTATACATTTTTTCGAATGTTAAATACCAACATTAGAAAGCTATTAGAAAGCTCTTTAAGCCCATATGTTGAATAGTGACTTCTCTCACACTATAACGTGGTATTTCCCAAATCATTTACAAAGAAGGCATTGTTTCCTATTTTCTCATTCCTAGAATAAGCTGCACGTGAAGACACCACTGGTTCTCATTTTCAGTCTGTATCTTTGAATATTGAGGAAAATCTTTCCTCTGCTTTCTATAAATTCCCTACTCTCCAGTTAGAATAATTTCGAGTAGTAAAAATGGAAAAAGATAAAATAAATCATGGTGAATAAATATATGCAGAAAATTCACCAGATTTTTCTGACCAGTTCAACCAATGTGAACTATTTGGGGAAAAACATGGACATCTCATTCCCACTGGCACTCAAAGTCTCTGGTTAGGCAATTCTGACGAAGACAGCAAGTAAGATGAAAAAGTGAGGAATAGTATCAATTGCAAGAAAAAAATGGAGTAAGATCCAAGAAAATTTCATCTTTTGGATCCTGAAATTATTCATCTTACCATGGTGTGGAGACTACTTTCCAAAAAGGCCACCCAGATGAATACTAGGGATGAGGATGAGTATACCCCTCTTCACTGGGAAGCCTAGAGTGGACACTTAGACATTGTCCATGAGTTGGTAGCTCAAGGCAGATATTCATGCAATAATTCTGAATGGCTAGACACCCCTGCACAGTGCTTATATGTGGAATAATACCAGAGTGGCTTCTTTCTTACTTCATCATGATGCAGATACCAATCCCCAAACTAAAGTTCTCTTGACCCCCTTGCATCTCGCTGCTGGGAATAGAAATAACAATGATATGCTGTATCTCCTTCTGTTGAACCATGATATCAAACCAGGTCTGAAGAACAACTTGGAAGAAACTGCATTTGATATTTCCAAAAGGATAAGTAAGTATTACTACCTCTTTGAAGTTGTGGAAGACTGTACAAATTGTTCTCCTAAGTTGTAATGGTATGGTTAAGTTTCTTAAATTTCAAAAATGCCAGTCCATCCTTTGTGTCCCTACAATTTTTTTCACAATACAAAGCAACAGCAATATCTTACTTTAAAAATTCATGGATTCCATGGTATTCTTCCAAGTGAATTGCCTGACTTTGATGTCAAAAAGTATTCAAGAGTTGTTTGTATACATCTATAATGATTTCTGCAGAGTTTGTGATTTTTTTAAATCAGAAATAATTTTAACATCTTTTGAAAAGAATAGTATAGAAACTATAGATGTTCATGGCGCTTTTCTGAAAAAAGTATATCTATGTTTGTATAATGTTCATAATCTATTTAATTCGCTCCTAGATATAATAATTTGAATTCTACATTGTTATATAATGTATATGTTCATTAATGTGTCCTTTCAGATTGCATTCCATATAGAAAAAGTTTAAGATTCCTTTTTTCCTAGGTCCTTGTATTTTTTTTATTTCTTTCTGATAAAATGACAATGTTAACTAATTTCAAGTTTTGTAAAGGTTATGATATGTAAAGGCCTTTCTCAGGTGAAGATTTAATATACTGATGTCAAACTAACCTTTAATTCTATGAATTACAGGTATTGTTACACTTGTATTTTGTAATCAACTTTTTAATAACTGTTTTTCATTTCTTGCATTTGAAGAATGAAAAATATGGAATACTTCACAAATTTTCATATCATCCTTCCGCAAGTGCCATGTTAATATCTGTATTGTTGTAATTTGGGTAGACCTGCTGCTGAAACATGTAGTATCCTCTAAATTTAAGTACTTAATGATGGAATCTTTATACAGGCATATATACATGGTTGACTATTTATAACAAGGAACCCTTATTGTTCCTAAATATACTATTGATCTTATTTCCCTAAAATTCTTTGTATAATGGGAAAAAACCCATTGTTTGGTAGATTGCTCACATTTGCAATTTTTTGTCAATGACAATTTTGTCTTCTTCATTTTAAATTTGATCATACTTTGAAGCCTTTACAGCTAAGTCCAAAGGTGATTGCTTTTCAAGTATTTATTTATCAACTGAGTTAGCTTTGTGGAGCTAATGGATTCAAAGTAAGCCTTGCTTAAGAGCTACTTCTTAACTTGTGCAACTTAAAATTTCCCAAATGAGGTCTTGCTGGCACAAATGTCTAGCTGACCCTTTACCCTTCTTCCATGTAGGAACAGACCAATCAGAATATCTTACCCTGACAGCATAGATTGTCCACTGGAACAAAACTAACCTTAGTTACAAGAGATCATAGAGAGATGAACAGTTCAGACAGTATTGTTCAGAATGGAAGGCATTCTATCAAAATATAATTGTTTATTATACTTATCATTTCAAAAGTAGCTAAAGCCAAGAAGGTGAAAAAAATTGTTCATATGCATGATTACCTACTGTCCTTGCCTGTCTATCATCCAACCAGGCAGGAACTTACACTACGGACTTTCTATCACCAAATATGTCCATAGCTCTTGGAGAAGTCCATACGTTTCTCCTTGATATTAGGCCTTAAATTGGTAATGTTTTAATCACAGTGTTTCCTCTTGCCTCTAGGCTGTAAATCAACAAATGGTAAAGATTTAAGTCTAACTCTACCAAAAACTGAGGTAGAGATAATGGAATAATACTTTAAAACAGAGTTGCCTTTGATACCCTAACCACAACAGAACAATGCAAAACAATTTTTTATATTATATATACTTATATATTTTATATTTATATGTACTGATTTTAAATTTCACACAGTGAATCTTATTAGAATTGATAGTTTGACAAATATATTGACATTCATTCTCATAAATAGATTGGAATATAAATAATTAGGTTTAGAATATAAATTAGAATATAAAAAGTATTAATGCAATGTCTTCGGTATAAACTTGTGATACCTTCTAAGTGTTTGTGGTCTTCTGAATTCACATGGTAAAATAACAGTATTGATTTCCGCTAATGTATAAGGGATTTTATTCTGATGCTCTGTTTATTGTTTTAACTCGCTGGTCCCAAAGTGTTTTTCTCCATATTTCTGAAGCATTCTTACTGATTATACCCAAATTTTGCTGATATAATGTCTAAAAGCTATTATTCTTCTGCAGGACCCATGGGTCCTAGGATACCAGGTTCAAGTTATCTGCATCATCAGATAACAAGGGCAAGATTTCTCACCTAGGCCCATGCAACATACCAACAGAAAGTAATTGAAGACTAATCTCAATTTCTCATGTCCTATAATATATTTCAAGGCCCCAATTCCTTATAGGAATTAGCAGTAATCAACTGGGAAATGCAAGGCAACTTGAAATGAAAGATGAGATCACTAAATATGAAAGAAAGTACTGTAGTTCAAACTTTCAATTTACAAATGACCAGCCCATATGTGTGAACAAAATCACAAATGAACAAGATTCTTTTTAATACCCCTCTCCTAATGATTAATAAAAGATTTCAGTGCAGCAAAAGTTGGCCAAAAAATAGTTTCTGGAATGATAGATCCATAATTGTTCTACCAAGGCTAGGAAAACTTGATTTAGAGGTCAAATATAATTTAGAAAAACATTAAGAAGATCCTTAGTGCTTCAAAACACTGGTACTTCAGAAAACTAGGTTCTGTAGTATAAAAATGTCATTCACAAACCAATGATAACCTACATTTAATCTCCTGAAAGTATATTCATTTTCAAATAAACTATTTAAAATCACATTTGCCAAAATAACACTTGATAAGTAGATGATAGTGTCATTACAAGGTTTTCAAGTGTAGGAAGCAAGTTACAATAGAGTTGATTTACTTACCCAGCACTAATACCAACCAAATTCATTCATTAAAGTGTAGAAAGAGTACCCCCAGCATTTGTGTTGTTTAGTAGGTGCCTTCCAGAAATATGTTAAATAGATCAGCCTCCCATATTTTCAAACCCAAATATTCGGTAATAAAGTAAATTTCATCACATAAGAACGTACCTTTTAAAAATTCACTAAGAGTTGCCTTATCATGTGTTGTTTTATGTTTTCCCTATCTGTCTAACATAGTAAGAAATATGACTTTAGGTCTTGCATATGGGTACTTATCAGAGATGTGACAAACATAAAATATGTCTTCTATTACTATCATATTCCTCTACACTAGTAAATTTTAGTTTTCTCATTTTCCAAAACTTATAGGTAGTACAAAATATTATCCTATGTAAAATAAAATAATCACATACAATTTTACAAAGCCATTTATAAAAACTAGTAGTTAGGAATACATTCTAAATCATTTTTAAACTTTCTTGCTGACTAAAGATTAATCTTCCAAATTAATGAGAATAAAATCATGTCTAAGTGCTTCACATCTCCAGTCTTGCAAATTGTTATTGCAGATGAATGAATTATGGAAATATAAACTGACATCAGTTCAAGTATATGTGGGATTGAAACTTCACGGAATGTACATAAACCTTTCAAAGAATTAACAGGCAGTTTAACAGAATGACTATCGGGAAATTGAAACCAGAGAGGAACAATAGTAAAGAAATAGAATGAATGAAAAATAGAACAATGGGCAAGTAAAGCTAGAATACTCAATGTACACATGTAATAAAGGAAGCGGTAAATCTGAAATGAATCTTGGAGAAAGGGTTGCTTCAGATTGATAGAAGGAGTGACTCTGATCCAGGAGCGTTAGACAATTAGATGGACATATTTAATTGTAACACACTTGCACAACCTTTTGAAATTCAGTTAAAAAACACAACAACATACAAAAACACACAAAAATTACAACCAAACAGCAATCTCTAGAGAGTATGAATATGTCCTTTAAAAATTTTAAATCGTTAATGAAGGTCAGTCTTTGGAAAAGCAAACAAAGCTTTTCAAAGAGGGCAATTTGGGGTAGGGGAGAATTTTAAACAGATTTAAATAGATTGTCTAAAGTTATAATTCACCTATATCTACTGCAAATATTTTCTTCTGCGAATGCTCTTTGACCTGGATACTCGAGTCCTGAGGCACACTTGATAGCTTGTGAAAACAGAGTGGAAGAAACAAGATCAAGAACCTATTACTCCACTGGAGAGAAAGCAGTCCTCTTTGTTTTCTCTCAATCTCTTCACTACTCTATTTTCATACTTTTAATAAAGTCAAGTGATTTTGAATTGTATCTTTCCTTCTTCATTCTCGCAAAATAATTGTTCAAAATAATTCATTAAATATTATTTGCCATTATTTTCTATCATGCTGTTTACTTGTCCAACCGAGTCCATTAAACTTCCCCTTTTCATTTGGTTGCCACGGAAACCCAACAACTATGTTAATGAAGACCAACACTAATGCAAATCTTTGTCTCTAAAAAACCAGTCCAAGAACCTGTAATCACAAATATTTAGCTATAATTTTTTTCTTTTTTCTTTTACCTTGAAATCTTCTTGTGTCTAATGTACCCACAAAAATAAGTACTCCACCCCTTTTTGGTTCAATAAATTCTAACCTCAAAGATATATTTTGCTAACAAGATGCTTAGAGGAAACTGAAGAATAATCCATTTTTATCTTCACTCTTACGACTTTTATCTTCTCTGTTAAGATTTTCCTTAGATACCATATCAGGAACAGTGAAATTATTCTTTGCAAAATTATTTCAATAGATTATTTTTCTCTTGGTCTTGCTTTTGCTCAACAAGATGTATTGAGAAGAATAGAGTTAAATCACCCATTCCTTGGATTACTTGGTCTGTTACAAAGGACAATACTTTTTTTTTTAAATTTATGTTTTTATTTTATTGTATTTGTGAACATACTGTACAGAGGGGTTACAATTACATGGGCAGGATAATGCATACATTTCTTACCAAGCATTGCAGCCTCCACCTTTGTTTACCCTTCACATCCTTTCCCAGCCTCCCCCCTCGCCCCCCACCCAATCCTTCCCTCTCTCCTCCCCCCCCCCCCGCACTGATATTGTAAAGCTCATTTTTGACATGACAACTTGTACTTCTCATTGTTGCAACAGGTACACCTGAATCCTTAAACGACTTGTTTTTCCCCATCTCCTCCACAAGTTATACTGACATCAAATATAGTGAAAGCAGGGGATATACTGTGGGGGAAGGACATACAAAGCAACAAAGAAATAATCTTATAAATGCGTGAGAAACACAGGCATGAAAGAAATAAAACATTAAAATACATATCTAAGGGTTCATTTTCCTGACATCACATTATCTGACCTTTTCCGCTTCACTCATACATATACTAGATATTGCAAATAAGGGAAACCATGGGACCTGTGTTTCTTTGGGCCTGGCTTACTTCACTTAATATAATTTTTTCCAAGTTTTTCCATTTCCTAACAAATGGGGCAATGTCATTCTTTCTGATGGAGGCATAGAATTCCATTGTGTATATATACCACATTTTCTTGATCCATTCATCTACTGAGGGGCATCTGGGTTGGTTCCATATCTTAGCTATGGTAAATAATGCTGCAATAAACATACTTGTGCTGGTAGCTTTAGTGTGGTCTTGTTTGTAAACATTTGGGAAAATGCCCAAAAGTGGGATAGCTGCGTCATAGAGGAGCTCTATGTGAAGTCTTTTGAGGAACCTCCATACTACTTTCCAAAGTGGTTGAACAAGTTTACATTCCCACCAACAATGAAGTAAGGTTACCTTCTGTCCACATCTCCTCCAGCATATGTTGTTGTTAGAGTTCTTGATTTTTGCCATTCTAACTGGAGTGAGGTGGTATCTCAATGTTGTTTTGATTTGCATTTCTTTTATGGCTAGGGATGTTGAGCATTTCTTCATGTGTCTATTGGCCACCCTTCTTTCTTCTTCAGTGAAGTTTCTCTTTAAGTCTTTCACCCACTTATTTATTGGGCAGTTGTTTCTTTGAGGATTTGTTGTTGGGGGATTTAATTTTTTGAGTTCCAAGTATATTTTAGATATGAGACTCTTGTCCGTTGTACGGCTATTAAAGATCTTCTCCCAATCCGTGGGCTTTCAATTGATCTTGCTAGCTATGTCCTTTGTCATACAGAAGCTCTACAACTTTATGCAATCCCATTTGTCCAACCTTTCTTTGGTTTGTTGTGTTTCCGGGTCTCTATTAAGAAAATTTCGGCCTGAGCCAAGGAAACCTACGGTTTCTTCTATTCCATCCTGTAAAGTTTTCAGAGTGTCTGCTTTGACTTCGAGGTCTTTGATCCATTTGGAGTTGATTCTGGTGCAGGGTGATAGATAAGGTTCTAGCTTTAGTTTTCTACAAGTAGTTAACCAATTTTGCCAGCACCATTTACTGAAGAGGCTGTCTTTATTCTATTCTATTGTTTTAACTCCCTTATCGAAGATTAGATGGCTATAGGTCTATAGGTTCATTTCTGGGTTTTCAATTCTATTCCATTGGTCCTGAGGTCTGTTCTTATTCCAATACCAAGCTGTTTTGATTACTATGGCTTTATAGTAGAGTTTGAAGTTTGGTATTGATATTCCTCCAGCAGTGTTCTTTCCATTCAGGAGCGTTCTTGCTATTCGGGGTCTTTTATTGTTCCACATGAATTTTTGGATTACCTCTTCTATTTCCTTGAAGAATGAGGTTGGAATTTTGATAGGTATCGCGTTGAATTTGTAGATAGCCTTGAGAAATATTGCCATTTTCACGATGTTAATCTTTCCAATCCAGGAGCATGGGAGGTTTTGCCATTTTCTAAGGTCTGTGTTGATTTCCTTTTTCAAGATTTTAAAGTTTTCATCAAAGAGGTATTTCACTTCTTTGGTTAAGTTAATTCCTTGGTATTTTATTTTTTGTGGGGCTATTACAAATGGAGTTGCTTTCCTAATTTCAGCCACACTTTTCTCATTGTTGGCATACAGAAAAGCCATTGATTTTGGGGGGTTAATTTTATACCCTACTACTTTGCCAAAGTTTTGAATCAGCTTGAGTAATTTGGGAGTGGAGTGTATGGGATTCTTTAAATACAAGATCATGCAAAGGACAATACTTCTATGTCCTACTTCTATGTCCCCTCTTAGCTCTTGCCTGATTTCCAATTAATCACAGCTCCTTGGCTTCAAGTCTAGTGAAGGTGAAGGACTATACTGCATCCGCCACTGCTACATCTTCATGGTTTCTCTTTTAAAACTGTTTTATTTGAAGGTAGAATTTATTTTCATGTCTTCATTCAATTTGTTTTGCATTATCCTGAGCCAAATAGGCTCTGTAAAATCACTTTAGGTAGCAAAAACATTAAGACAATCTATATCAAAAAGTTTTGGCCCCCTCCACTGCTGAAGCCAGTATCCTTAGCTAGGGCTTCTAAGAACGCGTTTTCTTACCTTTTCAACTTGCTCAATTCTTTTCTGATCCCCAAACTTTTTGTCTTATGTAATAAGACAAGTCTTCACTATCTCATGTTAATGAGAATATTATATTTTTGATCTATTTAGAAATGTGAAATCATTGGTTTGAAGTATCCAATCAGATTTTTTCTGTGTTTCAGTGCTTCACTTGTAAAGACATTGTGGAACGTATTACAAACAGAAAAGTGTAAACTCAATAGGTTCTTTCATTTTGAAGGGCACTTTCTCCCTAAATATTTTGACCAAAATTATCTTTTTAAGAGAATTACTGTTTAGTAATTCAAGGTCAATTCACAAATTTTGATGTCTTATTAAAAAAAAAAACAGTTTAAATTCCACTACAACCTTGTTTCTCACAGTAAGATATTTCCTGGTTAAGGACAATTCTCATGTTAACCTACAGGATTTACAGCACGGTTTGTGAGGCTTGTTTCTTTAGTGTGAAAATGAGCCATCTTACCTCTCAGGTAAGTCTCCATGGATTTCTTTGCATGAAAGCCTATTTTTTCAGGCAATTTTAAATTTTAATAGGCTAAGTTAAAAAGTTTGAACAATTAAAATTTACCTGTCCTAGTTTTAAAACTCTTTTGAAATTCCTTTATCAGACTCGCGAATTTACCAATCCTAATTCCACCTTTACCATCAAAAACAGTTAACATGTTGTTTTCATGATATAGCATCCATGAAACTATTATTTCCAGTGGCTTTGTTATGCATATATATGAACATATAAGCTGATCCTGAGCAAAATGAACTCCAAGATATGGACAGAGATATTTATTTGCAGTTGTTGTTTTTAATGTACTATGTGATTTCTATTTTCCTTGGGTTTTTCCCCTATGGGTTATCTCCTACTGTGTTTAGTTTGAACAGTTATGTATTCACTGCCTTACAATTGTTAACCCACTGCACATCACTTTCACATTAAAATTAAATTTAAAGAATAAGTTGCATGAAATAAATTTTCACTGTATTGGTATAGTAAATATTATTCTTCATGTAGTAACTTTTTAAAAATTCAGTACTATTTGGCATCTAATTTGAATTAATTGCCTCTTCTTTATCAGAGGGCCATCAACTTGAATGTTATATAACTTGCCAATATTTTCAAAAAAGAATAAATTAGTACTTTCTCATACTAAAACTGAAAACCGTTTAATTCTATAGAAACCCATAACATTTGAAAGTAAATAAGTTGTTAAGAGGACAGAATATGTGTGTTCCTTAAAATAATAACTACTAATAACTACTCACTTTCAAATTCTGAACATTTCATACCTGAGAGATTCAAAATAGTACCTGTTTGCATGTTATGTAATTCTGCAATAGATGCATTTTCCAATCGGGTGTTACAGATTGAGAAGTGAACAGAAAAATAGCCACATTCTGGTAAAACTATGAAGCATCGGTTATAATTAATTCTTCAAGAGTAAGCAACTGTTTATCAGATTAATCTATTATTTTTATGACCATCAATCCCAAAATTTATGCCATAAAGTCATCCTAGCCCAACAGTTTCCAACTTGTAGGGTGCACCTCAAAATTCCCATAATTCACATCACAAATAGCTTATTTCTATTGGAAAAAATACTACTCCTATGCTAATGTGATGCCCTACACCACAATAAACTGGGTTGCATCATTTTTCCTCCACTGGTATTCTTGCAAATATTATTTATATTTATACTTTTTAACTATCATAGATATTCAGGATGCTAAGATCGGAAGATTACAGTTCAAAGCCCACCCAGGCAGGAAGGTTCCCTAGATTCTTATCTCCAATAAACTTCTCAGCAAAAGCCAGACACAAGTGGTACTGAGTTTGAAGTGGTAGGGCCCAAGCTTTGAGCTTAACAGGCTCAGAGACAGTGCCTAGGTCCAGAGTTCAAGCCCTATGACAAAGCAATAAAACAAAAAGAAAAATAAACACAAACTCCAAACCTAGCGTTTTTCTGGTTGTATACAGAGGCATGTAATTAAGGAAATTGTTTCCTGTGTTACATACAGGTAGAAGAAAGAAGTAGTCACACAATTATTCTCTTCATAAAATGTTATACCAAAGCCTCAAAAACTCACTCTTTTTCTAAATTTGTAAATTAATATCCATTTCTTGGCAACTCGGTCTACATTATTTACATTATCATTTTATACAGGAACTGTTGGAATTATCTATTAACTGAGTTCTAATTATAACTCTCTTGAAACAATATGCTAGGCAAATAGAATGCAAGAAACATTTGTAAATTTGTCAATTAAACAAGCTACTTAAAAAGAATTTTGTAGTATCCTATAGAATATGAAATTACAAACAAAACCAAAATATTTATTTGAAGTCTAAACTCTAATTTAGCAAGATCTATAAAGTCCTACATTAGATGAACTTTGCTTTTCCTCCAGGCTTAAGCTTTTGTAATCCTTCATCTTTTCCTTGGAATCTAACAGAATGATAATTACTTACTTTTGCAAATTTTAGATGGGAATCATGAGCCATTTTGCATCTAGGAATGTTCTGTAATGCAGAGAGCATTTAAAAGCACAACTGAGGATTATATATGAGTTGCATTTCAATAGGAAACGACTTCTCAAAACATAATGACAAAATTAGCCCAAATTTCCAATTGTGTATTCCTTTCTTGTTTGGTTTCTTTTATTAAGACAAAATTATGCTACCTGGTCCAGGGAAGTTATCACTATGCAATTCCAGTCTCTAATCTCCTGTCAGTCTGAGTGCTAGAATTGAAAGGTTGTATCACATTGCCCCACCATAGTTTCTTGGTTTATTTATAAATTTATTTATTTATTTATTTATATTTGGATCCGGTCATGGGGCCTGAACTCTGGGCCTGGGTGCTGTCCCTCAGCTCTTCAGCTCAAGGCTAGCTCTCTACCACTTGAACCACAGAGCCACTTATGGCTTTTTTCTTTTTGCTTATGTAGTGCTGAGGAATGGAACCCAGGGCTTCATGTATGCAACGCAAGCACTTTTCCACTGAGCCATCTTCCCAGGAAATTCTTGGTTTATTTAATCTAGATATAGACTAGCAATTCTGAACTTCCCCAGTTATATTATCCACTAAACTTTTCAGACTGTTCATGTACTATTTTCGAAGATGTTCTAACATTTGACACAGGATATGAACATTTCCAAATGCACCTGCGGGGACTCTGATTCATTTCTCCATGGATCTAATCCTTTTAATATTGATTACTTGACTCTCTTAATATCTCTGATCCCTATCTATGTAATTTTCTCAAACTTTTTTGAAGAAAGTTCGCTTGAGGATTTTCTAATTTTAAAAATTATCACTTGATTCTAGTCTTACTCAGGACATATTTTCTATTGTTTTCTATCTTTTCTACATATTCTGAGAGTTGCTTCATATGTGTATTTGTGTGTGCACATATAAGTGTCTCTGTATATATGTGTATGATTGTATGTATGTATGCAAAAGCTTCAAAATCTTATTCAGCAATCTTGCTCATGACTGGTATTCAAATACTTGAGCCATGCTTCCAATCCAGCTTTTGGCTGGTTAATTATACTTTCTCAAAGACTGTTCTGCCCAGGCTGGATGCAAACTGAACTTTCTAGATTCCTTTACATTCTTAGGTTTTATTTATCTAGTAGAATCAACTTTTAAACTACAAACATTTTTGTGAGTGTAAAGTCTAAGCTGTAGCCCAGATTTTTAACTCAAGAATTCATATAAAGATAGATGAACGCTGGGAAGTTGGCTCAGTGGTAAAGCGCTTGCCTTGCGTGCTTGAGGCCCTGGGTTCGATTACTCAGCACCCATAAGCAAAAAAACAATCCAGAAGTGGTGATGTGGCTCAAGTGGTAGAGCGCTAGCCTTGAGCTGAAGAGCTGGGGGGCAGTGCCCAGACTCAGAGTTCAGGCCCACGACCAGACCCAAAATAAAAACCCAAACAAAGATAGATGAACATACACATTCCATATGCTGAGTGTACACTGTTAAAAATGTGATCCTAAGCTGGGTGGTGGTGAGATCTGAGGATTGGGGTTAAAAGCCAGCCCAGGTAGGAAAGTCCCGGAGACTCTTTTCTCCAATTTACTGCAAGAAAACTGGAAACAGCACTGTGGCTCAAGTGGTAGTGCACTAGCCTTGAGCTGAATACCAGAGGGACAGTGCACAGGCCCCGAGTTCAAGTTCCAAGACCACCATCAACAAACAATATATAAGTAAAGGAAAGAAAAAATGTGATCTTGTCTACCAGTTCATAGCAAGCATAATCCCTGCTCTCTAAAGATGGACTTTTTCCCCCAATTAAGTCCATGCTCTTATATCTGACTTGCATTGAAAACCGAATTATTCTTCCATTCTACTTTCTACAAAGTTGTGTCATTAGCAAGCGTGATTTAGAAAGGGAGTGGCCTCATACTTCCTATTCCACGTAAGAGTAATGCTTTCTCTATATCACTTTCATAAATCTACATACTGGACTTGGGTTTATTTTTTCAACGTGGTCTTATTCATAGAGTCTTCTATAGTGTATTGAGCCCTTATACTTAAACACAGAATTTCTCTTTCTCTTATTATTGCTATAGTTAACATGAGTTAACAAATTCATGTACACTTGGGAAATAATGTGCAGCACATACACTCACAAAAAAATCTGAGGAACTTCTTCCCCTTTAAAATTCGCCTTAATTTACAGAGAATTTACAAAGGTTGAACTCAATATACTCATGGATAATGTATTTATAAGCATTATAAATTTCATATTTTCTCTTTACTAAGTTGTCTCTGAAACTCGTGTTACTTCAGGTCCAAACGTGTCCTTGTGTTATTTCAGTGAAGCCAGAAATCATTCACTATACCTCAAGCAGCACCATAGATTGTTCCTGGAAGTAACTGTGACTGGATGTGGAAACTGATTCCGGGAGAGGAATGGAACATAGAGGATTGACAAAGTTCAAGTTAACTTGTGCTTTCCTTTTTACTATAAAGAAGAGAATCAGAAGGCTTGAAGAAAACTCTGTCCTTGACTTTTTCTAGTGTGTTTTTACTCATATATAATTTTTCTGTAAACTTCTAGTTAAGAGAATTACAAAAAGAAATAATGTGCCATTTGATGGCCAGCATAGAACAAAAGGAAATAACATTGTTTTAAATATGTTCTACTGCTGGGGCTTGGAAGGTGGCTCAGTGGTAGAGAATTTACCTTGCATGCAAGAGGCCCTAGGTTTGATTCCTCAGCACCACATAAGCAAAAATAAGCCAGAAGTGGTGCTGTGGCTCAAGTGGTAGAGCGCTAGCCTTGAGTTGAAGACCTGAGGTAAAGCGCCGAGGCCCAGAGTTCAGGCCCACGACTGGACCCCCCAAAAAAAATTCTACTGCAAAGAAACAAAGACATGGAGGATTTAAAGTGTTTTATGGATGGATATTTCACTCCTGACAAGATTCTCTTACTGCAGGAGTCAGTTATCAATTCCTTTAGTATGGTCCTGAGTTATCCAGAGCAATAAGGATTCCAAAAGAGCATCCAGTGTGTATGATCAGCAAAAGGAGCCACTTCTCAGACCAGTACTCCTTTAAGGAGAGTCCCAATGAAATATCTGTTTCTTTCTTTGCTTTTTTGTTTAGGTTATGTTAGTTCTGGGGCTTGAACCCAGAGCCTGGACCCTGTCCCTGAACAGTTTTTGTTCCTGCCCACCAGCCCCCAAATCTAGTACTCTACTGCTTGAACCAAAACTCCACTTCTCGATTTTTTGCTGTGTAATTACAGATATGAGTTTGACAGACTCTCCTGCCTGGGTTGGCTTTGAACTAAGATAGTAAGAAAGCCAAGTGACATCAACTGTACAGTCTTCTCTTTTCAAATGAGAAATATTAGATGAAGTTTATTTTAAAGCTAATTTTTGACCATTTTCTCTTTCTTTTTTGTGAGCATACCGTACAGAGAAGTTACAATTACATGGGCAAGATAACGAGTACATTTCTTATCAATCATTGTTGCCTCCTCTTTGTTTCCCCTTCCTATCCCTTCCCATATACCCTCCAACCACATCTGATCCTCCCCCCCCCACCAAAGTTGTAAAGTTCGTTTTTCGACATAACGACTTGTACATCTCATTGTTGCAATGGGTCCACCTGTATCCCTACTTAAACGATTTGGTTTTAAAGAATATGTCCAGCAAAGAATCCATAACATAACTCAGCAAAATAGGTGCACTGAATCATTTTGGAATTATTTTTGGGGGTTGGAAAGATTATTGATCTTGTCGTTCCTTTTGGGGAAACTTAAAGTCATATTTCACCACCTTTGTTCTTGTGGGGCTTGAACTATGATCCTGGGTGATTAGCTACAGCACCACCTCCAGGTTTCTGTTGGTTAATAGAAGGTTAGGGTCTCATGGACTTTCCTGACAAAGCTGGCTTTGAACCACAATCCTCTGGTCACAACCTCCTTAGTAGCTAAGATTACAAGTGTAGACCACCAGCACCTGGCTCATATTTGCATTTATGTGCACTGAATGACACTGTGTAGACAAAGAATGGAAATTTTAACCAAATGATTACATTTCAGCATTGCAAAAAAATTGAAGTAGCAATAAATATGTCCTCCTTTTCCATTTTGTTACATTAATGACTGATGAGATTTAGGACCCTTACATTAGCATCCTCTGCCATCTGTATAGGTGTATTTAGTATCAGGAATTGTTCATAGAGAAATATAGAAAGAATGAGATTTTTAGAATACAAAAGATATAGGGTATGAAAGAATAGCACAGGAGATACATTTATCACACGAGACTTTGAGCTAGCCTATGAGATTTAGAATGCTAAAAGCAGTGAGGAAAAGCCTAGTTGACAAGTTCTTCAATAACCAAAAATGGTTCTCTAGAACAGTTTCTGGTATACCTTAATTACTATCATTTATTCCTTCTATCTGGAGTTATTCCTTATTTTCTTTCACAACTATTAATTAGCCTCTGCCTTTTTGGTTCCATAACTCACCAAAAAGTTTTCAAAATCACACTTAGCCTACCCTTCTCTTTGTGATTAGCAGTGACGACACAAATCCTGGAATCATTGAATTTCCAGAATTAAACTTTACCTGACATCTAAGCACATTCCTGGCATTAATTGCTGTGACTTAATGAACAAAACTTTTTTCAACACTGTATCCTAACATAAGTAAAGTACATTAAATTAGGGACTGTTGTCAGATGTCAGTATGGAAGAAGCAATTATATATTCCAAGTATGGGTTCTTTATTTTGCATTTACTAACTAAATGTTTTTTTTGGTTTTGTTTTTGTTCTTTTTGCCAGTCGAAGGGCTTAAACTCAGGGGTAGGGAATTTTCCTGAGCTTTTTTTTCTAGCTCAAGGCTAGCACTCTACCACTTGAGGCACAGCACCACTTCCAGTGTTTTTTTTTTTTTTTTTTTAATATATTACTAAGGAATGAACCCAGGGTTTCATGGCTGCTAGGCAATCACCATACCATGAAGCCAAATTCCCAGAGCCCTAAATAACTTTCTTAAGATGGCATTACATTTTCATTCTGTAACTATATATCATTATTTTGGCCAGGTGCTAGAAAATGATGTAGAAAGCAATATAATACAATAAGTCTAGTAAGGCTGGATGGACAATGAATAACTGTCACGGTCTAGCCAGTGAACAGAAGGGCTTATCTCATGAATCTGTTTCAACAAGCTGGCAAGACAACTACTGACCCACAGCCCACCTCCAGAATGAGAGGGCCACCTTGAGTTTCATCCACATGGGGATGCTAGGGCCCTTCTTCCATCACCCATTCATCCAGGTCTTGGGAAAGAGAGAGAAAAAAGTCAGAATTACAATTAAGTCTGGTGCCGGTAACTCAGAATTCTAATCCTAACTACACAGGAGGCTGAGATATGAGGATCATGGTTCATAACCAGCCCATGCAGGAACGTCTGTGAGACTCTTATCTCCAAAGAACCACCAAAAATTCAGAAGTAGTGCTGTGGGCTCAAGTGGTAGAGCACTAGGCTTTTGCTGAGGCTCTCGGGAACAGCACCCAGGCCTAGAGTTCCAGCCCCACGACTGACAAGAAGTGAATTTTCTAACAGAAGTGGACTGAATAGCACCCATTGTCTTAGGGAGCATGGTAGCGAAGTCAGGCAGAGCTTTCTGTGAAGCTGAAGTCATAAGTAGGTCACCTGGCTTCTCTGTGCCTTGGTTTCGCCAGCTGCAAAACTCAACACAGTGAAGGATCCTCTTCCTCATGGGGATAGGGTAATGAGGAAAGAGAGCCATGTTTTGTTTGATAATCCCACATCTGTTGCACGATTAATAACAGGGCCCACCTGAGCCCTTTCCGGGTATCTTCCTGTCATTTGCTCACAGAATTGCCGAGAACCTTCTCTTTAGGCCACTCTCTCTGTGCCTAGTCATGCTTCAGAGATTGAGGTTCCATGGTTGCGACCCTACCCAGAGATTCACCTGTGGTCAAGAATCGTCTGCTGTGATTTTTCTGCCTGCTCAAACTGACTTAAGAAACCATTCAAGCCACAGGAAAATCAAAAACCACAAGCAGACCAGAGACCCCAACAAGAGACAGGTTAAGGACACAGGGAGAGACAGGATCTTCCCATCCCCCGCCAAAAAAAAATCAAAGAACTCTTTTTTTGGACCTTTTATAAAAATTTTTTTTCTGAAAGTTTTTTTTTTCATTTTTAATTTTTAACTTTTAATTTTTTTGTTTTCTATTAACTTTTTTTTTCTTCCTGTTATAATTTTTATTTTAGGAGTATATATGTGTGTACTTTTTTTTTTAAATTTTTTTTGTTTAGCTCTATTGACCATTTGATCCTTTTTCTTTCCTTCTCATTCTTTTCACTTTTTCTTCTTTTTCATTCTTCTTTGCGTGACATAATTGCTGTTCTGCTCATCCTCAGATATGCCAATAGTTGATTATTAGACCTTAGCACCATTGTGTACATGCTTAATCCAGAAATTTATTACTCAATTTAAAACCTACTAGACTTAAATTCTTTAATAGCAGTACTACCTCTTTATACCTATATAATATTTTAAGCACTTTTATTTTCAAGTTTTTCACATCTCCTTTTTTATCCCTCCCCTTCTCTTATTCTATCCACGTTCTTCTCTGAATATTACATTGTCAATTTGCATAATTTTTAAGTGTTGCACTTCTTAATTTTTAATTTTTGTTTTTCTATTTTTCCTTGTCTTTTTTCTTTCTCTTTCTTCTTATTTTCTGTCTCTCTACTATCATTCTGCCCAACCTATTTCCCGCTTTGAGATTAGGATTGATTTAACTCTCCCACAGCCTTTCCACATCCCTATATGCCTATTTTTACCCATATCTCTCCCTAACTTAATAATTTCTGTTTGCCAAATTCTTCTTTATGGTTCGTAGCCCATTAATACATAGTTGTTTGATGTTGAATAGGTATATCTGTTGAACTAGATTTTTGCAGATTTTTGACTTTGCAACTACAGACTTTGCTTGACGCTTGCCTTAAAATAGTGTGCTAGCACAAAACTGGCGTTACTTTCATCTCAATTAGGCAGAGTGACCGGGAAAAACAAGAGAAAAACGGCAAGTCCGGGTATCTCAACTCCCACTCATGATAATCAGGGGACAGAAAAGAGAATGAATAATCCAGACGAGAGCTCCCAAAAAGCTCTACAAACACTACTGGTAAACACGGTAAATGAAAATATTGAAAACCTGCAAAGGACTCTGAATAAGCATGATAGGGAGAGAGGAGGCAAAACAAAGGTTAATACAAGAATATCATGTGCATGAGGAAGCAACCCAATGATTGACACAGGAATTGCATGAGCAGCTTGAGAACACTCAAAGAGAAATAAAGGAATGTCGTGAGAAGACTGAGATCAATCAATGAGAACTACAGGAACTGCATGAACATGAAGAAGCTAAGCAAAGAGTAATACAGGAATTGAAAGAGATGGATTAGAATGCAGAAAGATCACTAAAGGCATACATGGAATCCATAAACAGAGAACTGAAAGAAGTCAGGGAGACCACAAAGGAAATGCTGAATGGAACCAAAAGAAGGAATGGGAATAACCAATCAACTAAGTGATTTGAGAATAAACACTGAAAACTAAATTAAGGAATTAAAGAAGTTCATACAAGATATAAAACAATGCTCCAACAAAGAATTTGAAGCCATCAAAACCGACCAACTAGAAGAAAAAGAAATAAAAAACAAAGTATAAAGTCTTGATAGTAGGTTACACCATGCAGAAGATCGAATTTCAGGGATTAAAGACAGCTTAGATATTATAGAGAAAGAAAATACAACCATCCAAGACAAATCCAAGAAATATGATGAATCTATTCAACACTTGGAAGACACCATCAGAAGGCCTAATCTGAGGATAATGGCTGTAGAGTAGAACATAGAGACAGAAGTTAATGGTCTATGAAATTTATTTAACAGGATCCTAGCAGAGAACTTCCCAAACATGCAAAAAGATAGGCCTATTCAAATACAAGAATCTATTTGAACTCCAAATAGACCTAACCAGAATAGAACATCCCACTGTCACATTATAATCCACACAGGATCAATTCAGAGCAAGGAAAAGATCCTTAAAGCTGTCAAGAAGAAAAGGTCAACCACCTATAAAGGGAAACCAGTTAGAATCACCTCAGATTTCTCAGCACAGACAACTAAAGCAAGAAGAGCTTGGGATCGTGTATGCCATGCCATAAAGAGAAACAACTATCAACCAAGAATTCTTTTTTTTAATTTAATTTAATTTTATTTGTGAACATACTGTACAGAGGGGTTACAATTACATGGGCAGGATAATGGGTACATTTCTTACCAAGCATTGCAGCCTCCTCCTTTGTTTACCCTTCACATTCCTTCCCAGCCTCCCCCCTCCCCCCAATCCAAATCCTTCTCCTTCACCTCCTTCCCCCCCCCCCCCCACACTGACATTGTAAAGCTCATTTTGGACATGACAACTTGTACTTCTCATTGTTGCAACAGGTCCACCTGTATCCTTAAACAATTGGTTTTTCCCCATCTCCTCCACAAGTTATACTGACATCAAATATAGTGAAAGCAGAGGTTATATTGTGGGGGAGGGACATACAAAGCAACAAAGAGATAATCTTATAAATTAGAAACACATGCATGAAAAAAAAAACATTAAAATACACATCTAAGGGTTCATTTTCCTGACATCATATTATCTGACCTTTTCCGCTTGACTCATACATATACTAGATATTGCAAATAAGGGAAACCATGGGACCTATGTTTCTTTGGGCCTGGGTTACTTCACTTAATATAATTTTTTCCAAGTTTTTCCATTTCCTAACAAATGGGGCAATGTCATTCTTTCTGATGGAGGCATAGAATTCCATTGTGTATATATACCACATTTTCTTGATCCATTCATCTACTGAGTGGCATCTGGGTTGGTTCCATATCTTAGCTATGGTAAATAATGCTGCAATAAACATAGTTGTGCTGGTAGCTTTAGTGTGTCAACCAAGAATTCTGTACCCAGATAAACTCTCCATAACTGAAGTTCAAATAAAAATCTTCCATAGCAAAGAAAAATTGAAACAATATATCTCCACCAAACCAGCCCTACAAAACATCCTTAAAGACGTCCTACTCATAGAAAACCAACAAGACCACAGTAAAGGCCAAGAAATTGCACCCAAACTGAGAATCCCATAACCTAAGGAAGAACCCAGTTGCCTCAGCCCCCAAGAAGGTGGATAAAATGGCAGGAACTCCCAAACACCTATCAGTTCTATCTCTCAACATTAACGGACTTAACTCTCCAATTAAGGGACGTAGATTATCTAGTTGGATTAAAAAGCAAGATCCTTCTATCTGTTGCCTTCAGGAGTCACATCTTGCCCATAAAAACAAACACATTTTCAATATGAAAGGCTAGAACAAAATCTACCATTCAAACTGCCCCCATAAACAGGAGGAAGTTGCAATCCTAATATCAGATAAAATAGACTTCAAATTAAAATTCGTGAGAAGAGGTAAAGAAGGTGCTCCATACTAATTAAGGGATCTCTCCTTTGGGAGGATATTACAATTCTAAATATCTATTCGCCAAATAACAGAGGACCCAAATTTATCCAAGAAACACTACTTTCCCTCAAATCCCACAGAGATCCAAAGACATTAATTGTTGATGCATTTAACATACCATTTTCCCCACTAGATAGATCAATTAGACAAAATTCAACAGAGAAAGCACAGATCTAAACAACTGCATAGATCAACTAGATTTCACAGACATCTACAGAATATTTCAACCATTAGCATCAGAATACATGTTCTTGTCAGCAGCACATGGAATGTTTTCTGAAATAGACTACATTATAGCTCACATAGCAAACTTGTCCAAATTCAGAAACATTGAAGTTATACCTTGCATTCTCTCAGAAAACAAGGGAATAAAATTAGATCTCAACACCAAAAGCCACCAAAGAAAGTCCTGTAACTCATGGAGGAAATTCAAATGTTCATGATATTCAACAAAAATGAACACAGAAATTACTCACTCCTCTGGGACACAGCAAAGCCAGTACTCAGGAGCAAGTTTATAGTTCTGAGCTCCTACATCAACAAATTGGAGAGATCTGAAACCAACCATTTGATAAGACATCTGAGCGTCCTTGAAAAAGAGCAGCAAGATAATCCCCAATCCAGTAGACAGACAGAAATAATTAAAATTAAATCAGAATTAAATGAATTAGAATCCAAAAAAAATACAGAAAGAATCAACAAAACAAAGAGTTGTTACTTTGAAAAAAATTAACAAAATTGATAATCTTAGCAAATCTTATCAGAAAAAGAAGAGAACACACCCAAATAAATAAACTGAGAGATGAGAATAGACATATCACCACAGAAACAACCAAGATTCAGAACATTATACGGGAATACTTCTCAAAATTTTATGCTAATAAGTTTGAGAACTTGGCAGAAATGGACCTTTTCTTAGCAAATACTGACATGCCGAAACTAAACCAGGATGAGTTAAACCATCTTAACAGGCCCATATCAAGCATTGAAATAGAAACAGCAATAACACACCTCCCATCAAAGAAAAGCCCAGGCCCGGGGGCTTTACAGCAGGATTCTATAAGGGCTTGAAAACACAGCTCACACCAATACTCCTTCAAATCTTCAATGAAATTAAAAGAGAAAGTTCACTACCGAATTCATTCTATGAAGCCACAATAACCCTCATCTCCAAACCAGACAGGGACTCATCACAGAAAGAGAACTATAGACCCATTTCTTTGATGAACATTGATGCAAAATATCTCAAAAAATTTTTGGCCAATCGACTTCAACAATTCATTCAAACAATTCATCATCTAACAGGATTCATTTCAGGGATGCAAAGCTGGTTCAATATATGCAAATCAATATAATTCATCTCGTCAGCAGGAGCAAAGATAAGAACCACATGGTTATCTCAATAGATGTCGAAAAGGCAAGTGACAAGATCCGTTTATGATGAAGGTTCTGGAAAAATTAGGAATCCATGGAACTTTCCTCAATACAATAAAGGCTGTATATGATATATCTACAGCCAGCACTATACTCAATGTTGAAAAACTAAAGCCATTTCCTCTTAACTTAGGAACAAGACATGAATGTCCAAGCTCTTTATTTCTCTTCAATCTAATATTAGAATGCCTAGCTACAGGAATAAGACAAGATGTAAACCCAAAGGGGATCCAAATAGGGAAAGAAGAATAAAACTCTCCCTCTTTGCAGATGTCATGATCTTGTAGTTAGAGAATCCCATAGACTCCACTCCCAAATTACTCAAGGTGATTCAAAACTTTGGCAAAGTAGCAAGGTATAAAATTAACCCTCAAAAACCAATTGTTTTTCTGGATACCAACAATGAGAAAAGTGTGGCTGAAATTAGGAAAGCAACTCCATTCGTAATAGCCCCACAAAAAATAAAAGACCTAGGAATTAACTTAACCAAAGAACTGAAGGAACTCTATGATGAAAACTTAAAAAACCTGAAAAATGAAATCAAAACAGATCTTAGAAAATGGCAAAAACTCCCATGTTCCTGGAATGGAAAAATCATCATCGTGAAAATGGCAATACTTCCCAAGGCTATCTACAAATTCAATGCCATACCTATCAATATTCCAACCTCATTCTTCAAGGAAATAGAAGAGGCAATCCAATAATTCATAGAGAACAATAAATACCCCAAATAGCAAAAACAATCCTCAACAGAAGGAACAGTGCTGGAGGAATATCAATACCAAATTTAAAACTCTACTACAAAGCAATAGTAATCAAAATGGCTTGGTACTGGCATAAGAACAGACCTCAGGAACAACGGAACAGAATTGAAAACCCAGAAAGAACCTACAGACCTATAGCCTTCTAATATTTGATAAGGGAGCTAACAAAATACAATGGAAGAAAAACACCTTCATCAGTAAATGGTGCTAGCAAAATTGGTTAACTACTTGTAGAAAATGAAAGCTAGATCCTTATATATCACACTGGACCTGAATCAACTCCGAATGTATCAAAGACCTCGATGACAAAGCAGACAATCTGAAAACATTACAGGATGGAATAGGAGAAATCCTAGGTCTCTTTGACACAGGCTGAAATTTTCTTAATAGAGACCCAGAAACACAACAAATCAACGAAACGTTGGACAAATGTCATTGCATGAAATTGCAGAGCTTCTGTATGGCAAAGGACATAGCTAGCCAGATCAATACAAAGCCCACGGATTGGGAGTAAATCTTCATTAGCCATACAACAGAAAAGGTTCTCATATCTACAATATACCTGGAACTCAAAAAAATTAAATCCCCAGACAACAAATCTTCAAAGAAGCAACTGCCCAATAAATAAGTGGGCTAAAAGCTTAAAGAGAAACTTCTACTAAGAGGAAAGAAGGATGGCCAATAGACACATGAAGAAATGCTCAAACTCTCTAGCCATAAAAAAATGCAAATAAAAACAACATTGCGATACCACCTCACCCCAGTTAGAATGGCAAAAATCAAGAACTCTAATAACAACAGATGATGGAAGTGGACAGAAGGGAACCTTACTGCATTGTTGGTGGGAGTGTAAACTTGTTCAAACACTTTGGAATAGAATTCCCCTATGACCTAGCAATCCCACTCTTGGACATTTACCCAAATATTTACAAACAAGACCACACTAAAGCTACCAGCACAACTATGTTTATTGTAGCCTTATTTACCATAGCTAAGATCTGGAACCAACCCAGATGCCCCTCAGTAGATGAATGGATCAAGAAAATGTAGTATATACATTACCAATGGAATTTTATTCCTCCATCAGAAACAATGACATTGCTCCATTTCTTAGGAAATGGAAAAACTTGGAAAAAATTATATTAAGTGAAGTAAGCCAGGCCCAAAGTAACATAGGTCCCATGGTTTTCCTTATTTGTAATAACTAGTATATGTCTGACTCAAGCAGAAAAGGTCAGATAAGTTGGTGTTAGGGAAATGAACCCTAAGATATGTATTCAAAAAGTTTTACTTTCATTCCATTTTCTCTAGTACATTTATAAGTTTATTTCTTTGTTGCTTTTTATGTCCTCTCCCACGGTATAATCCCTGCTTTCACTGTATTTTATGTTGTTATAATTTACGGAGGGGAAGGGAAAGAAAATCATTTAAATAGGGATTACAGGTGGGCCCATTGCAACAATGAGATGTACAAGTCCTATGTCAAAAATTAACTTTACAACTTTGTTAAGGGGAGGTGGAGGGTCGGCTAGGGGGATGGGGAGAGGATGGGGAATCAAAGGAGGAGGCTACAATGCTTGATAAGATACGTACTCTTTATCTTGCCCATGTAATTTTAACCCCTCTGTACAGCATTTTCACTATAAAAAATATGAAGAAAAAAAGAATCAGCTGCTGTGGACTAAAAGTTTGCCATAATCCTTCTAAATCGATGACTGCACATGTTGTTACATGTCTACCATCCCAACTCCAGAGGACCAGGTCTGGTGACGCATACCTTTCACAGATAGGAAGACCTCGAATAGCCCAGCCAGAGCATATATTGAGTTTTGTTTCAGAAATGCCCAAGACAGAAAGGTTGCTCCTCAGAGCCAGGGAGAGGACATAAATAGGGGGTCATGGTGCCCCCAGAGGGGTGTCTGACCCGGGGTAGGGGTGGTTTGGGGGCAGTCACTCACCTGTGCTGCTGGGAGAACTTGCTTTAGGCTGCTCCAGGTGGGGCGAGCAGCGATGGCAGCGGCATTGCAGACACATGGCCTCAGAGCAAAGAACCAGGGCCAAGGAGCAGGTTGGAGCTTTACACGGCCTGGCAGGGTGCCATTGACTGATGTTTGAAATTCTGCACCTTGAGAAGGAGGGAAGGAAGCCAGGGTGCTGGCAGGCATCTCAATTTCCTTCTATATTCCAAAGTTTCCTGGAGTCTCTTCCTCACCACTCAGCCATCTCTACCTTCCTCAATTGCTGGTAGTGGTGTAAACTAACAGAGAGTATCCTGGTGCTACCAGGCAGCATGGAATGTGGGCGTGGCCACCACTCTTGTATCTCATTGGTCAGAAAGAACTATGAAAGAATGGGGGTGTGGCCAGAATCCTGTGATGTAAGCAGCATGGGCAAAGTCAAGAAGATAGCAGCTCCCCCAGCCCTTTTCCCAGGGAACAATTTCCAATTCAGTTGGAGACAAGAGGGTGACCTCATTTAGCTGGATGGTTTCACATATTGTTGGGTATGTCTGTTTGTTCCCAGTCCCAGACCTTGTACTCAGGATATGAGCACAGTCTGTGAAGTGCTTTTGATCAAGGCTGGCCTTCCACACTAGAGCCACAGGGATTCTGGCTTTGTTGGCACTGAAGTTGGACTTTCTTGTCTAGGGTGACTTCGACTATGATCCTCCCATCACATCCTTGTAAGTATCAAGGAGGACTGCTGAGAGCCACTGGTGCCTGCCTAATCATTGTTCTTACTGGTGTTCTTAGACAAACTGGTGAGTTCCCTATCCTCGGGTTTAAGTAGTGGGAGCTGTAGCCCACAGTTGGAATCTTGGTCCTGCCACCTCCAAATGGAAGGAGATCCTAAGAAACTTATTCCTGTCCATATGATTACCAATGGAATATGATGTATGTCATGATTGAAAGAGCAGTTCTTGAATGATTCTAGTATAAAATTATACACAATTATGTTATAGGACACTGATCGATGTTAGTTAATATCTTATGAACCATTTAAACAATCACATTAATAAAATGGAGGTATAATGAAATACCTTAGAATTACTATACTATTACATACTAAAAAAGTGTTATTTTTCTGCCAAGACTAGGACTGGAACTAATCTTGGTAACTCTGTTGCACTGTGTGGGAAGGGGAAACTGGCCTCCTAGAAGTCAAGAAATTCATGTCTATTCCTTAGGCCTGAAATAGATCCCCACCACTAGAAAACATCCTATTCATGTACAATTTACATATATGATTTATATTTATATACATATGTTGACTCCATACTGCATTCAGTGTAGTTATTTTATTTTTTGTTTTATTCATGTATTGAGCATTTATTTTGACTATTATGGCACATAAAACATTGATTACATTGATTACATAAGGTAGAGGTCTACATATGTATGCCACTTCATACCTGACACCCAGGACTTTCACAGAAAAGGAAAACATGTGTCACCATCAACTTCTTACTCCACAATTAATTTTTGGGGAGTGCTGGCATCTGAACTCAGGGCCTACAAGCCTACAAGGCCCAATTCATGAATGGGTGAGTGTCAGCACGCCATCCTGGGGCAAATTGAGCTGACAGGCTGCTCCCAGGACCTGAGCTCAAGCCCCAGGGGTTAACAAAATAAGAACAGATTGACATGCAGATGGAAGTATGCTAATAAATATGTTTATACAGAGTATCAGAGATGTCTATATATTATTCAGTTATATAGACTACATTCCTACCAATTCCTTGGTATTAATCATGCGTCCATTTAATTAATGTTATTGTTTTCATCCTTATACTGTTAATGAAATCAATCAGTGTCCTGAAATTATAGTGTTCCTGTAAGTAATGATATTCTTTTTATGCTTCAAAAATATTAAATAAAATCAGTTAGCTTCCTGAAATATTGCTGTCTAATGTTATCGGAGCATCATTCATGATCAACTCTTTGAACCTTGACATTGATAATATTCCATTGTTCTTCCTATGGATGGGAACCATTTTCTTAGTATCTCCTGCCATTGGTTGGTGTTAGGAGGGGGATTCGAAATCAGGGCGTATGTTGCCATGTGGGCCTATGGTTTCCCAGATAGTCTGCCAGCCTTCAGCATTGCAAGGTGAAGTACTCTTTGCAACAGTGTCATTCAGACCCATGAGGGTCACCATGCAAAGGAAGAAAACATAAAAAGGCCACATTTTTTCTGTGAATTGCTTTCCCTGAATGACCTAGGGGTCTCGGATCCTAGAAGCAGCTGTAGATCTAGGGGCTGCACCCCAGCCTAGGGTGATGGAAGCTGAGGCAGAGTTGCCACAACGTGACTTCAAGCCCCGTACTGAGAAAAGTAAAATAAAAAATTTAGCTCCCTGGCTTGCAATTCACACAGTTTATTTTTACAGGCTTTGGATTTGAACTCAGGATCTGGGTAAATCTGGAGCAATGTGGATGAAGGGGAAGATTACTGTACTTAAAGATAAGAAAGTCAGGCCTGTTCACTAGTTCTGAATTCAAGCGCGAGCCCTGGAAACATACTAAGTATATATATTGTAAAGACAGGATTTATACTTACCTATAGATGTTCAGTCCATATACGTTTGGTGTGGTTGTTCCTTGAAATTTTTCTTTTATTAATTTATTTACCATTGATTGTACTATGATGAAACCCATTGCATTTATTACATTGATGATATCCTATCACAGAGCATCTAGATTTGTAGAAATTTTCTCTACCATGTCAGGATTCTCAGGATCACCCAGGATATTCAGAGAAAAGGAAAACTAGTTTCACACTTGGCTTCTTACTCTACAACCCACTTGTTGGTAGTGCTGGTATATGAACTCAGGGCCTAGTAGGACCAATTGTCCAATAAGTCAAGGTGAACACACCAACCTGTGAACTAAGGAGCTAGGCCATTCTCAGGAACTGAAATTGATCCCCAAGGTGGTCCACTATAGTCATAAATTCATAATTTAAACATACAGTCTATATTGACATTCATGTGTCAACAGCATCTTGTGTTTAATGAACTTCTCCTTATTTTGTCTCTATTTCATGCAGGTATTGTGTATTTTACTAAATATCGTGACAGGTATAATTTTGCTGACATGGATGACAACCTGTTCCTGTGGTTATAGGGTTGCCTATGAATTCCGCTTCTTGGTTGAGACTCAGGACTTTCACAGGAGAGGAAAATGTGTGCAACAGCTGGCTTCTGACATCAGGATGAATTTTTTTGTCAGTGCTGCGGTTTGAACTCAGGTCTGGGTATCTCTGTTGCACTGGGGGGGAAGGGGAAGCTCACCATCCTTGAAGACTAGAATTTCAGGCCTGGTCTAGGGCCTGATTTGAAGCCCCAGCACTGGACAAAATCGCAAGCCCACCTTTTTTAAACATAGGATCTCTTTTTACCTACAGGAGTGGTATGCATCTTGCATTCAGTGTAGTTATTCTTTTTATTTTGTGTCTTATTCATTGATGTATTGTACATTTTATTGAATATGGTGACAGATATAACTGTACTGACATGGATGACAACCTATTCCCATGGCTATAGATTTGCTTATATAGCATTCTCCATCCTTGATGAGACCCAGGATATTCACAGAAGAGGAAAACATATGCAACCTTGGTTTTCTCACATCAGAATGAATCTTTTGGCAGTGCTGGAATTTGAACTCAACGCCTATCAGGCCCAATTGGTGAATCGGTCATGTTAAGCACATCAGCCCGTTAGGCTCTCAGGAGCTAGGCCATTCCTGGGACCCGAGTTTGAGCCCTGGTGGGAGGGCAATATAGTCATAAATTCATAATTAAACAAAGGATCTATATTTCCAAACATGGGTGGGCTGCATCTTGTGTTTGGTGTAGTCTTCCTGGCTGAGACCCAGAATTTGCACAACAAAGGAAGACAGGTGCAATGACTGGCTTCTCACATCAGGGTGAATTTTTGGCAGTGCTCGTATTCAAACTCGGGGCCTAGGAGTCCCAACTGCCTAATCGGTCCACATGATCACACCAGACTGTGAGCCACTAAGGAGATGAGCTCTTCCCAGGAACTGAGATAAAGCCACAGGGAGGCCAAAATAGTCCTCAATGCATCATTGAAACATGGGGTGTATATTCACATCCGTGTGTGGACTGCATCGTGCATTGAGTGTACTTATTGTGTTTATTTTGTATGCTATTCATGGATGTATTGTGTATTTTCTTATGTATATGATGACAGGTATAATTGGACTGACATGGATAACAACTTATTCCCATGACCACAGGGTGGTCCATGCATCCTGCATCCTAGCTGAGACCCAAGACTTGCACAGGAAAGGAAAATAGATGCAACAATTGACTTCTGACACCAAGATGAATCTTTTGGCAGGGCTGGGATTTGAACTCGGGGCCTAGCAAGCACAATTGGTGAATGAGTCCACATGAGCACACCAGCCTGTGAGCGACAAAGGAGCTAGGTGTTTCCAGTACCTGAGTTTGAGCCCCCCTTGGGGGAGAGTGGGGAGTACAATAGTCATCCATTCATAAGCTGAAGGTAGAATGCAAATAAGTACATATTTGAATAGAGTAGGATTGTGGTGACCTGTGATGGAATCCAGTCTGTGAGTACCTATATTTGAATCTTTTCTGATGCATCCATTTCATGTATATGATGATTATTGTCATGTTTCATCAACTCTTCTTTACAAATAATCTATACCCCATGAGTCTTATGTATCATTTCCTACTCACATCATGCATGAACTACTCATTCAAGGATGAGATCTTTCGCATGCCATGGCTCTTCCTAGGTCCAGAAACGAGTATCTCAGGATCTCCTGCCATTCTCTCCTCCTAGGGGGACTGAATTCAAGCCTTGGTCCTGGAAAAGATACTTCTTATATACATTTTAATGATAGGATTTATACTTACATTCAGATGTTCAGACCATATTGTGTTTGTTGAGTTTATAAATTTTATTTCTCGTTTTATTCATTTATTTACCATTTATTTTATTGACTCTGATGACACCTCTCCCATTTATTACATTGTTTACATCCTATCACAAAGAATCTAGATTTTAGATGTGTTCTCCATCATGCCTGGCAATGTGAGGATCTGAACTCAGTGCCTAGCAGGCCCAATTCATGAATGGGTGAGTTTGAGCATGGGATCCTCTAGCCAATGAAGCTGTCAAGTGGTTCCCAGGCACTGAGATCGACCCCCATGTTTGGCCAAAACAGCCATACATGGATAGGCAAACGATGGTATACAAATAAATATATATTGTTAAAGAGTGCCAGAGCCATCTGTCTATGATTGAATGGCACCTACTACATTCCTACCAACTCTTAGGTATTTATTATACCACCATTGAAGGAATATTATTCTTTTCATGCTTAATAAACTATACATTAATCAGCATTCTAGGACTATTGCATCCAATTTTAGACTAGACGGATGCATGAACTCTCATTCAATTGGTATTCCCTTGCATAGGAATGAGTCTCTTGTGATCTCCTGCCATTGGTGTCAGGACTGGGATTTAAACCCAGGGCTTACGTTGACAGGTTGGCCTATGGCTTCACTGATAGCTCACCAGAATCAGCAATGGCAGGTCAGATCCACTTTGTAGCCATGTCATTCAGACCCAGGATGGTCACCACGCCCAAAAAAATCGTAAGATGCCAGCCCTCTGCAGCTCACCACTTTTTGTGCTTTCCAGCTTTTTTTTCTTCCTGCAAGCCCTCTGGCCTAGGATCTCCAGATCGGCTATTTGGTCTGGAGACTGCACCCCAGCCTAGGGAGATCCAAGCTGAGGATGTGTTTCCACGACCTGAGTTCAAGTCCCATGGATGGCTAAAAAAAAAAAAATTAATTATTTAACTAAATAAAAAAAATAAAGCTCCCTGGTTGGAATTTCTGCCAGTTTTCTTTCCTAGCCTGGGATTTGAACTCAGGGTGTTGGTAAATTTGTAGCAATGTGAGGGAAGAGTTCCCATTACTTGAGTTCAAACCCCATGCCAACCACAAAAGAAAAACTAAGTCACTGACCTCGGCAGGGTGAAGTAGTTGTGGAGATGGGAGGGAAGGGATGGTAGGGAGAAAACAAAGAAGGAGTCAACAATGCTCAATAGGAAATGTAGTCATTACCTTGCTCCTGTAACTGTAACCCCTCTGTAAAACACTTTTTCAATAAAAAAGTACAAAAAAGAGAAACAATGTCGTTCTCAGAGAAGCACTTTAGAGGTAAGGAAATGATGTCTGAATAGCTGTACAAATTCCACACTGCTTTTTTTTAATGTTCAGTATGGAACTGAGTAAACATAACTGCTTCCATTAAAAAAAAGAAGTCACTGTCTTGGAACTGGGGCCTGGATTTCTGCCACTGCTAGGATTTGAGATCACTGTCCAGGTAACTCTTTTATACCATGGGTGAAGGCGAAGCTCACTCTCCTTGAGGAAAAGAAATTGAGGCTAGAGTTCCCAGGGCCTGAATGAAGGCTCTGCAATGAAAAAAATGTTTCTATACATGTTTAAAATATGATATACACTTACATATGTATGTTAATTTCATATTATGATTTTTATTATTGATTTTGTATTTTGTTTTTTTATTCATTTATTGATTGATTATTGTATTTAGTATTATTATATACATAGTATTTATTACAATTTGCACATCCATAATAAAATTCCATACAATAATTTAGGATATTGACTCATTTTTATTAATATTTTATTAAGTGTTGAAACGTAATACATAATTAAATGGAAGCATTTATCACAGTCTTCACATGTTTAGAGTCTCTCCCAAGTATGAGCTTTATACAATCTTTGGACATCTTCCAATTGGGATTTCTTTAAATGATTTATAGTCAGAAACCTTTTCCTGAGGATAGGCAAGTGAGGGATAAAATTGTAAATGTGGGGCTAGAAATGTGGCTTAGTGGTAAAGAGCTCACTTAGCATGCATGAATGCCAGGGTTTAATCCTCAGTGCCACATACTCAGAAAAAGCCAGAAGCTGTGGTGTGGCCCAAGTGGCTAATCTTGAGAAAAAGGAGCTCAGAGACAGTACCCAGGCCCTAAAATCAATCCCAAGGACTGCCAAAAACAATAGACGAAATGTCAGTGGCTCACACATGGAACTCTAGCTTCTCAGGAGTCTGAGACTTGAAAACCACAGTTCAAAGACAGCCTAATAAAGAAAAGCCTGTTAGATGCTTATCTGCAGTGAACCACGAAAAGACCCCATGTGGCACTGTGGCTAAAGTGGTTAAGTGTTCCCCTTGACCTGAGGGTCTAAAGGACAGTGCCCAGGCTTGAGTTCAAGACACACAATTGGGAAAAAAAAGTGAGGGTTAATCAAGGTACTTTTCCTATTTGCTAATTATTAGAACATCCTTTGGAAAATGAGCACTGATGTATACCAGAATTGGAGTCAGAGCTTAAGGTTCAAGTGTAACACATCCATATGCCCAGCCTCTCAGACTCTATCATTGTAATCTTGTGTCCTACAGGGTTCTTAAATGTCCAATGTTGAAAGGCTTAATATGCTCCCCAAGCCCTTTGTGATAAGTAGTTGACTTTTATTGTCAAGGTCATCACAGTTCTGAACCTAGCAGAAAACCAGTAGTTCAGGCCCATCATCCTAGCTCAGGAGGCTGAGGTCTGAGGATCACAGGGTGAAGCCAGCCAGGGCAGAAAAGTCTATGACACTCTGACTTCCACTTCTGAAAGGTCAGATGTTCAAGAGCTTGCCTTGGGGTTGAGAAGTACTTGCACTCTAAATGTTCTTAGAGTTCTTGAACTATAGAAGCAAGAAAGAAACATTATTGACCCATACTTCAGGTTTGTTCAGCCCTATACTTCATGTTTGTTAGTTTGTTTCTTTCTTTTTTTATTATTGTAGGAGATGATGTCTGGGCCTGGGAGGTGTTCTTGAGCTCTTCAGCTAAAGTCTTGTGCTCTACCACTTGAGCCAAAAGCCACTTCAGCTTTTCTGGTGTTCCATTGGAGCTAAGTGTCTCAAGGACATTCCTGTCCAGGCTGACTATGAACTATGATCCTCAGATCTCATCCTCCTGAGTAGCTAGGATGACAGTCATGAGTGATAAGCACCTAGCTTCCACTTCAGGTTTCTTAGTAGTGAATTGGACATAATAGGCTAATGGGACCTTTTGTGTCTGGGATAATTTGGAACCCAGATCCTCAGATCTCAGCTTCCTGAGAAGGCAGGATGAGAGACCTCAGCTAAAGACCCCTAGGCTGTGTCCTTTGCTGCAAGGGGGTCCATGGCTCCACACGGTGGAGTGGTAGTCATGAGCCCAAGAGGTAAGGGTGAGAGCTTAGGCCCCTAGTTCAAGGTTCATGACTGAGAAAAAAACAAAACAAACAATTGTCTGTAGTAGACAACTCACTAGTCTTCAGTAATACATAATTTTGTCCCTCCCATGGAGACATATCTGAGCCTCAATATTCTTGTCTGCATAATCATCTCAGTGCGGAGATCTTACAAGGACCCAATGAAAGAATGCACCTGGTGAAGGACACAGCACATGGCACTCTTTGTATGACTCAGCACACAGCATCCTGTGAAAGACTCAGAACCCAGCACCAATGCAGAATTCAGCACACTGCACCTTGTGAAGGGCTCAGCACATAGCACCATGTGCAGGACTCAGCAGAGAGTACCCTATGGAGGACTCATTACATAGCTCCGTTCCACAAGATGTTATTAGACTTAGGGTGCTCTAATCAATATCACCATTCTTTGAGGAACATTTCACAAACCACAAAAGTTCACACCTAAGTGTTTAGTGGAATGTTTGATTTGGGGGGGGTTAGTCATGGAGCTTGAGCTTAAAGCTTGGGGATCTTATTGTTCTAATAACATTTGCACAAGGCTAGAACTCTACCACTTCGAGCCATATTTCAAAGAGTCTAGCAGACTCCCCGCCAGGTTTGAAAGCCCCAGAGCGTCCAGGATATCGGGCGTATGCCAGGGTAAGCCAGGATGATGGGGGGGGGTACCCATGGAGCTGGGTTGCAGCAGTTTATATCTGGCTAAGTCAAGTTAGGTAGCAGCTGTCAGCACTAGACTCCTAGCTTGCTCTGTCATGTGGTATTTGAAATACTGTCCTCATATAGTTTCAGTTAGAACATAGTACCTCTTTTTGGCGGCAGTCCGGGGGCTTGAGTAAGGGCTTTGACACTGTCCCTAAGCATTTGTGCACAAGGGTAGAACTCAATTGATTGAAAAACAGCAGAACTTCCGGGTTTTCTGTTTATGTGGCACTGAAGAATCGAACCCATTGCTTCATGCTCACAAGGTGAGCACTTAACCACCGAGCCCCAAGAGTGAAGGAGGTATAAATAGATAGAGATTGGTATATATAAGCATTATATACACAGAAAGATGTCTGTATATTATTATTTTATAGATATTGCTACCAATTATTACTTATTAAGTTATGTCTCCATTTAATGATGTGTCCCAGTTAACAATTAGTAAAGCATTAACTAAATGACTCAATATCCTATTATTGTTTATCACATATGTACATACATCCATACACATAACTTCATATTTTATAGAATGAGACAGATGTCTATACATTATTAAATTATGCATCATGTGTTACTATCAATTATTAGGTATTTATGTTTCCATGACATTTTTATTCTGGTAATACTTAATAAAATTTTAAACTTAATCTACATCCTATAGTTTTTGTTTCTAATTTTATCCTAGAATGATTCACTACTAATTCAAGCTGTTTTTCATTTATTGTAGTGACAACTCTTCCACCTATGACATTTTTTACATTTATGACATCCTATTACATAACATATAGATTTGCATCTGAATTATACATCCTACCTGTCACCGAGTACTTTCAAAGAAAAAGAAAACATGTGTCACGCTCGGCTTCTCATTCCAAGATTACATTTTTTGGCAGTGGTGGGATCTAACTCAGGGCCTAGAAGGCTCGATTCATGAATGGCTGACTGTCAGCACAGCAGCCTCTAGCCAATTCAGCTGCCAGGCACTTCCCAGGCCCTGAAATCAAACCCCGTATGTTGACCCCATATTCTGCTTAGTGTACTTATTCATTTTATTTTTTGTTTTATTCATTTATTTACCATGTATTTTATTGATGTTATTACACATGAAATATTTATTACATTTATTACATAAGATATAGATTTGCCTATGTATGAAACTTCACACCTGATTCCCAGGACTTTCACAGAAAAGGAAAACATGTGTTGCCATGGGCTTCTTACTGCACGATTCAATTTTTGTGAGTGCTGGCATCTGAAGTCACAGCCTACAAGGCCCAATTCATGAACGGATGAGTGTCAGCATGCCAGCCTGAGGCATATTGTGCTGACAAGCATTTCCAGAACTTGAGATCCAGCCCTAGGAGTTGACAACATTAGAACAGATTGACATGCAGATGGTAGTACAAAAATAATTATTGATTTTTATAGAGTGCAAGAGATGCCTATACATTATTCAGTTATATAGGCTACATTCCTATCAATTCTTGGGTAGTTAGTATACCTCCATGTAATTAATAGTATTGTTTTCATCCTTAATTATTGATTAAATCAACCACTGTCCTGAAACTATTGTGTCCATGTAATTAATAGTATTCTTTGAATGTGTCAAAAATATTCATTAAAATCCATTAGCCTCCTAAAATCACTCTATTTTTATAGTAGTATTCAGAAACAACTACTTCAACCTTGCCATTCATAATCTTCCATTGGTATTCCTATGAATAGGAACGAGACACTTAGGATCTCCCTCCATTGGTAGGGGTCAGGACCCGGCTTCAAACACAAGGCCTATATTGCCATGTTGGCCTATGGCTTCCCTGGTAGTCCTCCACCCTTCAGTAATGCCAAGTTACCAACATTCTTCAACCAGGTCATTCAGACGCAGGATGGTCACCTAGCAAAGAAAACAAATGTAAAACTGGTAGCCGTCTGCAAGTTGCCAGTTGTTTTTTTCCTGTGTCTCATTAATTATGTTTTTTCTTGTCAGCCTTTGGGTCCCAGGAACCCAGGTACGGCTGTGGTTCCAGTGGCTGCACCCCAGCCTAGAGTGATCAAAGCTGAGGCAGAATTGCCATGAGCTGAGTTCAAGCCCTGTGCTTGACAAAAGAAAAATACCTACCTACCTACCTACCTACATACATACATACATACATATATACATACATACATTAAAAATATTTTAAAAATTATGAGGCTCCTTGGCTTGGAATTCGTGCCATTTTTCTGCCAGGCCTGGTATTTGAACTCAGGGTCTGGGTAAATCTGCAGCACTGTGGGGGATGGGGAAGATTACCATTCTGGAAGACAAGAAAGTCAGGCCTGTTTCTAGGGCCTGAATTCAAGTCCTAGGACTTGAAAAAATAATATTCGTATATATTTTAAGTACATGAATTTTATTGACCTACACATTTTTACTGCACATTGCAGTTAGTGTATTCATTTTATTTTTGGTTTTGTTTCTTATATATTTTAGTGAATACGATTACACATATAATATTTTTTGCATCCTATTACATAAGACATAGATTTGCCTATGCATTCTACATCATTCCTGAGTCCCAGGAATTTCACCATTAAAGAAACCAAGTGGGACAATTGGCTTTCTACCAGGATTAAGTTTTTGGAAGTTCTGTGAATTGAACGCAGGGCCTAGCAGGCCTACTTCATGAGTGGGTAAATGTTAGCACACCAGTTTGATGCAAGAGAAGTTGGCGGGCAAATTTGAGGACCTGAGATCAAGCCATAGGAATGGCCAATATATAAACAGATAGAGGATTAGACTGCAGTGTGTGTGTGTGTGTGTGTGTGTGTGTGTGTGTGTGTGTGTGTGTGTGTGTGTGTGTGTGTGTGTGTGAGTGTGTGTGTGTGTGTACTGTTAGCTGCTTTTAATCAGGGCTATCCCTCTACCACTGGAGTTACACAGCTCTACTTCTGGCTTTGTTGGCCCTGAAGTTGGACAGGGATCTCAAGGACTTTCCTGCCTAGTGTGAATTTGACTATGATCCTCCTATCACATCCTCCTATCACATCAATAAGGACTGCTGAGAGCCACTGATGTCTGCCTAATCATTGGTCTTGCAATTCTTGGACAGACCGGTGAGTTCCCTATCCTCGAGTTAAAATGGTGGGAGCTGGAGCCCACAGTTCAAATCCTGGTCCTGCCACCTCCAAATGGAAAGAGATCCTTAGAAACACATTCCTATCTATATGAATACCAATGGACATGATGTATGTTATGATTGAATGGGCAGCTCTTAAATAATTCTATGATAAAATTATACACAATTATATTATAGGACACTGATCGATTTTAATCAATACTTTATGAAGCATTTAAACAATCACGTTCATTAAATGGAGGCATAATGAAATACCTCAGAATTGGGCGTCACATAGTATAAAGGTGCCATTTTTTCTGCTAGGACTGGGATTGGAACTCATGGTCTTGGTAACTCTGTTGCACTGTTTTGAAAGAGGAAGCTAGCCTTCTTGAAGCCAAGAAATTCATGTCTGTTCCTTACATCTGAAATTGATCCATCGGAACTAGAATACATCTTATTTGTGTACATTTTAAATATATGATTTATATTTACATACATAGGTTGACTCCATATTGCATTCAGTGTAGTTATTAATTTTATTTTTCTCTTATTCATGTGTTTGTGGGGCACATGGGCAGCAATGATGGAGCTGAGAGGAAGTTGAGTGGGCACAGTCCAATTGTTTACCTTAAAATCTGATTGGATATAGCTTAGGTGCATGATAGGGTGTGACCTTTACAGTGATTGGTTGGTTCCTTTCCCTCCCCTTCCATGCCTCTCAATTTTTCCCTTTAAATGGTGCTTGCTGTGTGGTAATAAACGAGTTCTTGCTTGACTTGACTCCCCACTGTGTCTGAATGTCTCCTGGGCTAAGGGAGACTGGGGAACAGCGAGTGGCGAACTTACTTTTCCTTGGGCCCCATCAATCTTTTGGAGGCAAACAAAGACCCAACATGTATTGACTGTTTATTTTATTGACTAATATGGCACATAGAACATTGGTTACATTGATTAAATAGTATATAGGTGTGCATATGTATTCCACTTATACCTGACACCCAGGAATTTCCCAGAAAAGTAAAACATGTGTCAACATCAGGTTCTTACTCCATGATTCATTGTTTGGGCATGATGGCATCTGAACTCAAGGCCTACAGGGCCAAATTCATGAATGTGTTTGTGTCAGCATGCCATCCTGGAACAAATTGAGCTGATAGGCAGTTCCCAGGATCTGAGATCGAGCACCGTTGACAAAATAAGAACAGATTGACACACAGATTGTAGTACAGTAATAAATACATATATCTTTACAGAGTGCCAGAGATATCTATCCATTGTTCACTTATATGTACTGCATTCTTACCAATTCTTGGGTATTTATTTTGCCTCCATTTAAATATATTATTTTTTTATTTTTTATTGTGAAAATAATGTACAGAGGGTTACAATTACATGGGCAAGTTAATGAGTACATTTTTTATCAAGCATTGTAGCCTCCTCCTTTGTTTCCACTTCCCATCCCTTCCCATCCTCCCCTCTGCCCCCCCACCCAATCCTCCCTGCTCCCTCACCCACCCACCCCTCACCAAAGTTGTAAAGTTAGTTTTTAACATCACGACTTGTACATCTCTTTGTTGCAATGGGTCCACCTGTATTCCTATTTAAACGATTTGTTTTTCTCCTTCCCCTCCACAAATTATACTGACATCAAGTACAGTGAAAGCAGGGGTTATACTGTGGAGGAGGGACATACAAAGCAACAAAGAAACAATCTTATAAATGTGTTAGAAACAATCACATGAAAGAAAAAAAAAACATTTGAGTACATATCTTAGGGTTCATTTCCCTAATATCACCTTATCTGAACTTTTCTGCTTTACTCAGACATATATTAGTTATTGCAAATAAGGGAAACCATGGGATAGGGCATTAGCCTTGAGCTGAAGAGCACCCGGCCCAGATTTCAGGCCCCAGGATCCACAAAAATAAATAAATGTTATTATTTTTATCTTTAATAAAGTATTAAGTAAATCAGTGTCCTGAAATTATTGCATCCCTGTGAGAAATAATATTCTTTTAATGTTTCATAAGATATTAAATAAAATCAATCAGCCGACTGAAATCATGAAGTCTAATTGTGTACAAGTATCATTCAGGAGCATGTCATTCAACTGTGACAGTGATAATATTCCATCATTATTCCTGTGGATGGGAACGAATTTCTTAGGATCTCGCACCATCTGGAAGTGGCATGACTGTATTCAAACTGTAGGCCTATGTTGCTGTGTGGGACTATGGCTTCTCCAATAGCCCTCAATTAAAAAAAAAAATATTTAGCTCCCTGGTTTGCAATTCATGACATTTTTTTCTGCCAGGCCTGGGATTTGAACTCAAGGTCTGGGTAAATATGCAGCACCGTGACGGAAGGGAATCTGAACATGCTTGAAGACAAAAGTCAGACCTGTTCCCTAGGCCTGAATTCAAGCCTCAGGGCTGAAAAACATACTCCTTATATCCATTTTAAAGATAGGATTTATACTTCCATACAGCTAGTCAGACCATATTTTGTTGGGTGTGGTTATTCATATTATTTCTTGTTTTATTCATTTATTTACCATTTATTTCATTGAATCTGATGACCCTTCTACCATTTATTACATTGTTTACATCCTATCACAGCATCCAGATTTGTAAATATGTTCTCCATCATGCCTGACACCCAGGGCTCTCACAGAAAAGAAAAACATGAGTCACACTTGGCTTCTTACTCCAACATTAAATTTTTTGCAGTGCTAGGACGTGAACTCAGGGTTTAGCAAGCCCAATTCATGAATGGATGAGTGTGAGCATGGCAGCCTCAAGCCAATGAAGCTGTCAGGTGGTTCCCAGGTGCTGAGATCCAGCTCCAGGTTTGGCCAAAACAGTGATACATGGATAGGCAGAGGGTGGTATACAAATAAACATATATTAGAAAGGAATGCCAGAGCCATCTATCTATGATTGAATGACAGCTAAGACATTCCTACCAACTCTTAGGCATTTATTATACCACCATTGAAGGAATATTATTCTTTTCATGCATAATAACTTATTAATTAAGATCAATCAGCGTCCTAGGATTATTGCATCCAATTTTAGACTAGATCGAAACATGAACTACTCTTTCAATTGGTGTTCCTATGCATAGGAATGAGTCTCTTGTGATCTCCTGCTATTGGTAAGTGTCAGTACTGGGATTTGAACCCAGGACCTATGTTCACAGGTTGGCCTATGGATTCCCTGATAGCATGCCAGCCTTCAGATATGGCAGGTCAGGTCCACTTTGCAGCCATGTTATTCAGACCCAGGATGGCCACTGTGCAAAGAAAAAAACGGAAAACCCTCAGCCCTCTGCAGCTTGCCACTTTTTGTGCTATGCTACGTTTTTTTTTCTTCCTGAAGGCCCTCTGGGCCGAGGATCCCTAGATTGGCTATGTGTCCGAGGATGCCCCACCCTAGGGCGATTGAGGCTGAGGCAGAGTTGCCATGACCTGAGTTCAAGCCCCATGTTGGCAAAATACAGAATAAATAAAAATATTAATTAATATTTAACTAAATTAAAAAAGAAATAAATCTCCCTTGTTTTGAATTTCTACCAGTTTTTTTTTTCCTAGCCTGGAATTTGAACTCATGGTCTTGGTAAATATGTATCAATGTGAGGGAAAGTGCATATTTGCCACTTCTTGAGTTCAAACCCCATGCAAATCCAAAAATAAAAATTAAGTCACTGAGCTTGGCCGGGGGAGTAGTTTTGGAGATGGGAGGGAAGGAATGGTAGGGGTAAAACAAAGGAGGAGGCAACAATGCTCAATAGGAAATGTACTCATTACCATGCTCATTTAACTGTAACCCCTCTGTACAACATTTTTACAATAAAAAAATGAAAAAATAGTAGTGCTCAGACAAGCATTTTGGGGTTAAGAGAAAGGTGACTGATAGATGTGCAAAATTCTACAGTGCTTTTTTTTAATGTTCAATACGTAACTGAATAAACAAAGCTACTTCCATTAAAAAAATTAAGTCACTGGCTTGTAACTGGGGCCAGTATTTCCATCATTGCTGTGATTTGATCTCACCATCAAGGTAACTCTTTTGCATCATGGGTAAAGGCAAAGCTCACTGTCCTTGAGGATAAGAAATTCAGGCTAGAGTTGCCAGCTTCTGAATGAAGGCCCTGCAATGGAAAAATATTTCTATGTATGTGTAATATATGATATATTTACATATGTATGTTTATTACATATTATAATTTTTATTATTGATTTTGTATTTATTTTATTTTTTACTTTTCATTTACTTATTATTTATTGTATTTAGTATTATTATACACGTAATATTTAGTACATGTTGAACAGCTATTATAAATTTATACACAATAATTTAAGACATTGACTCGTTTTTCATTAATATTTTATTAAGTGTTGAAACATGATACATAATTAAATGGAAGCATTTGTCACTGTCTTCACATGTTTAGGCTTTTCTCCCAAGTATGAACTTTGTCTTCTTTATCTTTAGAACCTTCCTATAGGAATTTCTTTAGATGATTTTTACTCAGAAGCCTTTTCTTGGGGATAGGCAAGTTGAGGGATAAAATTGTAAGGGTGGGGCTAGAAATGTGGCTTAGTGGTAGAGAGCTGGCTCAGCATGCATGAACGGTAAGGTTTGAATCCTCAGTGCCACATACTCAGAAAAAGCCAGAAGCTGTGGAATGGCTCAAGTGGTAGAGCGCTAAGCTTGAGAAAAAGGAGCTCAGAGACAGTACCCAGGCCCTTAGTTCAAGCCGCAGGTCTGGCAAAAACAGCAGGCCAGTTGCCTGTGGCTCACAACAGGAACCTTAGCTTCTCAGAAGGCTGAGATCTGAAGATCACAGTTCAAAGACAGCCTAGGCAAGGAAAACATGTTAGACTCTTATCTCCAATGAACCACAAAAAGACCACATGTGGTGCTGTGGGTCAAGTGGTAGAGTGTTCGCCTTGAGCTGAAGGGCTCAGCGACAGTGCCCAGGCTTGTGTTTGAGACACAAAACTGGAAAAAAGTGAGGGTTAAGCAAATTACTTTTCCTATTTGTTAATTAGGAGAACATTCTCTGGAAAAAGGAATGTTCATGTACACCAGAACTGGAGATAGAGCTCAAGATTCAAGTGTAGCCCATCCATATGCAAAGCCTCTCAGACTCTAGCATTATAATCTTGTGTCTGAAAGGTCCAATGTTGAAAGGCCTAATATGCTGCCCAAGCTCTTTGTTATAAGCAGTTGACTTGTAATGCCAATGTTATTACAGTTCTGAACCTAGCAGGGCACCAGTAGCTCATGCCCATCACTCTAGCTCAGGAGGCTGAAGTCTGAGGATCACAGGATGAAGCCAGCCAGGGCTAGAACATCTATGACACTCTGACTTCTATTGGTGACAGGTCAGATGTTCAAGAGCTTCCTGTGTTTCCCTTGATAATGAGAAGTTACTTGCACTCTAAATGTTCTTAGAGATCTTTTTTTTGTTGTTATTTTGAGTTTTTTATTTTTTTGTGAACACATTGTACAGAGGGGTTACAATTACATGGACAGGTTAATGCGTACATTTCTTATCAAGCATTGCAGCCTCTTCCTTTGTTTTCCCTTCACATCCCTTCCCAGCCTCCCCCGCAATACCCCACAAAATCCTCCCCGCCTCCCCCCCCCCCGCAAGAACATTGTAAAGCTCGTTTTCAACATGACAACTTGTACTTCTCATTGTTTCAACAGGTCCACCTGTATCCTTAAACGACTTGTTTATCCCCATCTCCTCTACAAATTATACTGACATCAAATATAGTGAAAGCAGGGGTTATACTGTGGGGGGGGGGACATACAAAGCTACAAAGAGATAATATTATACATGCGTTAGAAACAAATGCATGAAAGAAAAAAAAACATTAAAATACATATCTAAGGGTTCATTTTCCTAACATCACATTATCTGACCTTTTCCGCTTGACTCATACATATACTAGATATTGCAAATAAGGGAAACCATGGGACCTATGTTTGTTTGGGCCTGGCTTGCTTCACTTAATATAATTTTTTCCAAGTTTTTCCATTTCCTAACAAATGGGGCAATGTCATTCTTTCTGATGGAGGCATAGAATTCCATTGTGTATATATACCACATTTTCTTGATCCATTCATCTACTGAGGGGCATCTGGGCTGGTTCCATATCTTAGCTATGGTAAATAATGCTGCAATAAACATAGTCGTGCTGGTAGCTTTAGTGTGGTCTTGTTTGTAAAGATTTGGGAAAATGCCCAAAAGTGGGATTGCTGGGTCATAGGGGAGCTCTATGTGAAGTCTTTTGAGGAACCTCCATACTGATTTCCAAAGTGGTTGTACAAGTTTACATTCCCACCAGCAATGAAGTAAGGTTCCCCTCTGGCCACATCCCCTCCAGCATCTGTTGTAAAAATATGGACTGCTTCACGAATTTGCGTGACATCTTTGTCCAGGGGCTATGCTAATCTTCTGCGTATTGTTCCAATTTTAGTGTATGTGCTACCGAATTGAGCACAGAACATTTTTTATATATAAAGTGGAATTGATTTTCTTAAACTAGATAATTCAACAAAAAATAAGTTCAAAAGTATTGTCATGAAATTTTAGAACCATATATTTCTTACATAAGCACACATTTAAGAATAAAGTCAAGATTGATATGTCAAAAACAAAATAATTCCTTATATTTGTTGTTCAAGAGATTTGTAGCAAGAGGAATTCAGTTATTCAATACAAGTCACCTGTCATATTGAACACTGCAGCAAATATTAATGTTTGTTAAAAGTTTTAATGTTTTGGGCTGGGAAGGTTGATCAATGGTAGAGCACTTGCCTTACTTGCATGATTCCCTGGGTTCTATTCCTCAGCACCACATAAGCAGAAAAAAAGCCAGACATGGTGCTATTGTGGCTCAAGTGGTAGAGTGCAAGCCTTGAGCTGAAGAGCTGAGGGATAATACCCAGGCCCAGAGTTCAGGACTCAAGACTGGACCTCCCTCCAAAAAGATTTAATGTTTTAAATTAAGACTTTTTGTCAGGTCATAAATCTTTTCCATGAAGTATTTAAGATTTATAGTAGCAGACATATACTACTAAGTATGTCCATTTCAGAGTTTATAGAAACGCTACTAATGAGAAGTTGCAAAGTCTTTGTGTAAAGAAACAGAGCAAAGAGTTAAGACTTTTACTACAAACTTTCTGTTAAAACATTAGGGCTTCCTTTCTTTATATGTTAGCGAGCAACAAATGATGATATAAACCATATATAAATTATGAGATCAGACATAAATAATAACCTTAAAGGGTAATTTTAAAGACTTCTCATAGCCTATAAAACTCCTGTTGAACAACATAATTTTAGCCAGTTTTAAATGTACAGGAATATGAGAAATAGTAAAATCTAATATGTAGTACACTTGAAATACTGGAAACATTGGTATTTGGTTTTTATTTTATTAATCATTAATATTTAATTATTGCTTTTCTTTATTTGTAGCATTGTTTTCCTTGTTATAATATAATACAAATTTTTGTCAGTCGTCATTACAAGGTACTTTGAGAATATTACTGGAATGCCCAAACCATTTTTTACAGGTGCATGTGAATTTACAAAGAGCAAAATTAACACAATATTGATTAAAAATTTTCTCAAGTAGCGTCTCAATCAGGAGTGTTGATAAATGTTCACACCGAAAATCTTAGCCCTAGCCTGAATCAGTAGTATTACAGAGTTGAGGCCACAAAAGTGAAGAATGTGTTTTGCTTAGTTTTTTGTTTTTGCTTTTGTTGGTTGTGGGGCTTGAACTCTGGCTTCTGGATTCTGTCCCTCAGCTCTTCAGCTCAAGGTTAGTGCTACCACTTGAGCCACAGCACCACTTCTGTCTTTTTCTCATGTGATGCTGAGGAATCAAACCAAGGACCTCATGCATGCAAGGCAAGCACTCTACCACTGAGCCACCGACCCAGCACCTGAGAGACTGTATTTAAAAAAATCATCTAAACATTTGCTTTCTGCTTTTGGTTATATAATGAAATATATGAATATCTTTAAATTTACACTAACTTCAGCCACTTTGTCCTTTTAAAAGTCATGAAATATCTCTGAGAGTTTGCTTCCCTGAAGATTGTTTTTGCATTTATAATTTCTTCTGAGTAATCTTTATTTTTTTATCAAAATCACTTTATATTTTATGTTGATGGGTTATCATATATCAAATATCTTCAAATGTACCTGTAGAGTCTAAAGATAGCAATATGAATATTCTCATACAGCTCTTGTTAATCTGTTATGCACTTTAAGAATTATGATATTTCTCTCTCTCTTTCACTCTCTCTCATTTCCTCTCATTCTCTTTCATGCTCCATGTCTGCTTCTTAGAATATCTGCTGGTCTACTATTATCCTTCAGGATCCACTGGTTTTGTGGGAACATGATAGGGACCATCAGTTACCCTTGCATTCTTTAAGAGTTATAAGAGTGCCGTGAAATTATTCTTTTCCATTCTAAATGGCAAAACAACAGATCTAGGAATTCCTTTTCACTTTTAGTACTATTATAAATTTTATCTCATAAGAATCATTGGGACGGATAAGATACTTTAACCTGTGACCTAAAAGTTCATTTTCTCTTACAAACATCCTTTTTCTTTCATTATCAGTAAGTAACAAAACCAAAGCTATCCTATGGAAAGTAGGCTGAAGTTGTTCACAAGGATGAAAAATAAGGTAATGGGGGAAGTGAGCACAGATCCTCAGAGCAGTTTATCATGTACATTTTGTGAGAATGACAATATCTAGATAGTCTATGACTATCTACCTTGTAAGGGACAGGAACTAGTCAGTCATCTGTGATAGTACTAAAAAGCTAAGGTTGTAAAATGTGGAGGATAGTTTAGATCCCAACCTCTGTATGTGCCCAAAGCTCTAATTGGCAGTAATTTTTGAGCTGACTCCAGCTACATGAAATTCATCTGCTCAGGAAAAAGTTTGTAAACCTGAGAGGGTGTTTCTATTGATATCTGTCTGAAGGCCTGCATAGGTAACTCAGACATTCTTAGGTTACTAGAGAGCACATTACTAAGCCATCCAGAAAGGTCCTTTTGCAAACCAGAAGACTAAATAATCTACACTGCTGTAGTCAGAAAAAAGATCTGTGAATTTGTCAAAAGTTAAAATGTTGTTCTTAATGACATCTAATACTGGTAACCTCTTTGTAAAACAGGCTAAGGATATAGGTTCCTGGTTAGGTAGGATCAACACTCCTGAGTCAGCTTGAAGAAGTGACAGAAGATGAATCTTTGCTCATCTTCCCTTTTTAAGAACAAGGGACCACAGTCACTTTTTTTAAAAATGTGGCAAAATAGACAGAAGGAAAAGACATGGGAAAGAATAGTACAAGCCTGAGCCTTCTATATCTGCCTAGAAAATCCTAGCCTTATTAAAAGAACTATCTCGTTTAAAAAATTGTTATCTTGGTTAATTGTCCTGGGCTACTGTCTAAATAGTCTTAAAAACTAGTGGTGTCATAGCCTGCCAAGCCTATGCAATGTATCCTTAACCAGTCTGTGTAGGAATTTGCAGCCCAGCATGAGGTGTGACAGTCCCTTGGAGCCACTGAGAGACCCTGCTACTGCTGCTTCTGCTGCTGCACACCCTAATGAGTAAAGTTCAATGACAGCTTGACAGTCACCTGGAGGAAATCTATATCATCACCCAGACCACCCCCACCCTGGTAAAAGTCATCTCAACTCCTGCCTGATTCCATCACCTGAAAATGCTTCCTGGTTGAACGCTGCTAATACTAAGATCTTGTTGGCCGTTCTTTTGTTGATATCCAGTAACCTCTCTATTCCCACAGTGGATATTGGGGTCAAGTATATCACTGGCTTGCCTTACGTACATCAGGGTCACAGCCTCGTTTGGCTCTGGTATGGTAATAACCTGCTTCCTCCTGGGTGTGTTTTAAAGATAAAGGAGATTTTTTTTAATCAATGGAAGTAGGAGGAGGAATGAGAACCAGCCCTAATCTTAGCCTTAAAATCTAGTAAGCTTTTCATCCCACTGGTGCCTTGAAGCTTTCTGAGATAACTTGGTTCCACAAGTCGAAGGAAAAATGGGCAGTTTTAAATTCTAGCCACAAAGGAGCTCAAGGAATTGTAAAGAAGAGGAGTGTAATGAAGACTTCGGAAAGGAATTAGGGAAAAATTGGTATCCTCTAGATAAGAAAGGATTTAAAAAGTAAGAATTGTCTTAAAATGTTCGTAAAGAAGACAAATATCAGAAAGTTTAAGTATGTAGCAAATGGTGTGAGTATGTCTTAAAATTGGAGCTTATGAGTACAGCTGGTATAAAGGTAAGTTAGGTGTGGTATACGGAGTCAGGATTGCTGGAAGAAAATGTAAGGGCCTTTGTTACTGTTAATTTTTTTACTCACAATCGGACCTTGTAGACTGGTGTCCTTTGTAAAAACAATCAGCACAGTCCATCTATTAGTTCTGAGATCGGAATACCAAACTGTAAATATAGAAGACTGTGCCAATTAGGGGACCATGACTGGTCCCCGATGTTGTAGAAGAGGAGAGAATGAAGAGCCAAAGTAACTCCAATTTGAGATTAACCACACCATATTGTGCTAAGCTGCCCGCAGAGTAACTCCAAGACAGAGAAAAAAATACAGGATGCCACCAACCCTGCCCACCCTTAAGAAAGAAGAACAGTTGCCCAAGTGTTCCAGGAACAGGATAAATCCAATAGTTCAGAAAAAGGGCAGAGCATTTAGGGTGGACTCAAACCAATCATGTAACTGCTTGTGTGGAAATTCCCTAAACTTTTTTGTTCAGTACTATAAAAGCTGTGCTGATATTGTGCTCTGGGACTCTTAACGTCACCGGTTACCTGATGTGCGTAGGACCAAGCTTGAGCTTGCGAATAAATGTCTCCTTTGCTGTTTGCATTAGTCGTGTTCTCTGGTTGTCTTTCGTGGGTCCCAAGTCCATACAACAAGGCTTGATATAAAATTTCTCTTCCCAGGGAATTAAATGATGGCATTTATAACTAAAATTTTTAGGGTCATTATTAACATCTAACACCTGCTGCGGTATTTATTTATACTTCTCTTTCTTCCTTTCTTTCTTCCTCCCATTCTTTCTTCCACCCTTTCTTTCTTTTCTATTCTTTTTTCCTTTCTTCCTTTCTTCCTTCCTTCCTTGCTTCCTTCCTTCCTTTCTTTCTTTCTTTCTTTCTTTCTTTCTTTCTTTCTTTCTTTCTTTCTTTCTTTCTTTCTTTCTTTCTTTCTTTCTTCCTTCCTTCCTTCCTTCCTTCTTTCCTTTCCTTTCCTTCTCTCCTCCTCCTTTTCTATTTTTCTTTCTTTCTCTTTCTTTTCTCTTTCTTTCTTCGCTTTTTTTTCTCTTTTAGGAAATGAGTATGAATTTAGATATTTTGTTGGCTGAACAAGTATTCTACCATTAGAACAATCCTTTTTTCAATGTAGTTACTTTGCTCATAGATTATCAATTTTGCTGAGGGCTGAACAGATGCTAAGTTCTTCACCTCTGTCTGCCAAGTAACTAGTATCACAAGTGCATTTCAACATGCCAGGCTTTAAGATGTTATGAGAATCTTATTACTTTCCTAGCACACTGGTTCTGAACAGTGATCTTTTCAATTTCTACCCCTTTAGTTAGTAATGTGAGCTCCAATAGCCTGCCCTCAGTACAGATTGTCTACATGAATGATTGAAGGCAATTTCACTTTAATCTCTTTTTTGCCAGTCCAGGGGCTGTTATAATTTTATTTCTAGACAATTTTTGTGTATATGTGCACATTAGCATTAAAATGTTGCTTTTCCCCCCTTTTTTTCCTTTTTTATATTTCTTGGTCATGGGGCTTGAATTCCAGTCAATGTCCCTAAGCTTTTTAGATAAAGGCTGGCACTTTACCACTTGAACCACAGTGCCACTTCTGGTTTTCTGGTGATTAATTGGAGGTAAGAGTGTCACGGATTTCCTGCCAGGGCTAGCTTTGAACTACCACCCTCAGATCTCAGTTCCTGACTTGCTAGGTTTACAGGCATAAGCCACTGGCTCCCAGCTAAAATGTTACTTATTTTAAATTCTCTGATTTAGTTGAGGGACTAGCATGAGTGTGTAGAAAGGTAACTTTCAAGTCATCTCTCTAAATAATTTCAGAGATTTATTTTCATAATATTTATTGCAGTGATTAATAACAGAAGCTCCCAAAATAACAGAATGATCCTTCATTTTCTCCTTCCCATAGGTATTATTGGAAGAAAATGAGAGAGATCTAAGTCTAAGTCAATATGTACGTGAAATTATGAAAGTTGATTTTGAGGACACATAAAGAGCCAGATTACACAATGTGCTTTTCATTTTCTAAAGAAAGGAATATCATACAAGTATATTTATTGACAGGCTTTTTCATGTGAAAAACAAAAAAAACCCCAATATTATAAAAAAAAAAAGCTGAAGGGGATCAGCAACCATTTAAGGGTGAAATAGCATTGGAAACTATAAGACATGAATTTATTCAGGTAAAGTAATTATTTGGGAAAAGTTATCTGTTCACTAAATTTATTCATTGTAAATTTTTTATTTTTATTTATATGCCACTTAATATATAAATAAATACATACATATGTGTATATATATATATAAATCAGTATCTGTCCTGTGAACTGTATGGTTAGATAATTTCATCATGTCAAGTTCATCAAAAGGATGGACTTCCATAAACCTTAACAACCCTGCAACACCAGAGCACATGCAAAATTAAGTGTTCCCATTGTAAGCCAGACCTGTGTTTTATCAAAGCTTTGTATATACTGTGTTATTTTTTCATTCAGGCTTGACACAAAATGTGTTTGCCCCTAGAAATAAATGATGGCATTATAACTACAATAATTTAGTGTAAATCTTTACATTGAAAACATGCTCAGTGTGAGTTGTTGTTTCTTTGCTTTTCTTATTTTATCTTTAGGAAGTTCATTTCAGTTTTCATGTACTGTTTGCCAGACAGTTACTCCACCACTGGAGTCACTCCACCAATCCTTTCTTGTTTAAGTTACTTTACTCATAGAGTAGCAATTTTTGCCTCCAGACTAAAATGCAGGGATCATGATGGCATTCCAATATCTCTACCTAGTAAGTTGATATAGGTCAAACTTTCCTTTCTAGACCGATTCAGAACTGTGATCCTCCCAAATTCTACCACTTTAGTTAATAGTGTGTGCTTCCTTTCTACTTCTAGAAGATATGACAGAAATAAGTGATTACAAGTAATTTGAGTGAATCATTGGCTAATAGCTGAATTGATATTAAAATGTAGGTTACGTTTGAAAATATAATCACAGTAGTCAGATATTTTGCTAAGTAAATTTTGCTTCACATTATAAAAACATCTCGACCAGTATTAAGGACTTATTTGCTGTCTGTCAACTTGTATGTCATTTGGGAAGCTTCATGTCTTCCATGTGTGATAAAGGACTTTGAATGGCCTGATATGCTGGCTCACATCTATAATCATGGTTAGCAATCAGAAATAAATAGATCACAATTTGAACATAGCCGAACCAAAAATTTAGAAAGTCTCAATCTCGACAAACTAGTGGATCATGTTGAATCATGCCATTAATCTCATCACAAGAGGCTAAGTTTCTGCCCAGTACCTGCGTCAATTATGTAACTGGCTCACTTGGAGGCAGTCACATCTCCTGATGCAGAAACTGGGCTGAGATTTAGCCAAGAGGAGGGAAGAGTCTGCCCCACGTTCTCAGGGTGGACCTCACAGAATGCAGTGAACGTGCTTGCTTTCCTCTTCCAAATGTCTTGAGATGCAATGCTGCTGAGTGTTCATTATTTGATTCTAGTGACCTTTGGTAGAGGTGTAAGGAAACATTAAATTAATTTCACATTTGCCGATTGAGCTGCTCTTCACAACCTGTGATTTCAACTCATCAAGTGTTCATTATTTGAGAGTTGAGAATACTGAGGCAGTGGGGGAGGGAGGGTGAGTGAAAGAGAGGAGAGATAGAGAGAGGGTGAGAGGGAGAGAGAAAGGAAGGAAGGAAGGAAGGAAGGAAGGAAGGAAAAGAAAAAAAAGAAGAAGGAAGGAAGGAAGGAAGGAAGGAAGGAAGGAAGGAAGGAAGGAAGGAAGGAAGGAAGGAAGGAAAAGAAAAAAAGGAAGAAGGAAGGAAGGAAGGAAGGAAGAAGGAAGGAAGGAAGAAAGAAAGAAAGAGACAGAAAGAAAGAAAGAAAGAAAGAAAGAAAGAAAGAAAGAAAGAAAGAAAGAAAGAAAGAAAGAAAGAAAGAAAGAAAGAAAGAAAGAAAGAAAGAAGGAAGGAAAGAAAGAAAGAAAGAAAGAAAATGAAAATGAATGGTTTGGAGTCCGGAGTCACATGGCAGAGGTACTACCTCTATTTGGTATTAGGTCTGCCCCTGCCATGCAGACCCTATGCTGACACCTGTACATGTCTTGGCTAAGTTTCCACTCTTTATGTGTTACCTAGGTATCTGGCACACCTGGAGGCAGCCACCTTCCCTTCCTGCTATGTCACAATCTGGTCATCCTCTAGTCACACTTTCCATCTGACAAAGGAGAGTCCCAGGCCCTGAGGTCACATCCAGATGCAGTGAGGCAGAATTCTCCCCCACCTGGCAATACCTCATCGGGTCCTTGGCCTAGATACTTCCTGGCCCAAGGTTGGGTCGCCTCCCCCCACCCCCATTTTTTTACAAGCCTCTCCACCATGTATGGCATGGGCAGCAGATCAGTATATAAACTACTTTACCTGACTGAATATCATATGGTGTTCTCTTCATTAACTATCTAATGAAACTTACCTAATTAATATATCTTATACTTCAGAGTTTCTAGTTATGAATCCATGGATATTTTTCTGACACATGTGAGGTCAGATTTTACAAAACATATGTACTAACTCATCATTTAAACTATAATTCTGCATAGAATATTTATTTTTTAACATTTTTATTAATGTGAAAATACCATAAAGAGGGGTTACAATTACATGGGCAAGATAGTGAGAACATTATTTATTAAGCATTGTTGCCTCCTCCTTTGGTTCCCCATATCATCTCTTCCCCTCTCCACCCCCCCCCCCCCAACCCCACACCCTCCTACAAGTTGATGTTAGGCGAATTGAACTGCAAGATAAACATACATGAGCAAAGTAATGAGTACATTGCTTATGTACTCATTGTTTAAATAGGGTTACAGGTGGACCTATTACAACAATGAGATGTACAAAACGTTATGTCAATTTTTATTTAATTGTGAAAATAACATACAGAGAAATTACAATTACATGAGCAAAGTAATGAGTACACTGCTCATGAAGCATTGTCTCCTCCTTTGTTTCCCCTTCCCATCCCTTCCCATCTCCCACCACCCCCGCCAAAGATGTAAAGATCGTTTTTTGACATAATGTGTTGTACATTGTTGCAATGGGTCCATCTGTATCCCTATTTAAACAAAGATTCCGCTGTAAAACCATCTGCTCCTGGGCTTTTCTTAGCCGGGAGGTCTCTATTCCTGTTTCTATTTCAATGCTTGATTTAGGCCTCTTAAGATGGTTTAACTCATCTTGGTGTAATTATGGCATGTCAATATTTGCTAGGAAAAGGTCCATTTCTGCCAAGTTCTCGAACTTATTAGCATAAAGTTTTGAGAAGTATTCCCTTATAATGTTCTGAATCTTGGCTGTTTCTGTGGTGATGTTTCCATTCTCATCTCTCAGTTTATTTATTTGGGTGTGTTCTCTTCTTTTTCTCATAAGATTTGCTAAGGGTCTGTCAATTTTGTTAATTTTTTCGAAGAACCAACTCTTTGTTTTGTTGATTCTTTCTATGGTTGTTTTTGGATTCTAATTCATTTAATTCTGATTTAATTTAAATTATTTCTTTCCATCTAATGGATTGGTGTTTATGTTGCTGCTCTTTTTCAAGGAGGCTCAGCTGTCTCATTAATTTGTTGGTTTCAGATTTCTCCAATTTGTTGATGTAGGGACTCAGAGCTATAAAATTGCCCCTGATATTGCTTTTGCTATGTCCCAGATGAGCTGGTAACTTGTGTGCTCATTTTTGTTGAATATCATGAACATTAAATTTCCTTTGTAATCTCTTCACTGACCCACTGGTTGTTCATCAGTGTGTTGTTCAGCCTCCATGTGTTACAGGACTTTCTTTGGTGGCTTTTTCTGTTTAGTTTTAACTTTATTCCCTTGTGGTCTGAGAGAATGCAAGGCATAACTTCAATGTTTCTAAATTTGCATAAGTTTGCTTTGTGGCCTAAAATGTGGACTATTTTAGAAAATATTCCATTGTTGCTGAGAAGAAATATTCTGATGCTGCTGGGTGAAATATTCGGTAGATGTCTGTTAAATCTAGTTGATCCATGCAGTTGTTTAGATTTGCGGTTTCTCTGTTGAGGTTTTGCCTAGTTGATCTCTCTAGTGAGGAAAGTGGTATGTTAAAGTACCCAACAATTAATGTCTTTGGATCTATGTGGGATTTGAGGGAAAGTAGTGTTTCTTGGTTGAATTTGGGCGTTCAGTTGTTTGGCGAATAGATAATTAGAATTGTAATATCCTACTGAAGGAGAGATACCCTAATTAGTATGTAGCGACCTGCTTTATCTCTTCTCACTAATTGTAATTTGAAGTCAATTTTATATGATATTAGGATTGCAACTCCCGCCTGTTTATTGGGGCTGATTGCTTGGTAGATTTTGTTCCAGCCTTTCACATTCAAAATGTGTTTGTTTGTTTTTATGGGAAGATGTGACTCCTGAAAGGAACAGATAGAACTAGACAGTCTATGTTGCTTAATTGGAGAGTTAAGTCCGTTAATGTTGAGAGATAGGACTGAGAGGTATTTGGGAGTTCCTGTCATTTTATCCATCAGGTGGTATAATTGTATTCTACACATTTATTGACTAGTTACCAATTATTCTCAAATTTTAATACATTAAAATACTTTCTTTTTTTTTTCTTATTTTCTTGGCCAGGAAATCAACAACACCTCAGTCAACATTTCTCTCATAGAACTTTTCACATGGGTTGGTTAAATGCTGACCTGAGCTCCAGTCTTTTGAGGACTCACTCATCTGCTTAGGAATTGATGCTGGCTGTTGGAAAAGAGCTCAAGGAAGGATGCCATTTAAAGCCTTATAACTTTATCTTTACCAGGGTATTCTCCTGCTGCTTTGGTTGATGAGAGTGTCTACAAGAGCAAGCATTCCATGGGGAGCAAGGAGACACCATATGATCTTTACTTACTGAGATTTCTGAGTGATTTGCTGTCATATGTACTGCATTTTGCAAGTCGAATCTGTCAAAACCTACCAGTTTTAAGAGATAGGAGGAGCGTTAAAAGAACTCTTAGATACGAATACATCTTCAACCTAATTGGTTCCAAGCATTCCGTCTAATGCATATTCAACAGGTACTGAAACTTGTGTTGGCTGTGTCTTTCTCATGTGTGCCTGTATACATGTGTATATGTATGTGTGTATTTGTGTGTGTAACATACATGTGTACATATATAAGGGCAATTGCAGATATATATGCATATATAAATAAATGTACATATACAAATATATGTGCATATATATACATATATATCAGGTGATATATGGCCAAAACAGTGATACATGGATAGGCAGATGTTGGTATACAAATAAATATATATTGGTAAAGAGTGCCAGAGCCTCTATCTATGATTGAATGAAACCTACTACGTTCTTACCAATCCTTAGGCATTTATAATACGGCCATTGAAGGAATATTATTCTTTACATGCTTAATATACTATTAATTATAATCAATCCTATTGCATCCAATTTTAGACTACATCGATGCACAAACTACTCTTTCAATCAGTATTATTAGGCATAGGAGTCTCTTGTGATCTGCTGCCAATGATAGGTGTCAGGACAGGACAGGGATTTGAAACCCGGGCCTATGTTAACAGGTTGGCCAATGGCTTCCCTGATAGTCTGCCAGCCTTCAGCAACGGCAGGTCATGACTACTTTGCAGCCTTTTCATTCAGACCCATGGTGCAAAGAAAAAAATGTAAAACCCCCAGCCCTCTGAAGCTCGCCACTTTTTGTGGTATCCTACTATTTTTTTTCTTCCTGCAAGCCCTCAGGGCCTAGGATCCCAGGATCAACTATGGGTCCAGAGACTGCACCCAGCCTAGGGTGATGGAAGCTGAGTCAGGGTTGCCACGACCTGAGTTAAAGCCCCGAGGTTGGGAAAATAAAGAATAAATTTAAAAAAATATTTCATTATTTAACTAAATTAAAAAGAAATAAAACTCTCTGGTTTGGAATTTCTGCCAGTTTTCTTCCCTAGTCTGGGATTTGAATTCAGGGTCTCTGTAAATCTGTAGCAATGTGAGGGAAGGTGCAGAGTTGCCACTACTTGAGTTCAAACCCCGTGCCAAGCCAAAAATTGAAAAAAAATTAAGTCACTGAGCTCGGCAGCATGAGGATTTGTGGAGATGGGAGGGAAGTGATGGTAGGAGGAAAACAAAGGAGGAGGCAACAATGCTCAATAGGAAATGAACTCATTACCTTGCTCATATAACTGTGATCCCTTTGTACAACATTTTTTTGGGGGGTGTCCGGTCGTGGGGCCTGAACTCTGGGCCTGGGCGCTGTCCCTCAGCTCTTCAGCTCAAGGCTAGCACTCTACCACTTGATCCAAAGCGCTGCTTCTGGCTTTTTTCTTTTTGCTTATGTGGTGCTGAAGAATCGAACCCAGGGCCTCATGCATGCAAGCTAAGCGTGCTACCACTGAGCAACCTTCCAAGACACTGTATTTAGTATTATTATACATATGATATTTAGTACATGTTTTACATCTATTATAAAACATACAATAATTTAGGGCATTGACTCATTTTCATTTATACTTTATTAAGTGTTGAAACATGATACATAATTAAATGGAACCATTTGTTACAGTCTTCACATGTTTAGAGTCTCTCTCACAGATGAGCTTTGTCTTCTTTATCTTTGGACACCTTCCTGTAGAGATTTCTTTAAATGATTTATACTCAGAAGCCTTTTCTTGAGGATAGGCAAGTTGAGGGATAAAATTGTAAGGGTGGGGTAGAAATGTGACTTAATGGTAAGGAGCTCACTCAGCATGCATGAATGTCATGGTTTGAATGCTCAGTGCCACATACTCAGAAAAACCCAGAAGCGGTGGAGTGGCTCGAGTGGTAGGGCTCTATTCTTGAGAAAAAGAATCTCAGAGACAGTACCCAGGCCCTAAGATAAAAAATAATGGGTCAGATGCTGGTGGCTCACACCTGGAAAACTAGCTTCTCAGGAGACTGAGAGCTGAAGCCACAGTTCAAAGACAGGCTAGGCAAGGAAAGCCTGTTAGACTCTTATCTCCAATGAACCACCAAAAGACACTGTGGCTAAAGCGGTACTGTTTGCCTTGAGCTGAAGGTCTCAGGGACAGTGCCCAGGCTTGAGTTTGAGACATACAACTGGAAAAAAAGTGACGGTTAATCAAAGTACTTTTCCTATTTGCTAATTAAGAGAACATTCTCTGGAAAATGAACTCTGATGTACACCACAATTGGAGTCAGAGCTCAAGGTTCAAGTTTAGTAGATCCATATGCCCAGCCTCTCAGACTCTAGCATTATAACCTTGTGTGCTACAAGGTTCTGAAAGGTCCAATGTTGAAAGGGTTAATATCCTCCACAAGCCCTTTGTGATAAGCATGGACTTGTACTCACAATGTCATTACAGTTCTGAACCTAGCAGAGCATCAGTAGCTCAAGCCTCTCACCCTGGCTTAGGAGGCTGAGGTATCAGGATCACAGGGTAAAACCAGACAGAGTAGGAAAGTCTATGACACTCTGACTTCCACTTCTGAAAGGTCAGATATTCAAGAGTTTCCTGGGTTTCCTTTGGTGATGAGAAGTTACTTGCACTCTAAATGTTCTTAGAGTTCTCAAGCAATAGAAGCAGGAAAGAAACATTATTGACCCATCCTGGGTTCAAATGAAGTTCTCAGGATCCAAGCCCTAGCCCTGTTAGCAGGAAGAACTCCATTATAACACTGTATTTGAAGGACAGAATATAGCAGCAAAAGCCAGGCTAAGTGAAGAGACCAAGGCCTGCAGGATTAGGAGGCAGAATGTACACACTCAACAGGGAAGTGAGCTGCAAAACCACTTCATTCATTCCAGGCACAGCCAACAATGGGGGGGGGGGGATCTTCAAACATTTGTTAGAGTTACACCAGGGTCAGGCTTTTCTCAGCCTCTTCAGTGACTAATTAACCTTCCTTCCTCAGGTGAAGGGAGCCATAAGCTGTCTTTAGGTTATGAACAGAGAGCCAGTTTAGTGTGTGTGTGGCCGGGGGGAGGGGAGGAACATAGTTGAAAAATCTGATCTCTGATCTTAAGGGGTGGGTTTTTCACTCTCCATCTGTCAGATTTGAAGGCCCTTCTTCTACCTCGGCCAGTCCATTCTCCCCCCTTCATTCTGCACATCATTAATGCCAATCCCCAGTCCAAGGAGAGACAGGGCCATTTCTCTTCTCTCTCCAAGCACCTTTGTTAGAGCCTGGCTCTGACCTCTTGGCTCTGGGGCTCTCAGCTGCCTGTGCCTCTGCCTGGGACAGAGACAGTCTTCGTGCTCTGTGGTTGTGTGAAGGCGATGCTGGTATCCTGGCACACTGCAGAAGGCCTCATGACTGCTAATTGTTCCCTTCTTCCCTCCTGAAATCTAAGGCCAGATTCACCTATCATCTTTGTATCTACTATGTATGTATGTATGTATGTATGTATGTATGTATGTATGTATGTATGTATGTATCTATCTATCTATCTGTCTGTCTGTCTGTCTGTCTGTCTGTCTGTCTGTCTGTCTGTCTGTCTGTCTGTCTGTCTGTCTATCTGTCTATCTATCTATCTATCTATCTATCTATCTATCTATCTATCTATCTATCTATCTATCTATCTATCTATCTATCTATCTATCTATCTATCTATCTATCTACCTACCTACCTACCTACCTACCTACCTACCTACCTACTTACCTACCTACCTACCTAACTCTTTGCCAGTTCTTTCATTGAACTCAAGGCCTGGGCACTGTCTCTAGCACTCTATTACTTCAGCCACGGCACCAATTCTGGCTTTTTCTGTGTATGTGCTACTAAGGAATCGAACCCAGGGCTTCTTGCATGCTAGGCAAACACGCTTTCCCTAATCCACATTCAGAGCCCCCTCATCTTTTTCTTAATGGTAGATTTTGCACACGTATGCTTCCATTTTATGTCCCAAAGTTAATTTTTCTGAATACTTGTTATAACTACGAACCCTGATCTTCTCTTCACCTGCCTGGTTTGTGACTCTTCCTGCCTTGGTCTCATAATAAAATGTAAATAAACCCTGCTGAGAGCCTAAGTGTGCATCATGTAAGGACACATGCCTGGAACCCTGGAAGAGAAAAACGAGGGGCCTGAAATGAAGATAATGATGCAGTATGTGCAATGAGCATATCTGAAAAATAAATCAGTAAGTAAAGCAGAAGCATTGCATATGGTCTGTTTGCACTCAGGGAGGTATTACACACATATGTAGGTAAGGCACTGATACCTAACTTGGCCTTCTCTCTTTGAATTTTTTTGTTATCATCCCAGGGCTTAAACTCAGGGCCCTATGCCTTTCTGATTGTTTTACTCAAGGCTGAGGCTCTACCACTGCCACAACCCTACTTGCAGCCATCCGGTTGATAATTGGATGTAGATGCCTCCCAGGCTTTCCTGCTTGGTCTGATCTATATCTCCTGCTCGGCTTTCTCTCTCAAAGCTGGAGCTCTACCCTCTAGGCCACTGCTCCACTTCTGGTTTTCTGGTGATTTATTGGAGAAAAGAGTCTCACAGACTTCCTGCTCAGGCTGGCTTTGGACGGATATCTCCTGAGGAGGATTCAAGCAACTTTCCTCAGGGATTCGCCGAGGACATCACACAAACTTTTAGTCTAAATCTTGAGAGGTACTAGAGAAAAAGTGAAACAGGAAGATGCTTCTAGTGTGTTTCTAGTGGAGACAGAAATCACTCATAATTATTAGGTCATTTTATAGGCAAAAGGAGAAATGCAGACTGTATGAGGATCTCTCCAGCTTTTGATCCACTCATCCTGAGACAGTAAATTCACTGCAGCTTAATGCTAAATGACAGAACTGGCATGTCCTGTGGACATTTCCTCCCAAATCCTGGGACATTCATTTCTCGCTTTTGGTTTCAAACCTGTGACCAGAGGAGAAGATGAGGAACATTGGGTAGTTTACTTATCAATTCAAACCATTGGAATGACCCTATTAAGAAGTCAGATTGTCCAGAGTAAAAAATGAAGAAGGAAAGAAAGGCAGGTACCAGTGGCTGCTGACTGTAATCCCAGTTCCTGAGGTGGCTGAGATGTGAAGAACCTTAGTTTGAATCCAGCCTGCATTGGAAAGTCCATGACAGTGTTATTTCTATGAGAACATAGAAAAGGCCAGATGTGGGGCTGTGACTGAAAGTTAATGCAATACCATTGAGCAAAAGCAGCTCAGGGACAATGCCTAGGCTCATAATCCAACCACAGGACCTGCCCGTGCAAAAAGGGCTTGTACCTCCATTTCTTTGTGTATGTATGGATGTATTCCTTTAGGTGAAGCTCCAGAGTAGTTGTGATGAACGGCGGAAAACTAGGAAATTAGTTTGTAATACAATTATTTCATAGCACAGAGAGTGCTTTCAAAACAGTTCATGTTCAGGGCGTCCCCTCACTATTCCCAGTGTACCTGAGGGTTTCTCCCCACCCCATGCTGCAGGAAGAAATCTCATTCATTGAACAGGCAGACAAAAGGCCTCACTCCTGTACAGCTGTGTAACAAACAACTCTATCCAGGCCAATTAATGAGGATGAGTGCGGGTGGGCTCTGAAGGCCAGGCGAAAAAGACCTCTTTCTACCCCAAGCTCTCTCTCTCCCCAGTTCTCTGTTTTGACAGGAAGCCTTCATTTGTGCCACCTCCCTTGGCAAGCCAAGTTCCTTGCACTTATCCTGCTTCTGTGAGACTTTATTCCAGTGTTCAAATACAGTGCTCAATATAATGCAAGAGTCCTTCTGGCAGAAAACTAAGGCATTGAACATAATGAAATGTTTAATTGCTGGCGATGATGGGCCTATGATGCCTCTCCTAGGTTTCCAGAAGCTTGGGAAATCGAAACACATGTCAGATATCACAAAGCTTCATGTCATGTAAGGCTGGTAAGCTCATCAGGTTTTGAAACCTTTGACTTCTTCTAGTTGGGCCCTGGGTGGCTAGGTTTGGGGTTGAATACAGGGCCTGGGTGCTGAACATGAGCTCAGTGCAGAATCCCAGTGCTTTAACATTCTGTGTCACAGGTTCACTTCTGGTGTGTGTGTGTGTGTGTGTGTGTGTGTGTGTGTGTGTATGTGTGTGTGTGTGTGTGTGTGTGTGTGTGTGTCCGTGTGCATGCGTGAATACATCAGTCCTGGAGCTTGAACTCAGCACTGTACTTTCAGGATTTTTTCTAGTAAGGTGGTCCTGAGAAATCAAGCCCAGGGTTTCATATATGTTAAGCACTCTAACCCTAAGGTACATTCCTAGCCCTCTATTTCAGGTTTGTTAGTTTCTTTCTGCTTTTTTGTTGTTGTTGGTTGTAGGAGTTGAAGTCTGGGTCTGGGTCCTCCCCCTGAGCTCTTCAGCTCAAGTCTGGTGCTCTACCACTTGAGCAACAGAGCCACTTCAGGTTTTCTGGTCGTCCATTGGAGCTAAGTGTCTCAAGGACGTTCATACCCAGGCTAATTTTGAACCATGATCCTCAGATCTCATCCTCCTGAGTAGCTAGTATGACAGGCATGAGCCAAAAGTACCAAGCTTCCACTTCAGGTTTCTTAGTGGTCAATTGGAGGTAATAGTCTCATGGGACCTTTTGTGTCTGGGATAGTTTGGAATCCAGATCCTCAGATCTCAGCTTCCTGATAAGGCAAAATGACAGACCTCAGTTATTCTCCCCTAGGTCGTGGCACTCTGTTGTAAGGGTTTCCGTGGCTCCACGTGGTGGAGTGCTAGCCATGCGCCCAAGAGGTAAGGTTTAGTGTCTAGGCCCTGAGTTCAACGATCATGACTGAGCCAAAACAGAAAAAAACAATTGCACATCTCACTGGTCTTCAGTAATACATACTTTTATCCCTGCCATGGAGACATATCTGAGCCTCAACATTCTTGTCTGCATAATCATCTCAGTGTGTAGCTCTTACAAGGACCCGATGAAAGAATGCATCCTGAGGAAGACACAGCAGATGGCACTCTTTGCATGACTCAGCACACAGCATCCTGTGAAAGACTCAGCACACAGCACCGAAGCAGGACTCAGCACAGTGCACCCTGTGAAAGACTCAGTACATAGCTCCCTGTTCAAGACTCAGCACAGAGCACCCTATTAAGGATTCAGCACATAGCTCTATTAGAATTAGGGTGCTTTTCCGCTTGACTCATACCTATACTAGATATTGCAAATAAGGGAAACCATGGGACCTAGGTTTTTTGGGCCTGGCTTACTTCACTTAATATAATTTTTTCCAAGCCTTTCCATTTCCTAACAAATGGGGCAATGTCATTCTTTCTGATGGAGGCATAGAATTCCATTGTGTATATATACCACATTTTCTTGATCCATTCATCTATTGAGGGGCATCTGGGTTGGTTCCATATCTTAGCTATGGTAAATAATGCTGCAATAAACATAGTTGTGCTGGTAGCTTTAGTGTGGTCTTGTTTGTAAACATTAGGGTAAATGCCCAAAAGTGGGATTGCTGGGTCATAGGGGAGCTCTATGTGGAGTCTTTTGAGGAACCTCCATACTACTTTCCAAAGTGGTTGAACAAGTTTACATTCCCACCAACAATGAAGTAAGGTTCCTTTCTGTCCACATCCCCTCCAGCATCTGTTGTTGTTAGAGTTCTTGATTTTTGCTGTTCTAACTGGAGTGAGGTGATATCTCAATGTTGTTTTGAATTGCATTTCTTTTATGGCTAGGGATGTTGAGCATTTCTTCATGCGTCTATTGGCCATCCTTCTTTCTTCTTCAGAGAAGCTTCTCTTTAAGTCTTTCGCCCACTTACTTATTGGGCAGTTGTTTCTTTGAGGATTTGTTGTTGGGTGGTTTAATTTTTTGAGTTCCAAGTATATTTTAGATATGAGACCCTTGTCCGTTGTATGGCTAGTAAAGATCTTCTCAAAGTCCGTGGGCTTTCTATTGATCTTGCTAGCTATGTCATTTGCCCTGCAGAAGCTCTGCAACCTTATACAATCCCATTTGTCCAACCTTTCTTTGATTTGTTGTGTTTCCGGGTCTCTATTCAGAAAATTTCGGCCTGAGCCAAGGAGACCCAGGGTTTCTCCTCTTCCATCCTGTAATGTTTTCAGAGTGTCTGCTTTGAGTTCAAGGTCTTTGATCCATTTGGAGTTGATTCTGGCGCAGGGTGATATATAAGGATCTAGCTTTAGTTTTCTACATGTAGTTAACCAGTTTTGCCAGCACCATGTATTTTAATGTTTTTGTTTCTTTCATGCATGTTTTTCTAACGCATTTATAAGATTACTTCTTGGTTGCTTTGTATGTCCCTCCCCCACAGTGTAACCCCTGCTTTCACTATATTTGATGTCAGTATAACATGTGGAGGAGATGGGGACAAACAAGTCGTTTAAGGATTCAGGTGGACCTGTTGCAACAATGAGAAGTACAAAATGTCATGTCAAAACCAGCTTTACAATGTCGGAGGGGGGGGAGGGGGGGTATGATTGGGTGGGGGGGAGAGGGGAGGCTGGGAAGGGAGGTGAAGGGTAAACAAAGAAGGAGGCTGCAATGCTTGGTAAGAAATGTATGCATTATCCTCACCATGTAATTGTAACCCCTCTGTACAGTATGTTCTCAAATAAAATAAAATAAAATTAAAAAAAAAAAAAGAATTAGGGTGCTTTCATCAGTATCACCAGTCTTTGAGGAACATTTACAAACCACACATGTTCACATCCAATGGTTTAATGGAGTGTTTTTTGCGGGGGGATTACCCATTGGGCTTGAACTTAAAGCATGGGGATACTGTTCTAGAACACTTTCTCAAGGCTAGAGTTCTACCACTTGGAGCCACATTTCGAAGAGTCTCACAGACTTCCTGCCAGGAATTGGTTTTGAAGCCCGAGCAGCTAGGTTGATGGGGGTAAGCCAGCAGCATCTGGTTCCATGCAGCTGAGTTGCAGCGGTTTACATCTGGCTAAGTCAGGTTAGGTGGCAGCTGTTAGCACTAGACTCCTAGCTTGCTCTGTGAGGAGGTATTTGAAGTCCTGTCCTTCTATCATTTCAGTTAGAACATTCAACCTATTTGGCTGCAGTCCTGGGGCTTGCGTAAGGGCTTAGACACTGTCCCTAAGCGTTTGTACTCCAGGCTAGCACTCAATTGATTGAAAGACAGCAGAACTTCCAGGTTTTCTGTTTATTTGACACTGAGGAATCCAACCCAGGGCTTCATGCTTACTAAGCATGCACTCAACCACCAAGCCCTAGGAGTGAATGAGGTATAAATAGAGATGCCTGTATATAAATATTATGTACAGAAAAAGATAGATGTCTGTATATTATTAAATTATAGATGATATTACAACCAATTATTAGGTATTAAATTATGTCTCCATTTAATGATGTGTCCCAGTTGAACAATTAATAAAGCATTAATGAATAATTACTCAATATCCTGTTATTATTTATCATATATGTACATACATGCATATGTATAATTACATATTTTATAGAATGAGACAGATGTCTGTATATAATTAATTATATATGCATCATGTGTTACTACAAATTATTAGGTATTTTATTATGAGTCCATGCAAATATTCTTAATAAAATATTAGTTAAACTTAATCCTCATCTTATAATTATTGCATCTAATTTTATCCTAGAATGATTCACTACTAATTCAATCTGTTTATCATTTATTGTTGTGACAATTATTCCACCTATGACATTTATTACCTTTATCACATCCTATTACATAGCATATAGATTTGCGTACCAATTATACATCCTACCTATCACCGAGTACTTTCAAAGAAAAAGAAAACATGTGTCACCCTAGGCTTCTCACTCCCCGATTACATTTTGGCAGTGCTGCGATCTAAACTCAGGTCCTTGAAGGCTCAATTCTTGAATGAGTGACTGCCAGCACAGTAGCCTCTAGCCAATTCAGGTGCCAGGCCCTGAGATCGAGTCCTGTATGTTGACTCCTTATAGTTTTTCATTTTATTTTTTCTTTTATTCATTTATTAACCATTTATTTTATTGACCATTACTACATGGAGAATATTTATTACATAGCGTATATATTTGCCTATGTATGAAACTTCACACCTGACACACAGGACATTCACAGAAAAGGAAAACATGTGTCATCATGGGCATATTACTCCACGATGCAATTTTTGTGAGTGCTGGCATCTGAACTCACAGCCTACAAGGCCCAATTCATGAATGGGTGAGTGTCAGCACGCCAGCCTGGGGCATATGGAGCTTGCAAGCAGTTCCCAGCACCTGAGATCCAGCCCTAGGGAATGACAAAACAAGAACAGATTGACATGCAGATGGTAGTACACAAATAAATATAGATCCTTAAAGAGTACCAGAGATGTCTATGCATTATTCAGTTATATAGGCTACATTCCTACCAATTCTTGGGTATTTATTATGCCTCCATGTAATTATTATTTTTTCATCCTTAATAAATTATTAATTAAATCAACCACTGTCCAGAAATTATTGCATCCATGTAATAGTATTCTTAGAATGTGTCAAAAATATTCATTAAAATCCATTGGCCTCCTAAAATCTCTCTCTAATTTTATAGTAGTATCATTCGGGGACAACTAATTCAACCTTGATATTCATAACTTTCCATCGGTATTCCTATGAATAGGAACCAGACTCTTAGCATTTCCCTCCATTGGTAGGGGTGTGGACTGGGCTTCAAACCCAGGGCCTATGTTTCTGTGTTGGCCTATAGCTTCCCTGGTAGCTTACCAGCCTTCAGAAATGCCAGGTTACAAACACTTTTCAGCCATGTCATTCAAACCCAGTATTGTCACCTCGAAAAGAAAACAAATGTAAAACTGGCAGCCATCTTCAAGTTGCTGAGGTTTTTTTTCTGTTTGTTTATTTATTTATTTTTCCTGTCAGCCTTTGAGGCTCAGGAAACCAGGTTTGGCTGTGGGTCCAGTGGCTTCAACCCAGCCTAGGGTGATCAAAGCTGAGGTAGAGTTACCAAGTCCTGAGTTCAAGCTCTGTGCTTGAAAAAATAAAAATACATACATACATACATGCATAAATGTATATGTATACATATCTTAAAAATATTTAAAAAATTATGAGGCTCCTTGGCTTGGAATTCACGCCATTTTTTCTACTGGGCCTGAGATTTGAACTTAAGGTCTGGGTAAACCTGTAGCACTGTTTGGGAAGGGAAAGCTCACCATGATAGAAGACAAGAAAGTCAGGCCTGTTCCCAGGGACTGAATTCAAGCCCCAACACTAGAAAAAACAATATTCGTATACATTTTAAATACATGATTCATATTTACATACACAGGTTTACTGCATATTGCAGTTAGTGTAGTTATTCATTTTATTTTGTTTAATTTATTTCTTATGTATTTTAGAGAGTATGATTACGTGTATAAGATTTTTTACATCCTATTACATAGGACATAGATTTGCCTAAGTATTATACATCATCCTGAGACCCAGGACTTTCACTGATAAGGAAAATGAGTGGGACAATTGGCTTCTTCCACCAGGATTAAGTTTTGGCAGTTCTGTGATTTGAACTTCGGGCCTAGAAGGCCCACTTCATGAATGGATGAATGTTAGCACACCAGTCTGATGCAAGTGAAGCTGGCAGGCATATTTGAAGATCTGAGATCAAGCCCTAGGAGTGGCCAATATATAAACAGATGTGTAAATTGCAGTATGTGTGTGTATTTACATATGTATATGAATCTATAAATAAATTCATAGAGAGATTCTAGTGTATAACTTTATATAAAGAGTGATGTCTATTTCTTATTTTTATATATTCCATTACTACCAATTCTTTGGTCTAAAATTATGCCTTCATTAATTAATCACGGATGGAGACTTAATAAAGTATTAATTAAATTAAGCAATGACCTATATTTATTGCATACAATCTTATACTAGAATGACTAGCTAATTAGTAATTCAATTAGTACATTACAAACATTCTATTATTGTTCCTATAGATAGGAACAAGTTCTCTAGCATCTTCAGCCGTGTGTAGGTGGTAGTCCCAGGATAGAACTCAGGGCCTAGGTGTCTGTGTTGGGCTCAGGCTTCACTAATAGCCCACCAGCCTTCAGTCAAGCAATGTCACGTACAATTTTCAAGCCAAGTCATTGAGACCCAGGATGGTCAAAGTGCAAAGGAAACAAAAGTAAAACTGTTGTGTAAAACTTCCTGGTTTTTCCTCCTCCATCTTGGATGGTTTTTTTTTTGCCAGAGCTGGGAGTTGAACTCAGGTCCTAGGATCCCTAGATCATCTGTCGGAGAAAAAGCTGCACCCCATTCTAAGTTAATCAAGGCTGAGTCAGAGTTGTGACGACCTGAGTTCAAGCCCCATGCTTGCCCCCCAAAAATGTTAAGGTCCTGGCTAGGAATTTGGGCCATTTTATCTGCTATACCTGGGATTTGAACTCAGGGACTGGGTAAGTCTATTGTGCTCTAGGTGAAGTGAAATCTAACCTCCTAGAAGAAAAAAAAATCTGGAGCATTTCCTCGTGTGTGAATTCTAGCCCCAGAACTGGCAAAAATAATATTTATATACATGTATATTATATATCATATATATGTATTTGCATAGATATTACATATTGTACCTAGGACACAATATTTCCACAGAAAGGAAAACAGGTCAACATTGGCTTCTTACTCCACCTATTGCCTTCAACCCGTCTGGGATTTGAACTCAGGGCCTGGAATGCCCAATTCATCAAGAGGTCAGTGTAAGCACAGCAGCGTCAAACAAATTCACTGCCAGGCAGTTCCTGGGACCTGAGTCCTACCCCCAGGAGCAGTCAATATATAAATAGATAGATGTGTAAATTGGTGCAAATACATATATATAGAGAAAGAAAGAGAGATGTATATGTATATTCCACTGTATATTTAAACATAAATATATTTATAGAATGTGAGATGTCTATATATTATTAAATTACATGTAATATATTACTAATAATTATTAGCTATTAAACTATGCCTCCATTTAATGATGTGTCATAGATTAAGGCACAATAAAGTGCTTCCTTGTGTAAAAGGAGCTCAGTGAAAATGTCTAGGCTCATGGTTCAAACCTCAGGATCTGCACCAAAAAAAAAAAGAGCCAGTAACTCCATGTTTCTGTGTATGTATGCATGTATTTCTATCGGTGAAATTCAGAGTCGTTATGAAGAAAGGCACCCAGCTAAGAAATTTGCTTTGAATAGAATGATGCCATAGCACAGAGTTCTTTCAAGACAGTGCATGTTCCTGGTCAAAAAAAATTAATACATTGGGTTGGAATTTGCACCATTTTTCTAGCAGGCCTGGGATTTGAACTCAGAGCCTGGGTAATTCTGTGGCACTGTAGGGGATAGGAAGCTCGTCGATGCTGAAGACAAGAATTTCAGACCAGTTTCCAGGGCCTGAATTCAAGCCCCACCACTGGCAAAATAATATTCATACATGAGATCTGTTTACTCCATATGACATTTATTACCCTCATTTATTTTTTAGTTACTTTATTTAGTATTATTACATACATAACATTCATTTTATTTATTACATATTATCACATGGATTTTTTTTTTTTTGGTCCAGTCGTGGGGCCTGAACTCTGGGCGTGGGCGCTGTCCCTCAGCTCTTCAGCTCAAGGCTAGCGTTCTACCACTTCAGCCAAGGCACCACTTCTGGCTTTTTTCTTTTTGCTTATGTGGTGCTGAGTAATCGAACCCAGGGCCTCAGGCATGCAAGGCAAGTGCTCTACCACTGACCCACCTTCCCAGCCCTCACATGGATGTATTTGCATATGGATTATACATCATACCGAGACCCAGACTTTCACATAGAAGAAAAAAAAAGGGTCAAAATTGGCTTCTGACTCTACAAATAAAATTTTGGCCATGCTGGGATTTGAACTCAAAGCCCACATAACCCAATTCATTAATGGATCAGGTATTGAACAAAAGCTTTTGGCAAACTGAACTGCCAGCCCGTTCTGAGGACCTGCAATAAAGCAACAGTAAAGGCGGGAAAATAGATAGATCGATCCATAGATGGATAGATAGATAGATAGATATGTAGTTTTCTATATATATGAGAGACAGACAATGTGAGGATATTAAATTATATATATGATGAATTATTATTTATTAAATTATGTGTCCATTTAATGAATTATCATGGTTGAATACTTATTAAAACATTAATGTAAAAATAGTCAATATTCCTTAATTGGGAGAATCATACCATGGTGCTAGAATGGAAGATATGATCCAATATTTTTTGTGTGGCAGTCTATAAGAGAATCATGAACTAACTGCAAATTTAATTGTTACTTTTATAATATTCCATTAAGCATTCCCATGAATAGGAATGATTTTCTCAAGATCTCCCACCATTTGTAGTGGCAGTCCTGGCATTTGATCTCCAGGCCTAGGTAATTTGAAGTAGGATTTTTGGGAGGGGTTCTCATTGTGGGGCCTGAACTCTGGGCCTGGGCACTCTCCCTCAGCTCTTCAGCTCAAGGCTAGCACTCTACCACTTCAGCCAAAGCACCACTTCCGGCTTTTTTCTTTTTGCTTATGTGGCGCTGAGTAATCGAACCCAGGGCCTCATGCATGCAAGGCAAGCGCTCTACCACTGAGCCACCTTCCCAGCCCCAAGCCTGGGTTATTTACTTCGAAATGCAAACCATTAGAATGACATATTGTCATGATTGAAGAAAAGAATGAGAAGAATAGAAACCCAGGTGTCAGAGGATCCTGCGTGTAATCCTAGCTCTTCAGGAGGCTAAGAGGTAGAGAACGCCAGTTTGAATTCAGCCAGGACAAGAAAGTCCACAGCACTCTTATTTCTGAGGGATCACAGGAATAAAAATTCCCATGAATGGGGCTCTGGCTCAAGGGCAGAGTGCTATCATTGAGAAAAAGGAACTCAGGGACAGTGCCTAGGCTCATCATACAACCCCTGGACCTGCCAAAAAAAAAGCCAGTAACAACATGTCTCCCCGTGTATGTATGCATGTATTTCTATCGTTGAAGGTCCAGAGTCCCTATGATGAAAGGCATCCAGCTAGGAAATTTGCTTTGAATAGAATGATTTCACAGCACAGACAGTGCTTTCAGGACAGTGCATGTTCTGGGGCTCCCCTCACTGTTCCCATTGTAGCCTGAGGTTTCTCCACACCAGGGACTGCTGGAGGAAGTCTACATCATTGTTAGAACAGGCAGACAAAAGGCCTCACTCCTGTACAGCTGTGTAACAAACAACTCCATCCCGGCCAATTAGTGAGGATGAGTGTGGGTGAGCTCTGAAAGCCAGGAGAAAAAGGACTCTTTGTACCTCAAGCTATCTCTTTCCCCAGTGCTCTGTTTTGACAGGAAGCCTTCATTTGTGCCACCTCCCGTGGCAGGCCAAGTTCCATGCACTTATCCTGTCTTTGTTAGAATATGTTCCAGTGTTGAAATAACCTGTTACAATTAATTCAAAGGTCCTTCTGGCAGAAAACTAGGGAACTAAACCTAATAAATGATTAATTATTGGCAATGGTGCCTCCCTAGGTTTCTGGAAGCTTGCTAAATCTAAGCACATGGGTAATATTGCAATGCTTCCTGTCATCTAGAGCTGGTGAAGCTCATCATGTTTTAACATTTGACATCTCCTAGTTGGGCCTTGGGTGGCTAGGTTTCAGTGTTGAACACAGGACCTGGGTGCTGACCATGAGCTCAGAGCAGAAGCTCAGTGCTTTACCATTTGGTGTTACATCTTCACTTCTGGTATCTGTGTGTGTGTGTGTGTGTGTGTGTGTGTGTGTGTGTGTGTGTGTGTGTGTGTGTGTTTGCATGCGAGCACATGTGTGAGCATATGCACGCACACGTATGTTTGTTCATGAACTTGTCCTGGAGCTTCAACTCAGGAACTGAGCACTGTACCTGAGTTTCTCCTGTACAAGGATAGCACTCTACCACTTGAGCCACAGTCACTTCAGGCTTTTTTCTAGTGATGTGGTACTAAGGAATCAAACCCAGAGATTCAGACATGCAATGCACTCTGCCCCTAAGACACATTCCCAGCACTCCACTTCAGGTTTCTTTCTTTCTGTTCTTCGTATTTGGAGGAATTGAAGTCTAGGCCTGGGAGCTGTCCTTGAGCTCCTCAGCTAAAGCCAATCACTCTACCACTTGAGCTACAGCTATCCTTGAGGTTTTTGTTGGGTGACTGGGCAGAAGCATCTCAAGGAATTTCCTGCATAGGCTGGCTTTGGACCGTGATCCTCAGCTCTCAGCCTCCTGAGTACCTAGGATGAAAAGGGTGAGTCAGCACTGCCAATCTTCCACTTCAAGTTTCTAAGTGGTGAATAGGAGATAAAGTTTCATGGGACCATTTGTGTCTGGGATAGTTTTGAACCCAGATCGTCAGATCTCAGCTTCCTAAGTAGGCAGGATGACAGACTTCAGCTACTACATGCCTACACCATAAAACTGTGTTGCAAGGGGGTCCTTGGCTCCACGTGGTAGGGTGCTACCCATGATCCCAACAGGTAAATGTCAGTGGCCCTGAGTTCAAAGTTCATGACTGAGAAACATAAACCAAAACAATTGTCTGCAGGAGACAACTCACTAGATTTCAGTACATACATAATTTTGGCCCTGACATGGGGAAATAACTGAGCCAGAAGTTTCTCATCTGCACAATCACCTTAGATGTGGAGCTCTTACAAGAACCTGATGAAAAAATGCGCCCCATGAAGGACTCAGCAAAAAACAACTCATGAAGGACTCAGCACATAGCTGTATCCCACACACTGTCATTAGAATTAGGGTGCTTTCATCAGCATCACCATTCTTTCAGAAACACGTCACAAACAGTCCAAATTTAGATTATAGAGGGGTGAGTTTTTTTTGGGGGGGAGTCAGCCACTGGGATTGCACTGAAAGTTTGAGGGTACTGTCCTATAATGTTTTGCTCAAGGTAGAACGCTACCACTTTGAGCCACAGTTCAGAGTTGCACAGACTTCCAGCCAGGGCTGGGTTTTAAACCCACGAGTGTCAGATCTCAGCCCCGAGTATCTTGGATGACAGGGGTGAGAGAGCAAGCAGCATCTGGTGCCATGGAGTCGGGTTGCAGTGGTTTACCTCTGGCTAAGTCAGGTTAGATGGCAGCTGTCATCACTAGACTCCCAGCTTGATCTGTGATGAGGTATTTGCCGTGCTATCATTATATAGTTGTAGTCAGAACGTTCTATCTTTTCTTTTTTGGGGGGCCAGTCCTGGGTCTTGAGTAAGGGTCTTGACACAGTCCCTAAGCTTTTATGCTCAAACCTACTGCTCAGCTGCTTGAGCGACAACACGACTTCTGGATTTTTCTATGCATATGGTAGTGAGGAATCGAACCCTGGACTTTGTACGTACTAGGTAAGCACTCTACTACTGAGCCCCAGTAGTGACAAGTGTATAAACAGATAAATGTTTAGATTGGTATATATATAGATAGGTAGATACATACATAGAGAGAGAGAGAGATGTAGATATATATAACGAGAGATGTCTGTATATTATGAAATTGCATATACATTATTACTACCAATTATTACCAATTAAATTTTTCCTTCCTTTTTTAAGTATCATGATTGAATACGTAATAAAGAAGTAATTGAAAATTATTCAATATAATATATGTATAATTTTATAATATAATTGTATACTCACTACTAATGTAATTGTTGCTTTTACAATATTCTATTCATACAGATGTATATTGGAAAGCATTTCTTAGAATCTCCCACCATTCATTAGTGGCAGTCCTGAGGTGTGGTTTAGAGCAGGTGCTGTGCATGGAATGAAGGTTCTGTGGCTTCACACAAGTCTGGCAGAACACTCAAGGCTGGGACAAGGTTTGTACTTGTGCCACAGGTAGGGCAGATGGTGGGGTCCCAGAATGGGGCCAAGGGGAAGATTAGCTTGTTTTTCACCAAGGACCCCAGCCATTTCCTGTGGCTGGAAGCCTATTGTTCTGAGCTCCTGACCTTCAGGCCTCCTTTGCATGGAGGAGTCAGGGCAAATGCAGGGAAGAACGCTTGCTTAAAGAAAGCTTCTAGCCCAATGCCACCAGTGGTTCAACCCCTGAATATCTTAGCTAGTCATGAGACTGAGATCAGCGATCAGGGGAGGAAAGTTTGTGAGACTTTTTTGCCGATGAGCTACCAAAAGCCAGAAATGGAGCTGTGGCTCAAGTGGTAGAGTGCCACATTGAGGGAAAAAGTTAAGAGACCAAAAGCCTGACCCTGAGTTCAAGCCCCAATACTGGCACAGAAAATTAAAGAAAAGCTTTCAGGAGCTCCTAGTCCACTGTGGTAAAAACCAGATCAGCCAGGCACGCATGGCTCATGCCAGTCCTCCGAGCTCCTCAGGAGGCTGAAACCGAAGGATTGCATTTCAAAGCCAGCATGCGCAGGAAAGTCTGGGAGACTCTGATTTCCAAGGAACCACCAGAAAACCAGAACTGGCACTGTGGCTGAAGTGGTAAGCTGAAGAGTTGAAAGACAGCAACCAGGCCCAGAGTTCGAGCCCCATGACCAATACCTGGCCTGCTTTGACCTCATGCTGTGGCTCTAGGCAGAGTACTTTCCATTGGGCTCCTGAGGGTCTCCCAATGTCTAGGCGTCCAACAAATCTTGAGAGCAGCCTACTTGGAGGCCTTTGCCTACAGAGTGGGTCACAGTACCAGAGAAGGATCAAGCCTTGTGGCATGGAGGTCAGCAGCCGGGTCGTAATAATGGCATCTGTCATGAGTGCAGTGTGGATCTGAGCGGTAAATCGACATCTCAGACTACGGTTCTGGGCCAGGAGGGGTAAAACAGTTAACGCCCACTCACACAGGAATCAGAAAAATGTGAATTTGTCAGGCACACCTTGGGCTGTGTTGATTTGGGCTCATGAAAGATTTAAAGGCTCAGGAATCCAAAGCCGGCTGGCTGCTGCTTGTAGCAGTCCCTATATCCCAGGAGTCCCGGGGCTAGGGGCCCTGCTTTCCTCACCAGTGCTCAGGGACAGATGAAGGTCTGCAGTTGTGGGCCAACTACAAAGGAGCATCCATAATGTCCTTCCCTTGGTCCTGTGGCGCCGTGCATGGATGGAGGCGCAGGATCCATGGAACTTACTGCCATGGCCCAGACTCGTCAGCCCAAGAAGGACTTAGGAAGAAACAACTGATGTGGCTTGAGAGTTTACTATGATTAAGCCTCAGGACTGCCCCCAGTTCTAGCTCAGCTTATCATTATCACCTTCCTCTGTGTGTGTGTTTGTGTGTGTACACAGGCGTGTGCGCACACGGGCCCGAGCATGCGTGCATCTTGGTAGTAGGGCTTGAACTCAGGGCCCAGGCGCTGTCCCTCAGTTGTTTCATTCAAGGATAACACTCTACCACTTAAGCCACAGCTTTTCTTCTAGCTTTCGGGTGGTTCTTGGGAGAGGAGAGTCTCACAGACATTTCTTGCTGGGCTGCCTCTGAATGTCAATCCTTAGATCTTAGCCACCTGAGGGAGCTAGGAATATGAGAACATGCACCATTAGCATCTGGCCATGCTTTCCTTCTTGGATAAAACAGAATACCTCTCTCCTAGCTGAGCACCCATCTACAGTTATCCCTCCTACCCCTACCACTGCCCCTCTAGGCTTCAGAGGAGATATACCCTATCCTGAGGACAAAGAAATAGGATGCATTGACAGGTTTGAGCTTTATGTTCTCCATACAGTCCGGGGCTGCTGGAAGCTGGTTAGAGGTCAGAGATCTAGGCCAGGGCAAATAGACAACTGTTAGAACAGAAAGTATAAGAAAACATGCTTGCAGCTGAATGCCAGTGGCTTATGTCAATTATCCTAGCTACTAATGGCTAACACCGGAGGATCAATCAAGATTCAAAGCTAGCTTGGGCAGATTCTTATCTCCAATGAATCACCAAGAAGCTGGGAAGCAGAGCCACTATAGTTAAAGTGGTAGAATACCAAGGTAAAGGTTACCACCTAGGCTCTGAATTCAAGCCCTGGTAAACACACACACACACACACACACACACACACACACACACACACACACACACTATATGCATGCAAAATCAGAGATTTCAACACTGCAATCTTTGGTTATTCTCTACTTTTTCCCCACTAAGCCTGGTGGCTGTTGGCCACCTGACATCTATAATTTATGGAAACAGTATGGCTAGAATGTCAGCCTTCCCTCATCCCAGCTCCTTGATTGGGTCGTGGTCTATCCAAGCCCTTTGGGGCTCCTTTTACAGACTTGCCAAGATGCTTTTAAAAGGCACCACATGCTGGGCACTGGTGGCTCACGCCTGTCATCCTAGCTACTCAAGAAGCTGAGATCTGGCTTCCAAACCAGCCTGGGCAGGAAAGTGTGTGAGAATCTTATCTTCGATGAACCATCAAAAAACAAGGAGTGGCCCTGAAAAAGAGCTCAGGGACAGCACTCATGGCCAACAAGAACAAGGAGAGGCATCTATGTTGGCTTTGGGATATTCATGGGCCAAATATAATTTGAATTTTCAAGTGCGCCAAGATTAAGCAGTACCTCCTTTAGTCCTGTGCTCCTCCATCTTGTTACAGCCCCTGGCCTTGGCCGTGCTTTAGGTCAGGATGGACCTGGCTGGACAGGAGGGCTCCAAAGGAGGAAGATCCCAGAGCAAACACCCCACATCCTTCCACCTTGCTCATCTTGCTCCTTCTGCTCTTTGCCATAGAACTTCTTCCTGGAATCCATCTGTGAGGTCGTCACCTGGTGAATGGTGGGTCCAGCCTAACTCAGGGCAGCCAGAGGTGGAAGTTGGTCTGGGACTAGGAGCTTCCATCCTGCATGTGGATTGAGACCAGGGTGACATTTATTTCATCCTGAGCCTTGCAGGGGTGGGGAGACAATGTAGACTCCACACTGAGTCAGGTAAGATCGGAATCTTGAGGACGACTTGTGTGGCAGAGGCTGTGCGACTCAGGTGTGCATCGATGGTGGAGCTCATCCGCTGGACTCTGGAAGTCTACCTCATTAGACAGGTCGTGAACGAAGTAGATTTTCTTCTCGTGACCCTCGTGTCCCACTTCCCATCCTCACACATGCTGTGGTGGCAGCTCATTGGACAAGGGACCTATGGCTCCATCTCTATCTGGCACAGAGCTGTTGGGTGGGCCGAGTGCCACAGCAGGCCAGCCAATCCTGCTGCAGGAGTTTCCCCCTGTGGATCTCAGCCTCTGAGAATGCTTGCAGAGCCACGTCCCTCTCAGTTTGGGGGACGACTCCAACCTCTGCAATGGGCACATCAGAGAGAGTCGCTTCCTCAACTTTTGCTTCTCTATGGCTCACAGCTTCCCCTTCCCCAGGGAAAGCCAGGAAACTAAGCTGGGCTTGCAGGCGCTCCTCTTGTGGTATGGTCATTTCCAGGCACTTGAGACTGTCCTGCCACTTTTTGGACATCACCTGGGCCCCCCAGTTGGTAGGGCCCTGCACTTGCTTCAGGTGCTCCAGCAGCTGGGTCTGCCTCTGCATGTGCTGCTGCAGGGCCTACTTCTCAGAGCTCAGCCACTCATTGGAGGAAGTGTGCTGCTCACAGGTGGCTCTGAGCACATGCAGCTGGGACAGGAGCTGCTCCTGCCGCTCCTACAGCACCCAAGCCGCTTGGCTCTCTCTCAGCCACCTCTTTCCATTCCTCTATCTTCTACTCTGAGAAGTCCAAGTGTTCCCGCAGATGTTTCTTCACCTGCTGCTCTGAGTCCAGGTTGCTGGTGAGCTCCTTCTTCTCACCGCTCACCCTGTGGAGAGCATCCTGCAACAGGGCCATCTGTTCCTCTGGCTGTGTGTCACACACACATGGGCATCATGGGGTCTCAGGGATTTCCTGCCAATCCTCGACCTTCTCCTCCAGTCTCTACAGTTGCTTCCGCTGCTCTGAGTTCTGAAGACTGAGACTCTGGTTTTCCTGCACCTGGTGTGAAGTTGTTCCTCCAGGTTTTTTAAATCCATCTGCCTGTGGTAGGCCTGGCCCTACAGCTGCCATTCAGCCTGAGACAGTCCCACAGGGGGCCGTTGCTCTGTGAGCTTCCTTCTCAGTTAACCCAGCTCATTCTCTAGGTGCAGCATCTGCCTTGCCTCTCACTCCTTCTCCTCTGTCAGTTGGTTCACCTGCTTGGTCAGACACCAGGCCTCCTCCTTCTGCATGGACCTTTCAATGCTCAGGTCCTCCACAATGGTTTCTGTCTCCAGATTCGCTGCGGTTACCATCCAGCTCAGGTTGACCAGTAGTCTATTCAGTACCTCATGCCACTGCTTGTTGGAATTTACAGATTCTGTTCTTCTGTTGCTCCTCTATGTCCAGAGCGTTTCCTTCTTCTCCTGCAACTCTGGGTTCACTTGCTTCAGGTTGTGGAAGCTTCTGGTCTTTTCCCCAAGGTGAAGTGTTACATAATTCAGCTCTTGGAACAACATTTTGTTCTCCTTCTGCAAGCAGTGACTGAAGTGACCATCTCCACCTCCGCCATGCACCACTCTGTGGCCTGCAGGTGACTGCTGAGAGCTTCGTGCTCCATTTTTCTGTCATCGGCCTGCATGCTTTACTTGGGCTGGTGCAGATTGTCAATTGCTTTCTGCCAAAACCAACCTCTGTATGGGTGGCTTGTGGATCTCTACCTCTGTTTTCAGTTCTTTGTGCACTTGGGATATCTTCTCCCTCTCTTTCCCCATTGATCCTGCCGGTCTGTTTTTTCTTGCTTCAGTGGTTAGATCTGGGCACAAAGCACCTGTTTTGTTCTTTTATTGAAGTCCAGGGCAGGCACCACATATTTGTAGCACCTCTGCAAATCCTTGGTGGTATCTGTACCCTTGACAATCTGGACCCTGGTGGCTGTGACTGTGTCCAAAAGTAAGGGAGGCCCGCAGTTGGCATCAACTTTGGCTGGACCCTCCATTGAATCATGATATCCAGTGGTGTTTGTCTTGAGGATTCCTCCTTTTTTATGTTCTTTGTTTTCTTGAATGTTGAAGGTCTGACAGGAGGATTCTTCTGACGGTGTTTTGGCAGTAGTTTCTTGCCTGCAGCTCTCTGAAGGAGATTTGTTGTTGCAGACATCTGAGCACTACAATGGGAAAGATGGGATGGCCACGTTCCCAGGCTCGGGGAAATCCTCTATTCTCCCACTCACTGATTAGGACGTCATTTTCCTACTCTACTCTAAAGTTGCCTCGAGTCTCTAGCTGACCGTTCAGCCACCTCTACTTTCCTCAACTGCAGATAGTGGTTTCAATCAACAGAGGGAATCCTGGTGCTACAGGGCAGCATGAAATTTGGGCATGGTCACCAATCTTGTAACTCATTGGTCAGAAAGAACCATGAAAGAAAGGAGGTGTGGCTGGAGTCCTGTGATACAGGCAGCATGGGTGGAGACAAATGACAGCTCCTTTCCAAGGGAATTCTCTCCAATTCAGTTGGGGACAAGAAGGTGACCTGCTTTAGCCAGATGGCTGCACAGATTGTTGTGTATGTCTGTTCTTGCTAGTCCCAGACCTTGAACTCAGGATCTGGGCACAGTCCATGAGCTGCTTTTGCTCAAGCTAGCACTCTACCACTGGAGCTCCACGGTTCTGTTTCTGGCTTTGTTGGCACTGAAGTTGGACAGGGGTCTTAAGGACTTTCCTGCCTAGGATGACTTTGACCATGATCCTCCTTACACAGCCTTGTAAGTATCATGGAAGACTGCTGAGAACCACTGGTGCCTGCCTAATCACAGACGGGTGAGTTCCCTATCTTCAGGTTGAAGTGGTGGGAGCTGGAGCCCACTGTTCGAATCCTGGTCTTGCCACCTCCAAATGACAGGAGATCCTAAGAAACTAATTTCTATTCATATGAATAACAATGGAATGTGATGTATGTCATGATTGAATGGGCAGTTCTTGAATGATTCCAGGATAAAATTATACAAAATTACATTATAGGACACTGATCAATTTTAATGAATACTTTATGAAGCATTTAAACATTCACATTCACTAAATGGAGGCAGAATGAAATAAGTAGGAATTGGGCATCACATAGTATAGTTATGCCTTTTTTTTCTGATAGGACTGGGATTAGAACTCATGGTCTGGGTAACTGTTGCACTCTGTGGAAGGGATAGCTCACCTCCTTGAAGTCAAGAAGTTAATTCTGTTCCTTAGGCCTGATGTAGATTCTTAGCATGAGAAAACATCCTATTCATGTATATTTTAAATATATGATTTATTTTTACATACATATATTGACTCCATATTGCATTCAATGTAGTTACTCATTTTATTTTTTGTTTTATTCATGTATTGACCACTTATTTTATTGACTATTATGGCACATAGAAGATTGATTATATTGATTACATAGGATATTCGTCTGCATATATATTCCACTTCATACCTGACATGCAGGATTTTCACAGAAAAGGAAAACGTGTCACCATCAGTTTCTTACTCCACGATTCATTGTTTGGGAGTACTGGCATCTGAACTCATGACCTACAGGGCCAAATTCATGAATGATTGAGTGTCAGCATGTCATCTTGGGGGAAATTGAGCTGACAGGAAGTTCTCAGGACCTGAGATAGAGCCCCAGGGGTTGACAAAATAAGAACAGATTGACACGTAGATGGCAATACGCTAAAAAATATATATCTTTATAGTGTGCCAGAGATGTCTATCCATTATTCAGTTATACAGACTACATTTATATCAATTCTTAGGTATATATTATGCCTCCATGTTATATATTATTATTATTATTATTATTGTTTTGGCCAAGCAAGGTCTTGAACTCGGATTATTGCAACTCTGCCTCAGCTTCCATCACCCTAGCCTTGGGTGCAGCCACTGGAACCACAGCTGATCCTGGGATCCTAGACCCCCAGGCCTTGCGGGGGGGTGGGGGGGAAGGGATGCAGAGAAAAGAAGTGGTGGGATGGCGTTTTTATTTCTGGTCTCTTTTCTCTTTTTTTTCTCTTCTCACTCTCCTATCATTCTGTCCAATCCATTTCCCTCTTTGAGATTAGGATTTGGTTAATTTCACTCTCCTTTTACCTTTTCACATCCCTCTAATCTTATTTTCCCCCACATTCCTCCCTAAACCTAATAATTTATGGTTTGCCAACTTCCTCTTGGCTGTTCATAGCCCATTCAGACATGGTTGTTTGATGTTGAATACATTGTATCTGTTGAACTAAATTGAATCTGAAGACTTTTGACTGTGCAATTACAGGACTTTGGTTGATACTTGCCTTGAAATACTGTTCTAGCACAAAACTGAGGCTCTTTTCATACCAAATGGACAGAACAAGCAGGAAAATACAAGAAAAATGGCAAGTCCAGGTATCTCAACTCCCACTCATGATAATCAGGTGACAGAACAGATAATGAATAATCCAGAGGAGAGTTCCCAAAAAGCTCCACAAACACTACTAGTACACATGATGAATGAAAAGATTTAAAACCTGCAAGGGACTCATTGTGAGCATGATAGGGAGAAAGAGGAGACAAACCAAAGATCAATACAGGAAGCTCAAGAACATGACGAAGCTACTCAAGAATTGATACTGGAATTTCGTGAGCAGGTTGACAACACTCAAAGAGAAATAAAGGAATTGCTAGAGCAGACTGAGAACAGTCAAAGATATAGACAGGAATTTCGAGAGCAGGCTGAGAACAGACAAAGGGAAAGTCAGGATTGGCGTGAGCAGGCTAACAAAGAGAACTACGGGAATTGCATGAACGTGAGGAAGCTAATCAAGAGTAATACAGGAATTGTGAGAGTGGGATGAGAATAGACAAACATCAATAGAGGTCTTCATGGAATCCATAAACAGAGAGCTGAAAGAAGTCAGGGAGACCACAAAGGGAAGGCTGAATGGAGCCCAACAGAAAGAATGGGAGTCCAAGGAAACCATAATCAATCAACTAAATAATTTGAGAAGAAACACAGAACATCAAATTAAGGAAGTAAAGAAGTCCTTCCAAGATGTAAAACTAAGCTCCAACAAAGAATTTGAAACCATCAAAGCCGACCAACTAGAAGAAAAGAACTAGTAGACAAAGTAGAAAGATTGACAGTAGGTTAGACCATGCAAAGATCGAATCTTGGGGATTGAAGATAGCCTAGATATTATAGAGAAAGAACATACAACTATCCATGTCAAATCCAAGACATATGATAGATCGATTCAACATCTGGAAGATAACATCAAAAGCCCTAATCTGAGGATAATGGGTGTAGAAGAGCACTTAGAGAGAAAAGTTAATGGGGTAAGGTATTTCTTTAACAGGATCCTAGCAGAGAACTTCCCAAACATGCAAAAGGATAGGCTATTCAGATACAAGAAGCTTTTAGTATCTCAAATAGACCAGACCAGAACAGGACATCTCACATTCATATTATAATCTGCACAGGATCAATTCAGACTAAAGACAAGATCCTTAAAGCTGTCAAGGAGGAAAGATCAATAATCTATAAAGGGAAACCAATTAGAATCACCTCAGATTTCTCTGCAGACATAATTAAAGCAAGAAGAGCCTGGAATGATGTGATGTATGCCATGCCCAAAAGACAAACAACAATCAACCAAGAATACTGTACCCAGCTAAAATCTCCTTCATAACAGAAGGTCAAATAAAAACTTCCATAGCAAAGAAAAACTGAAACAATATATCTCCACCAACCCAGCCCTACAAAAGATACTGAAAGATATCCTACACATAGAAAACGAACAAGACCACAATAAAGGCCAAGATACCACATCCAATCTGAGAATGCAAGAACCATAGGAAGAACCCAGTTGCCGCAGCCCCCAAGAAAGTGGATAAAATGGCAGGAACTCCCAAATACCTCTCAGTCTTATCTCTCAATATTAAAGAACTTAACTCTCCAATTAAGCGACATAGACAGTCAAGTTGGATTAAAAAGCAAGATCCTTCTATCTGCGGCCTTCAGGAATCACACCTTGCCCATAAAAACAATCACATTTTGAAAGCAAAAAGCTGTAACAAAATCAACCAAGCAAACGGCCCCAATAAACAGGTGGGAGTTGCAATCCTAATATCAGATATAATAGACTGCAAATTAAAATTAGTGAGAAGAGATAAAGAAGGTCGCTACATACCAATTAAGAAATTTCTCCTTCAGGAGGATATTACAAATCTAAATACTTATTCGCCAAACAACGGAGCACCCAAATTTATCCAAGAAACACTACTTTCCCTCAAATCTCACATAGATCCAAAGACATAAATTATGGGGGACTTTAAAACTCCACCAACCCCACTCAATAGATTAACTCGGAAAAAACTCAGAAGAGAAACTGCAAATCTAAACAACTGAATAGATCAACTATATTTAACAGACACCTACCGAATATTTCACCCAGCATCATCACAATACACTCTTTTCCTAACAGCACATGGAACATGTTCCAAAATAGACCACATTTTAAGTCACAAAGCAAACTTGTCCAAATTAAGAAACATTGAAGTTATACCTTGTATTTTCTCAGCCCACAAGGGAATAAAATTAGAACTCAACACCAAAAACCACCAAAGAAAGTCCTGTAACACGTGGAGGCTGAACCACATACTGTTGAATCACCAGTGGGTCAGGGAAGAGATTAGAAGGGAAATTCAAGTGTTCATGATATTTAACAAAAATGAACACGAAAATTACCATCTCCTCTGGGACACAGCAAAGGCAGTACTCAAGGGAAACTTATAGCTTTGAATTCCTACATCAACAAATTGGAGAGATCTGAAACCAACAATTTAATGAGACATATGAGCCTCCTTGAAAAAGAGCAGCAGGGTAAACCTCAATCCAGTAGACGGAAAGAAAATTAAAATCAAATCAGAATTAAATGTATTCAAATCCATAAAAACCACAGAAAGAATCAACAAAACAAAGGATTGGTTCTTCGACAAAATTAACAAAATTGACAGACCCTTAGCAAATCTTATCAGAAAACGAAGAGAACAGACCCGAATAAATAAACTCAGAGATGAGAATGGAAACATCACCACAGAAACAACCAAGATTCAGAACAGTATAAGGGAATAATTCTGAAACCTTTATGCTAATAAATTTGAGATCTTGGTGGAAATGGAAATTTTCCTAGCAAATATCCACATGCCGAAACTAAAACAAGAAGAGTTAAACTATCTTAACAGGCCCATATAGCGCATTAAAACAGAAATAGCAATAAGAGACTTCCTTTCTAAGAAAAGCTCAGGACGAGATGGATTCAGAGAGGAATTCTACAAGGCCTTCAAAGCAGAGCTCACACGAATACTTCTCAAACTCTTCAATGAATTTGAAAGAGAAAGTTCCCAACCGAATTCATTCTATGAAGCCATCATAACCCTCGTCCTAAAGGCAGGCAGGGACTCATCAAAAAAAGAGAACTATAGACCCATTTCCTTGATGAACTTTGATGCAAAAGTTAACAAAATTTTGGCCATTTGATTTCAACAATTCATCCAAAAAGTCATACACCACTATCAAACAGGATTCATTTCAGGGATGCAAAGCTGGTTCAATATATGTGAATCAATTAACATAATTCATCACATCAACAAGAGCAAGGATAAGAACCACATGATTTTCTCAATAGATGCATAAAAAGCACTTGACAAGGTCCAATACCTCTTTTTATTGAAGCTTCTGGAAAAATTGGGATTTCATGGATCATTCCTCAATACAATAAAGGCTGTATATGACAAACTTACAGCCAGCATTATACTCAATGGTGAAAATTAAAGCCATTTCCTTTTAACTCAGGAATGAGACAAGGATGTCCATTCTCTCCACTTCTCTTCAATCTAGCATTAGAATGCCTAGCTACAGCAATAAGACAAGATGCAAATATAAAAGGAATCCGAAAGGGAACAATGAAGTAAAACTCTCGCTCTTTGAATGACATGATCTTGTATTTAAAGAATCCCATGGACTCTGCTCCCAAATTACTCAAGCTGATTCAAAACATTGGCCAAGTAGCAGGGTATAAAATTAGCCCTCAAAAATCAATGGCTTTTCTGTATGCCAACAATGAGAAAAGTGTGGCTGAAATCAGGAAAGCAACTCCAGTCATAATAGCCCCACAAAAAAAATAAAATTCCTAGAAAATAACTTAACCAAAGAAGTGAAGGAACTCTATGATGAAAACTTTATAAACCTGAAAAAAGAAATCAAAACAGAACTTAGAAAGTGGCAGAACATCCCACGCTCCTGGATTGGAAGGATCAACATCGTGAAAATGGCAATACTTACCAGGGACATCTACAAATTCAATGCAATAATTATCAATATTCCAACCACATTCTTCAAGGAAATAGAAGAGGCAATCCAAAAATTCATATGGAACAATAAGACTCCAAATAGCATGAAAGCTCCTTAACAGAAAGAATAGTGCTGGAGAAATATTAATATCAAATTTCAAATTCTACTACAAAGCCGTAGTAATGAAAGCAGCTTGGTACTGGCACAAGAACAGACCTCAGGACCAATGGAATAGAATTGAAAACCCAGAAATGAACCTACAGATATATAGCCATGTCATCTTTGATATGGTACCTAAAAAATTGAGTGGAATAAAGACAGACTCTTCAGTAAATGGTGCTGGCAAAATTGGTTAACTACTCGTAGAAAACTAAAGCTCGATCTCTGTATATCACCCTGCCCCAGAGTCAACTACAAATGGATCAAAATCCTCAGAGTCTAAGCAGATACTCTGAAAACATTACAGGATGGAATAGGAGAAACCCTAGTTCTTCTTGTCACAGGCTGAAATTTTCTTAATAGAGACCCAGAAACAACAAATCAAAGAAAGGTTGGACAAATGGGATTGCATGAAATTGCATAGCTTCTGCATGGCAACGAGCATAGTTAGCAAGATCAATAAAAAAAGAAACCCACAGATTGGGAAAGATCTTTCCTAGCCATTCAACGGACAAGGTTCTCATATATAATGTATACCTGGAACTCAAAAAATTAAATCCCCCAACAACAAATCCTCAAAGAAACAACAGCCCAATAAGTAAGTGGGCTAAAGATGTAAAGAGAAACTTCTCTGAAGAAGTAAGAAGGATGGCCAATAGACACATGAAGAAATGCCCAACCTCTCTAACCATAAAAGAAATGCAAATCAAAACAACATTGAGATACCACCTCGCTCCTGTTAGAAGGGCTATAATGAAGAACTCTGATAACAAAAGATGCTGGAGGGAATATGGAAAGAAAGGACCGTTACTGCATGGTTGGTGGGAGTGTAAACTTGTTAAACCACTTTGGAAAGTAGTATGGAGATTCCTCAAAAGGCTCCACAGAGAGCTCCCCTATGACCCAGCAATCCCACTTTTTTGCATTTACCCAAATTATCACAAAAAAGACCATACTAAAGCTACCAGCACAACAATGTTTATTGCAGCATTATTTACCATAGCTAAGATATGGAACCAACCCAGATGCTCCTCATTAGATGAATGGATCAAGAAAATGTGGTTTATATACACAATGGAATTCTATGCCTCCATCAGAAAGAATGACATTGCCCCATTTGTTAGGAAATGGAAAGACTTGGAGAAAATTATATTCAGTGAAGTAAGACCGGCCCAAAAAAGCATAAGTCTCAGGATTCCCTTATTTGGAATGACTAGTATATGTCTGAGACAAGCGGAAATGGTGAGATAAGGTGATGTTAGGCAAAATGTACCCCAAGATAAGTATTAAAATGTTTTGCTTTCATGCAATTGTTTCTAACACATTATAAGAAGATTTCTTTGTTGCTTTGTATGTCCCTCCCCCACAATATAATACCTGCTTTCACTGTTTTTGATGGTGTTATAATTTGTGGCAGGGAAGGGAAAACCAAATTCGTTTAAGTAGGGATACAGTTGGACCCATTGCAATAATGAGATATACAAATCGTTATGTCAGAAAACAAACTTTACAACTTTGGCGGGGGGGGGGGGGCGTTGCTGTAAGCTATGGAATACTGGGGGGAGGAAATGGGATGGGATGGGAAGGGGAAACAAAGGAGGAGGCAACAATGTTTGATAAAAGATGTACTCATTATCTTGCCCATGTAATTTTAACCCATCTGTATGGTATTTTCACAATAATAATGAAAAAGTATCTTGAGGATTTATTACCGTGGTTTGGCTTCGAACTGTGATCATCAGATTTCACCCTACTGGCAGCTAAGTTTAAAAATGAGCCAGACCCTGGATACATTGTGCTCGCTATGAAACCTAAACAAGGGCAAAAAAATCTGAAGCATATGTGTATGCTTATGTATTTCAAAATTAGGTAAAAATATTTAGACCTTTATGTGTGTGTGTGTGTGTGTGTGTGTGTGTGTGTGTGTGTGTGTGTGTGTGTGTGTGATAAATGTCCAGAGGGAAATTAGGATGAATCTGGAGATTTTGTGGAAGGATTTCCCCAAAGGCTTTTCACTGATTGGGCTACACTGTACAGAATGCTGAAGACTAAATGTGAGGTAAATGCTGTCATCATCGATTCATCTACATCCCTTGCTATCATATGCATATCCTGTGGTGTTATCATGGTTACATTTTATGTACAACAGCCAGGACTGGGGCTTGAATTCAGGACCTCTATGCTGTCCCTTAGCTTTGTATGCAATGCTAGCAGTCTGCCATTTGAAGCACAGCTGAGATTTCTGCCTTTTACTGGTTAATTGGAGGTAAGAGTCTTTTTTTCTCAAACTGGCTTTGAACTCAGATCCTCATATCTCAGGGTTAGAGGAGCTAGTTTTACAGGGTTGAGCTTTCAGAGCCTAGCTTTTCATTATTACTTTTACAAGCTACATGCTCACACACATTTCTTGCATTCAAAAATCTCACTGTTCAGGCTATCTGACAAGATGTGAGGAAAGATGGTTGAGTGGATAAGTTACCAAATGGGCTTCTAGCCCCACTAACATCATTCTGGTCGGTAATTCACCCTTCAGTCAGTGAGTACATATTTCCCCTTTAACTCTGCTTTTTTAACTGGAATTCAGTGAAATATTTTTGATACATCTTTCAAATATTATCTCCCAAACAGGGGATAATATTTGAATGCATTTGATAATATTTCAGATGGGGGTGGTCTTGTGTGTCTGGATGTCTGTGAGCAGAGGCCATCCAGCTGGCTTCAGGCACAGAGCTGATGCTTTCTAAATGCTGGTTGCAGAGAGGAAGAATTTCTTCAATTTCTTTCAATAAGGATCCCTTCATCTTAGAATTCTAATTTGCTTGCATAATAAGCATGAATCAGCAACAACTGGCTCATTTTAGAAGAATTATTTTCTTTTCATTCATTGCTTATTTTCCCTGTAAGGTTGATCTAGACATCCTGGTTGTACCTCATGATATGGTGATTTGTATAATACCCTTTGCCTCTGCCATTTCTGAAATTCATTTCCTCAGTACTAGATAAACGAATTTGATCTAAAGCTAATTACATTTTCCTCCTGAGATGGTAGGTAGCTTATTTAAATTCTTATCTTTTACTTTGGCAAACAATCATGATGTTTCTGTAAAACCCTACTTCTTGAGAGTATTATCATTAGAAGGTATCATGTGCAAACTTTCATACAGTCTCTGCTTTGTTAATGCGTTTTTAGTTACTTGAGCATTGTGACCTCCTCCTTTGTTTTTCCCCTACCATCCCTTCCCTCCCACCTCCAGAACTACACTGCCCCCTCCCACAGCCCCCCTCCCTGCCTAAATTGTAAAGTTCGTTTTTTCAACATAGTGTCTTGTACAACTCATTGTTACAATGGATCAACCTGTATCCCTAGTTAACCATTTGGTTATTTCCCTTCCCCTCCCAAAGCTCAAGAAATGTATATACAAGATGCAGGGCACCACATCAAATACAGTGAAAACAGGAGCTATGCTGTGGGGGAGGAATATACAAAGAAACCTAAAAAATCATTTCACTTATGTTACAAGATTTGGTGGAAGAATGACTGTTGAATTATTTTGATAACTATTCCATAGTTTTAAATGGTTAATGCTTATTAACTCAAAGGGGAATTAAAAACATTCAGAATGGTGGAATGTGTCTACTGCTTATTTGATGTGTGTGGATAAATGATCAGAATTCTCATTAATAAAAAAATATATCTTCAAATTTCCAGGGGTAGACTGCTATGCTAACAGGGAGGAGACATTGGTGATGCCAGAGCTTTGAAAGTTGGTAATCAAGCAGAATATCAGGGAGAGCATTTGATAAGGATATAATTTCCAAGGCTCATACCAAATATATTGAACTAGAATGCTAAGTGTTGATCAACTGAGCACCAAATTATATTTGTTGGCTTCTTTGTTTTAGGAAGTCCAGGGATTTGAACCTAGGGCATGGGTGTTGTCCCTTAATTTTTTCTCAAGGCTAGTGCTCCACCTGTTGAACCACAGCTTCATGTCCATATTTTTGGTGGTTAATTGGACATCAGTCTTTCCAAATTTCCTCTTTGGCCTTGTTTCAAACCTGATCCACAGGTACCAGCCTCCTGAGTAACTAGCATTCCAGTTTGAGCCACCAAAGCCCTGCTAGAATCACATTTTAAAAGTATTCTCTCGGTGAATCAGATGTGTCTAGCTACTATCTGAGCACTTTGGCTCCAGTGGGTCATATCAGATTTAGAATAACATGAGAATTTTTCTTCTTGTAACCTGCAGCATCCAATATTTATCTAATTTATTCCTATCTTCATTTCTGATCTTTTTTCTTCATTGTACCTTTCCGTTATTACTTCACAAGCAAGCAGTTAATGCTGTTTTCCTTTTCTGAAGCAAGTCACATCCATTCCCGTCAATTGGGGATGTACTTGCTGTTCTTCCTGCCTGGAGTACATGCTTCTAGATAATTGCATGGATGATGGCTCTCAGGTTAACTATCTCCTCCTCAGACAGGTCCCCTCGCATCCCCACTGTAAAGTTATTGCCACAAAACCACCAATGTCATGTCTCTTATTTATAGAAATTATCATTATGATTTCTGTTTTTTTTCAGCATGAAATTTTTGAGGAGAGAGCCACATTCACTTCTGTTTCTCCAACACCTGTAATAGTGCCTAAGGCTCAGGAGCCTTATATGGAGATCAGTTTTCTCCAGCTCAATTTATCCTACCTTCTGGTCAGGACAGCACTTCAAGCTAAGTCTGGTGGCTAGCAGTCATTCCCTCTCATTCTTTGTGCCTTTCTGTTGTCGCTGAGTCCACTTCAGGTCAAGATCAATGCCTGACACCTATTTGCTGCAAGAGAAAGATGGCTGTGACATCATAGAAATTATGGCCATTGTTTTGTAAATCTGTGTGAGGACATTCATCCCCACACAAGTTCTCCAAGGTAAGTGTGTCCCATGCCCAGGAGTTCAGTCCACAACTCAGTAACCAATCTATCACCCACTACCTGATGCACTAAATGGATATTTCCATTTCCTTAAAAAAAAAAAGAAAAACTCAAGGAGGAGGCTGCAATGCTTGGTAAGAAATGTATGCATTATCCTGCCCATGTAATTGTAACCCCTCTGTACAGTATGTTCTCAAATAAAATAAAATAAAATTTAAAAAAAAAAAAAAAAAAAAAAAAAGAAAAACTCAAGAATGCCTTTGATGATTTGTCATTGAATTTCTGAAAGAATATATACTTTCATGTGTTTGTAAGACTTTGTCCATCTCTCTTGAGCCCTTGGGATATTTTTATGTGATTGCAGCTTGAGAAGGGAAATAAGGTTTAATTCAGCATGGTCAGAAACACTTTTGGAGGGAATGTCAACTTTCCATCTGATGTTCTACAGATGGCCATCTTGGTTTAGGAACTGAGTAGACTCTCATAAGAGGCTTGTCATGATTTGTACTGACTTTCCTCTGGGGTCAGAGTGTGTGATTCCACTGCATATGTGTCTCTTTGCTACACAAGAGTGCCCAGACCTCCTCTCATAGTCTAATGCTGTGGGGGTAAGAGAGACTAAAACTCAGAACCCAGCTTCCCACATCACTAGGATTACAGGCCTGAGTCTCATATACTTAATTCATAGATGCTTTTTTTTATACATAATATAGTTTAATTATATTCACTTCAAAGACAGATAAACAAATATATGTATATATTCATTCATCTATTTATAATCGGTGTTATACCTAGAAATATACAAATACATAGTCATATAATTATAATCAATTATATTACCACTTTCTCCAATAATATTTTTTACTAATGTTTTGTGAAAAAAATGCTCGAGGCTGAAAATGTTAAATGCCCTTCAAGTACATAAAAATCATTTTCAATCTTATATATCATATAATATACTATATATAATATAAGAATATAACACATATTTACATATAAGTGATTTGTGAATTTTTTTTCCTTCCTGATTTTGTCTTTGTCCATCGATGTAAGCTTTCTTTCATCTATTGATGATGGCTTGTACTTTCCTGTATATATATATATATGTATATATATATATATATATATATATATATATATATCCTATGTATTTTGATAAATATTTTCAGCCCTAAGTAGATTTTTTATATTATTGGAGCCAAATTTTTCTTTGATATTTCCTAAAGCACAATGAATATGTATATAGACTTGAACTCACCAATATAAGTATTGTAGCATTTGTCCCAATTGGCAGAAAGGTTACTAGGACATCTGATCTGCTATGTACTAGAGTTTTTGTAGCCACCTTATCACCCAATGCAAGCATGGCCTCACTTTTTTGCCACTCCCTTTTCATTTAACATTTTCATTTATATCCAGTAGGCACTCTTGTACAGCCCCCTGTCACTCTGTGTTTTTCCCCACAAAGAACATATGTGCATGGTGCTTTAGTTTGTAGATTGAAACATATTTAGGATTCATGAATTACATAACATAACGTAAACATTGACATTTTAATAAAGTTAGAAAAATAGAGTGAACATTTTACAACAATGACAAAAAGAAAAATAAAGATTTTCCCAGGAAGGGGGGGAGGAATCTCTAAATCTAGATTGGCCTCTACGTTGCCTTCAGGCAGAAATTCTGCCTCAGAGCCCTCAAAGGGATCTACTTCCTCATTAAAGACAGGATTTTCTTCCTGACTCTAGGGAGGGACAGATTCTAATTTCTCAATTTGAAATTGGATCCCCTACAGCAGGACAGATTGGTCTGGATATTCTGTGAGGACAGACTCCCTTTCCTCAACTGAATCTAGATATTGGACCTCACTTGTTGGTTTTCCTGAACATAGACTGGGGTCATTTTCCATTAGCACACATTTATCCTGCACACCAATACCAGAGTTTTTTTGACTGGTTTGTAGCCGATCTAGATGAATTGTGAACATCAGTGGAAGACATTCTGGATCATATTCTTCCTTGGTGGAATGTGAAGGTACACCTGCATCACATGTGGGGTTCAGAACTAGTGAGATGTCCACAGGAATCAAAAACTGTTTGGGCCTTTCTACCAATTGAGAAGAACCCTCTATATTCACATGATTTCTGGAGTCCAGTGATGGCTTCTGATCTCCACCAGTCACCATAGGTCACATCCCTGATGTGTTCTTTATCAGGAGTTCAGCAGGAACTTCTCTAGGGTGACTCAAACCTGAGAATAGAAATAGGTACAGGGGTCTTAGAATAGACTCTAGAAGTTAATGTGTAACTAAACTTCTATGAGGCTCTAATGGGGGAAGCTGTAGAATTTGAGTTTGGACTGAACACTGATTAGAAGGTAGGGTGTTTCTAATGAGTGGCTACATCCAAGTTCTTTCAAGGAAAGAACAGACATTACCTGGCACAGAATAACCATAAAAGGACATTTTGCCAAGCTGGGTAGTACTAAGGGATCTTGGCCATTCAGGCCCATCCGTAGAGTCCCAGGTTCCATCCCTACTCACAATCTCTGAAGCATCTAAACAAGGACTTGTGGGTCATGCATTCCTCCATCTGGTCCAGAAGATTTTGTAAATGGAAGAGCAGGTCTGAAGAGGGAATGTTGATCTTGACATACTGTGTAAGTTCTTTCAGGGTGTCAAGTTTCTTGTGTGCATAGAAATAATCAGGGTAGATGTCCATCCACAGAGTGAAGATGGAACAAACGTTTCTATGGGCAGATTGGTGACAAGGAAAATGAGAGTCTGTCCACCCCATCCTGAGCCTTCTACCATAGACCCTTTCTGGGAGGACTTGCATGTTGGCAGGACTTGCATTTTGGGAAGTGGGAAGAGACTGCTACAAGCAGGATGCTCCTCACCACTTCTAGAAATTTCTCAAATAACAATCCTCCAAAATTCTCCCTGTGATAGGTAGAGAAAGTTGTTTCCCCATTGGATCTGACTTGCAACACACAACCTTCCCTGTCATCCATGAGAGTTCAAAACCACAATCACATCCACAACTGTGCAATCTGCTATCCACTGAAGTGCCAAGCCTCAACCCCCTGGTAAAAATCACAACTGGTGTGCAAAGAAGAAAGTTTGATTCAGAAACCTCAAAGATACCAGTTTTCAAGGACAGCACTTCTCTTTGTGCCAATGTCCACTTACTTCACTTGTTCATCTTCCTTTCAGTTACAGTAGAAGGTTCTGTACCAAGAGGAGAGAAGGAAGTTAACTCTATGCTTCTTTTCTGAACTAATAGGACACACATGGGACGGGCTAAGTCCCACATGGTAATGTAAACGTTACAGAAAAAAGTGGAGATATCCGGGTGCCGGTGGCTCACGCCAGTAATCCTACCTACTCAGGAGGCTGAGATCTGAGGATCGTGGTTCAAAACCAGCCTGGGCAGAAAGTCCGTGAGACTTTTATCTCCAGTAAGCCACTAGAAAACCAGATGTGGCACTGTGGCTCAAGCCGTAGAGCGCTCTCTTTGAGTTGAAGGACACAGGGACAGTGCCCAAGCCCAGAGTTCAAGGACCACAACCGACCAAAAAAAATAAAGTGGACATATTTCTAGACAATTTCATGGAAATTCTGTGAGTAGGCTTATATGCACCTGTCCAAATAAATGCACACTCGCTCATGCCTCTAATCGTACTAATCAGAAGGGTGAGATCAGAGGATCCCAGTTTGAACTCAGTATAGTCAGTAAAATTCTAATGATAGGTATATTCAATTATCCAGCCAAAGGCCAGAACTGGACCTGGGGCTCAAATGGTAGAGTGCTACCTCTGATCACCAATTGGACAGCTATCAGGCCCCAAATTAAAGTTCAAGTTCCATCTTTTCTTCTGCCTAATTCCTTCAAAGTCCTCTAAGATAGTGATTTCCTAGGTGAGGGTGGATGTTGGGTGACACTGGCACATTCCTTTAATCCTAGCCTCGCAGCAAGCAAACTGCTAAGGCTCTACTAGCTTCTGAGGAAAATGAAATGTTCTGGCAGCCCAGTCCTAAGAAATTAGCCAGGGTGTGCACTTCTCAAGCCAAGCTCCCATGATAAGCCCGAGTGAAACAGTCTCAGAGAGGTGCTAAATATTCCAGTACTCTGCCAGGGGGTATCAGGAGGAACACTCACTTTTTAAAGAAAATATCCAGCAACTGCTCCATTGTCCCCCAGTTTCTATAGTGGTGGAGAAGTTTCCAACATAGAAGAGATCACCTCTCTGGTAGGCAGGGATCAGGTCCATCACCAGCATTTCCAGCAAGCCTGAATCCAGGCTCCATATATTATAAGGCATATTCACAGTTTGGGCTGACTCATTGTCACACTAAGGATCTTTCAAAAATGGAAATGGGAGTGCACTTCAAATTGAGTAATTGTAATAGAGTGAATTGAAAAGTAAATATTTTCTGAGTATACACATGTAACAGCACACAAGAGTAAGGTTCTAATGTGAGCTAGGATGAGATTAAATAGGTTTCCTGTCATAGTTATACCTTGCCTGAGTTGTCTTGTGTTTCCCTTAGTTTCTTCTTATAAAAAGGCCTGAGAGAGACACTGGATTCATGGTTTGGCACTGATCCAATATCTGCAGCTTTGAGTGAAGCACTCACATCTCTCATGCCTGAGACCTGAGTCTCTAACTTTGAAAACAACACAGGAACATCTTTCTTGTTCCTGAGCCACAGGCCAAGTGAGCTGAATGCCACTTACAGTTACCTGGCTTTCAGGGTTCCATATTTTATTGCACTGGGAGGGAGGTCATGTCATCTCTCAGAGCCCAATATTCTAAGCTTCTTGCTTACATAAGACCACTCCAAAGACAAACTGGAGGCTGAAATCTCCCCTACCACATCACTATATGCCCATGTGGACATTGTCAAATCCCAACATCCTCAGCTAGGTCTATGTACCAGCATGGTCTCAGCCTCAAAAGTCCCTCCTAGGTCAGGTCCATGCTTTAATTGTCACTATTCTTCTCATCCTGCACAAATCATTTTGCCTCTCAGGGCCCTCTCAGTCTTCCATGTGCTTCTTGCATGTATTTTTGACATCTACTTTCTAGGACATTGTTAGGTTTTTGAATCCTAATCTGTTTGCTCTTTTAGCTCTGTTTGCTGTCATCTGGAAAAAGGCAAGTACTTAGAGATGGGAATATCAAACAAGTATTGAAAACAAACATTACACATATATTCAGATATTTTTACAGGTGTAGGATCTTGTAAGATAAAAGACTATTTTGGATACTTTTTTCATATTTTACGACAGAGGGGAAGGGGATAAGGGAAGAGTTGCTGTATTGTTTTTTCATAATTCAATGATTATTATTTAAAAATACTATAGTAGAAGGAATGTAATATTTAAAGATAAAAATTGTGCTCCTGTTCTTTTTATAAACTAGTCATTTATAAAGTATTCCTCACTAAAGTATTGTTGTCTGTGTCCCATGAACCTATCCTCTTCCTTCAAAATAATCAAGGAAAAATCTTCAAAAATCAGTGAGCTCTTTTCCAATCTCTGAATAAGAATTTAAGATGCAACATTGCCTGCGATTTTGTTCATGTATTTATGCATGGGAGTGTGTCTGTTTGAATGTGTGTCTGTGCGTACGTGTGTTTTAGGGCTTGAATTCAAGGGCTATATGACAATCCCAAACATCTTGCCCTGACTCTAGTTCTCTACCAATTGTGCCACAGTTCCACTCCTCCACCGCAAGATTTTTGTAGTAAACTGGCAAGCAGAGACGCCTAAAATTTCCTGCTCAGGCTGTCTGAACTAAATTTCAGTTCTCAGCCTCCTGATTAGCTAGAGTTATAATTATGAGCCTCCAGAACCTAGTGATAAAGCATTGTTACTGGAGGCAGTGCTGTTGCAAGTTTCAATCAAGCTTCACAATACTCTATATAAAAAAATAGCAACAGAAAACCCTATATAAAATATAATAATAAGATGTAATTAGAATACAAGTTAGTAATATAGTCTGCTAGCATAATTTCAGGAAACCTTGCTCTTAATTATTTAGCATCACAAAATCAAACAAAATTATCTATTTCAGTAGACTCTATGAATTTTTAAATTGCATCTTATAGTAATTTCAAAACATTAAAAGGAACAGGAAAACATATTTATAAGAAGAATGTAAAGAAGATAAAAGATGGAAATGGAAAATTCCACACTGCAGGAAAATTATTGTCTGAGATTGTCATGGTGGAAATATAATATTCTTCAGAGCAGCAATGCATAAATATATATTTACTACACATAGTCAAACTTGTCTCTATCAACTTCCAATCCTCTAGTGCATATTATCAATGTATTCACGCTTATGCTATATTCCAAAATAACTAGCAGAGTCAGAAGGGTATCAATGTACATTAACATTCAATATTTTAGGAGATAAAAGTGCTAATTATATTGGTGCGATTATTCTATATACTAACATGTAGTGTGTTATCATTGTATTCCCTAAGTATATACAATCACTACTTCAAAGTGAAACAGAATGCAACAGGTTTGAAGGGATATGCCTGTAAAGCTAACTGAATAGGACATCAGTTCAATACCAGTGTAGTTTTATTTGCAATGCTCCTCCATCCCTGACAATGCATGATGGAATATGTCTATCATCCCAGGTCCATGGGGGACAGAGAACAGGAGGATTTCAATTCCATGCCATTTTAGGCAAGAACTTCCACATGGCTTCATCTCAACCAAAGAAGTTTCAACACGGGGTAGCACCTAACAACCCCAGCTAGGGAAAAATAAAAATAAGAGCATTGTATCAGAAATAAATATTAAAACATACCAATACAAACTATCATAAAAAACACAAACCTCATTTTTTTCTCATACCTGTAATCCTACCTATAACTAGGATTATATATGTGAGCCAGAGGCACTAAGCAGTTCTTCATTTTAAAAATGACTATTTGAAGCCAGATGCCTGTGGCTCATGACTCTAATCCAAGCTATTGAGGAGGCTAAGATCTGAGGATCGCAGTTCAAAGCCAGTCCAGGAAGAAAAGTCCCCATAAGACTCATCTCCAATTAACAACTCAAAAAAGATAAGTGGTTCTGTGCCTCAAGTGGTAGACGGCTAAATTGAGCACAGAGTCTCAGGGAGAGTGCCCAGTCACTGAGTTTAAACCCCACAACCGACAAAAAATTAACATATAAATGTCTGAATTTCTTCTGAATTAATAAAATGACAGCTGTGTTATACAATTCTACAGACTACTACAGATTTAATTTGGTACTACTACAGATTTATATTTGTAGTTAGAGAAAGTAGCAGTACTTGAATAAAGGACACTTTTTCAAAACTAAGGCAGATTGGTCTCCAATTAGAGGAAATTGCTGGACTCATATGTAGTATTTTTGGTTGATTTTTGTTTTGTTTTTAGAACAGAATGAGAAACCTTATTTTTGCCAACAGCCATAAGGATATGTATAACTTCATTCACAAGGCCATGCAGAATTGACTGTAAAGAGAGGACACAGTCAACTGTCAAAAAACTTACATGTCGGTATGCTACGTACCAAATGATTTTGTTTACATTATATGTCCTATGGCCTTATATGGCCTATAGTTTCCTATTTCTGCCTTCTTCAAAATACAAGCAAGGTCCACCAATTCAGATTTGACCCAGGCAATATGTAGTATTAGTGCAAGAGTCAAGGAAAATTGTCACACAACCAGAAAGCATGGAACTAACACTTTAGAAGCTGGATAATGGGGGCTCAGGTCTATAATCCTAGCTACTCAGGAGGCTGATGATCACAGTTCAAAGCCAGCTGGAATGAGAAAAATCTGAGAGACTCTTCTCTCTAATTAACAACCAAAAAGCCATCAAGGGAGCTGGGGTTCAAGAGGTAGATTATCCTTTGATTACAAAAACTCAGAGGCAGCACCCAAGCCCTGAATTCAAGCTGAAGGTCAGGCAGATAAACAAAAACAATCATCAAGAACAAAAAATCAAAAACTGGGAGAAAGCTCAGGAAAGGATGGCATTGTCTACAAGACAAATGTACACATTATGTGAATTGTGAAATGGTCACCTTGCTGTACACATCTTAGTAACAATTACATTTAAAAATATTGAGCAATCAAGAAGCCATGGTACATGATGAGGAGCATCTGCTTTCCAGAATTTCAAAATCCCATCATCTGAGCTGGTGGCACACAGGTTGTATCTCCCAGGGTGATCAGAAAATACGAAGCCAGAGATACTTTCAAATGTGCCACCAATTCTTCTGTGACTTCAAGAAAGAAACAAAACAAAGCAAACAAAATAGACTTAAGGTAAATTAAAGGTTAAGATTAAATAAACATTCCAGGCATAATTATGCTGTTAAATGACGAGTGAGCACATATTCTTTATAGATACTGAAGTCACATGTGTCACAAAAATATCCATTGATTCATAACTAGAAACTCAGAAGTTTCAGGTATATTAATTAGATAGGTTTCATTAGGTAGCAGATGAAGAGAATACCAGCTGTATTCAGTCAGGTAATGTATTTTATTTACCAAACTGCTGCCCCTGCCAAGCATAGTTGAGAGACATGGCCAGAAAAAAGGATGACTCAACCTCATGGCAGGACTTATCTAGGCTAGGGACTGGATGATGTGTGGTCAGGTGGGGGAAAAGTGTGAACACACTGGATCTGGATGTGACCTCAGGGCCTGGGACCCTCCTCTGTTCAGATGGGAGTTGTGACCCGAAGCAGCTCTGTTTGTGACCTAGCAGGAGAGTTATGTGGCTGCCTCCAAGTATGCCAGATACCTAGGTAACACAGGTAAATGGTAGAGACTTAGCCAAGAAGTAGGGCGGTGTCTGCACTGGGCCTGAATGGGTACAGGCAGACCTAAAACCAAATAGAGATTCTAGCTCTGCCATGTGACTCTGAATCCAAACAATTCATTATCAATAATTTTCTCTTTCTTTTTTCTTTCTTTCTTTCTTTCATTTCTCTCCCCCTCTCTCTTTCTCTTTCTCTCTCCTTTCACTCATTCTCCCTTCCTCCCCTCCTCAGTATTCTCGACTGTCAAATAATGAACACTGGCTGAGCTGAATTCACAGGCTGGGCAGAGAAGCTCACATAGAGAATGTGAAATTTAATGTAATGTTTCCTTCAATCTCTACCACAGGTCACTGGAATGGAATACTGAACACCCAGCAGCATGACATCTCAAGTCATTTGGAGTAGGAAAGCAAACAGGATCACTATATTCTGTGAGGTCCGTCCTTTGAAGACAGGACAGACTCCTCCCTCCTCTTGGCTAATTCTCAGCCCAGTTTCTGCATCAGGAGAGGTGACTAACACCAGTTGTCCCAGTTATCTAAGGAACACAGGTACTGGGCAGAGACTTAGCCTCTTGAGTTGTTCGGATTAATGGCATGTTTCACCATGATCTACTTGTTTGTTGAGATGGGGACTTCCTAAATTTTTGGTTAGGCTATGTTGAAATCGTGATCTATTTATTTCTGATTACTGACAGTGATTATAGTGTGAGCCAGTACATCAGACCATTCAAAGTCCTTTATCCCACATGCAAGATATTAAGGTTACTTTCCCAAATGACATACAAGTTGACAGACAGCAAAAGTAAGTCCTTAATTCTGGCCGAGAGGTGAAACAAAATTATTTAGCAAAATATCTGACTACGGTAATTACACTTTCAAACTTAACCTATATTTTAAAGTCAAATAATCTATATTAGCATTTATGCCAGTGATAAACTCAAATTGTCTTAAATCATTTATTTCTGTGATACATTCTAGAATTAGGCTGAACTGGAGCTCACACTAATAACTAAAGAGGTAGAATTTGAGCGCATCTAAGTTCAGAATCAGTCTAGGAAAGAAAGTACCACCTTACTAACTTGGGATATTGGAATGCAATCATGATCCTGACTACATGGAAGACATAGGTAAGTAGGAATATAGACTCTATTAGGCAGGGTGCAAAAATTGCTAATCTATCAGTAAAGTAACTCAAACAAAAAAGATTGGTGGAGTGATTCAGGTTGTGGAGTACCTGTCTGTCAAACACAACATCAAAATGAAAATCAAATTCCTAAAGTTAAAATAAGAAAAGGAAAAGAAAGAACAACTCATAATAAGTATGTATTCAATGTAAAGATTTACACTACATTATGATAGTTATAAATGCCATCATTCATCTCTAGGGGCAGGCACATTTTGTGTCAAGCCTAAATGAAACTATAACACATTTTATACAAAGCTTTAGTAAAACAAAGGTCTTGCTTAGAGTGGTGAACACTTAAGTTTGCATATGCAGTAGTGCAGGTGTGTGGAAGTTCGTGGAAGCCCATCCTTCTGCTGAACTTGCCATGAACTGCCTAACCATACAGTTCAATGGACAGGTCCTGCTGATACATATACGTATATATATATACATATGTATATATGTATTTACATGTATACATACATATTTATATACACATATATATGTATATTAAGTTCCATGTAAATAAAAACTTTACAATGAATAAATTTAATAAACAGATAGGTTTTCCAAAGAATTATTTTACCTGCACCAATTCATTTCTTAAAGTCTCCAATGCTATATCACACTTAACATAGTTGCTGATCCTCTTCAACTTTTTTATTATATTGTTAGTTCTTTGTTTTTCAGATGAAAAAGCCCTGCCATTAAATATACTTGTGTAAAATTCCTTTCTTTAGAAAATGAAAGGCAGGTTTTGCCTTCATGTGTCGTCAAAATGATTTTTTTATTCCTTTAAGTATATATTCTCTCTTAGACTTATGTCTGTAGATCTCACTCATTCTCTTCCAGTACTACCTTATGGAAAGGAGAAAATGAAGGTCATTCTGTTACATTGGGAGCTTCTGTTGTTAGCCACTGCAATGAGGATTATGAAAATGGAACTCTGAAATTATTTAGAGAGATGACTTGAAAGCTACCTTTCTACACATTCATACTCCTTATTCAATTAAATCACACAATTTAAAATAAGTAACATTTGAGCTGGGTGCCAGTGGCTCATGTCTCTAATCCTAGCTACTCAGGAGGCTGAGATCTGAGGTTGGTGGTTCAAAATTAACCCAGGTAAGAAATCCGTGAGACTCTTACCTCCAATTAACTACCAGAAAACCGGAAGTGGCCCTGTGGCTCAAGTGGTAAAGCAATAGCCTTGAGCTGAAGAGCTCAGGGACAGGGCCTAAGCCCAGAGTTCAAGATCCATGACTGACAAAAAGAAAAAGAGAAAAAAAAAGGGGGGGGGAGTAAGATTTTAAGGCTAATATTTACATATATAGAAAAATTGTCTAGAAATATAACTATACCTTATAATATTTATCAGGCTGATAATGTGAATAATTATTTTCAGTGTAAGGCAGCAACTTCACACATTTTCACACAACATATATGTGCTAGTAGCATAACCCAAAACCAGGCTAAGAAATCTAATATCTGCTACCATATTTTAATTTCCTTTGCATAATACTTTTTCTTTTTCTTTTTCTTTTTTTTTTGGGTGGGGTCCAGTCGTGGGCCTGAACTCTGGGCCTGGGCACTGTTCCTCAACTCTTCAGCTCAAGGCTAGTGCTCTACCACTTGAGCCATAGCGCCACTTCCGACTTTTTTTTTCTTATGTGGTGCTGAGGAATCGAACCCAGGGCCTCATACATGCAAGGCAAGCGCTCTACCACTGAGCCACCTTCCCAGCCCTTTATTTCTCTTTTTAATTAGTATGATATCTATGACCAATATAAAATTTGGGATAAAATATTTACCAGGAACATAATAAAACAGTAGCATTTTCTTTCAACATACATTTAAAATAATTTTATTTATGTATGCATGAGGGATTGGATTATACTAATTTCTTTAGAATGAACTTTTCCATTCATTCCTGTTGAGTTTGAAAAACACCACTGATTCATGTCATGCCCAGAATCACAGAATAGACTAGGACATATGAAGGACAGTGCCCAGGCTCACAGTTCAGGCCCCACCACCGACAAAAAAAGAGCAAAACTATAAATTTTAAAACTATCTCACATTAGTAAAAAATAGCAATTCCATACTATGAGGAAATGTATATAAATATAAAATTATTTTCAATGTTTTAGAAAGAGTATTTAAACACTACTACTTTAACTTTATCATCCTGTATTGGAACATTTATCGAAAGTAGACAATTAGTAAAATATAAAATTTTTTATACATAGTGTTCGTCTTGTATCATCAGGTTATAATTTTTTTTTAAATTTAAACCAGAAATCTTTTCTATATAGTGATATTTCAGGGTGATATACTTCTATTGAGTCAATAAAATTCTGAGGATATATTGATTTACAACTTATCCAAGAATTACAGGCAAAACAAAATAAACCCTGAAGAAACTTAGAAGAAATTCTGAAATGCTTAATATCTCGCTGTGAATGTATGAATTCCTATGTATGAATTTAAACAGAAAGTGTTCAAATATTTCCATATAGCTGTGCAGTAATACCTTAGTTAAGGAAAGCAGATATGCCCCCAAGTTCAAAAACCAATGCCAGCAAATAAAAATTAAATAAATATAGATAGATAGAATTAATGTATTAGGAACTCTCATCTAAGTAATATTATGTATGTATAATTTCATATATGACAATTCTATAAATATTTTTGTATTATAAGTTTTTGTTCCTTTCTAGTATATATTTCATTATTTACATTTATTATATGTTTATTATATTATTTATTTTATATATTATATTATGGTGTATAAATTCATATATTTTAAATACATTATAAATTCGATACTATATATATTAATCATATATTAATCATAATATACACAAGTATATAATAATAAATAATATACCAGATATAGTATAAATATATTTGAAGTAAATAGAGCAAAATAATATGTATACATATATATTAAAAACTGTCATCTAAATACAAGCAAATGTTCGTTCCTTTCCTCTAAATAAGTTTCATATACAATTTTGAACCTAAGTCATTCATATTTTTTTTAATTTATTTTTTCATGGGCCTTGGGGCTTGAACTGTGGGACTGAGCGCTGTCCCTCAGCTATTCAACTTAAGGCAAGCGCTCTACCGCTTGAGCTACAGCACCACTTCCGGTTTTCTAGTGGTTTATTGGAGATAAGAGTCTCCTGGACTTTCCAGCCTGGTCTGGCTTTGAACTGTGATCCTCAGATCTCATCCTCCTGAGTAGCTAGGATTATAGGCTTAAGCCACTGGTGCCCAGCTTGTCATTCATATATTGACATAATGTAAAAATATAAACCACCAGGTCAGGGAGTGAGTAAAAGTTCTTTGTACTAGAGAAAAGATTGTATGCACAATATTAGGTAAATAAGGCCAAGTTGTTTCCCAGCATATTGACAACAAAAGCATAAAACATAGAGAATCTCCCAGGTGTTGCTGACACTTGCATATCATCCTAGCTATTCAAAATTGAGTTGTGAAGCCAGCCTTGACAGAAGATCACAAGACTCTCACCTGCAGTTAATAAGCAAAAAGACTCAAATAGTGTTGAGGCTTAAGTGGTAGAATGCAGGCTTTGCATGAAAAATTATAAGGGAGAGTGTAAGGCTCTGAATGCAAATGCCAGAAATGGCATAAAGAATAAAAACAATACCATAACATAAAACACATGGAAACACAAAAAGACAAAACTTAAATGCTACATCACTGAGGGATTGATTACACTAAATACAAGAAATGAGATTTAGGAATTTTCATTCAATTGAATAATAAATTAGGAAAAGTTGATATATATACACAATGGAATTATACCCATCCATTAAAAAGTATGACACTGCATCATTTTAAGGAAATGGTAAAACTTGGTAAAAACCAGTGAACTATGTTAAGCCAAGGGAAATTAAGAATACATGTTTACTCTCAAATGAGAAAGATATAGGTAATCTATAAATATACAATATACAATTATGTACACTTGGTGTACATAAGTGTAAAAACTAAGATAAGATAGTCTTAGTAGAAATTAAAGGTTGTAATTTATTAGAAAAGCTGACTCATAGCCCAACAAAATAAGCACCCAGAATTCATATGTGGGGGTGGAATCAAGAGAAGAAAGGCACATTAATGAACACCTAAAGTTATAAAATCAAATTCATAATTGAAATGAATGAATATTTCATTTTAAATATGCATTTAATTTTACATGCATTTAGTTTTATAACTAATCTTTATATGCCTCTTGCCTTTTGTACTTTTAGGTTATCTTTCAACCTCTGTTGTGTAGGCAATGCATAGACCCTGTTCCTCTTACCTCTTGTGTTGCTGAGATTAATGGTATGAGTCATCATGCTTCACTTAATTGTTAAGATTGGTATGCATACATTTATGGCGAGGCTATGTTCACATTGCGATGCTCTCGATCTCTGACTTCTGACAAAAAGTGATCATAGATGTGAGATATCATACCAGGCCATTCAAAGTCTTTTATCCCATTTGCAAAAAATAAAGTTTATTTTCCAAAATTACATATAAAATGACAAACAGGAAAAGTAACTCCTTAAGTCTTGTAGAGATGTTTCTAATGTGAAACAAATTACTTTCCAAAATTTCTGATTAGTGAAACAATATTTTCAAACTTACTTACTCTATATTTTAACAGCAACAAATCTATTTTATTATTTATGCCAGTGGTTAAACTCAAATTGTAGACATGCAACAGTGCCTTGCAGCTGTAATCCTAGTTATTTGTGAGGCTGAGACCCGAGGATCATTATTCAAACCAAGCCTGGGCAGGAAAGTCTGTGAGCCTCTTGTCCCCAAATAATCACAAAAAAAATCCCATAAATGTCACTGTCGCTCTAGTGCCTTGAGCCAAAGTATCTTAGGGATAGAAAGTTTCAAAGTTCAAGCCACAGGACTGGCAAAAACAAAGAGATTAAAATCAAATTGCCTTCAATCACTCATTTAGGTAATCTGTATTGAGAGCAGGCTTCTGGAGCTCACATCATTAACTGAAAAGGTAGAATTTGAGATGATCACAGTTCAGAATCAGGCAGCACGGGAAGTAATAAGATCTTCACATCATCTGAAAATCAGGCAGGTTGGAATGCACTTGTAATCCCTCCAATCGGCAGACAGAGCTGAGGAACTTAGACTCTGGCCCTCAGCAAAATTGATAACCTATGAAAAAAGTAAATTGAAAAAGGAATGCTGTTTAGCAAACAAAATATCTAAATTCATACTTATGTTCTAAAGAAGAAAAGGAAAAAGAAGCAATATTGAAGAAAAAGAAAGAAAAGAAAGGAGGGAGGGAGGAGCATACGAAGGAAGGAAAAAAGAGAAAGGGAGAAATAGAGGTATAAATAAAAATCTCAGCATGTGTTAGATGTTAATAATGACACTAAATAATTTTAGCTATTATGCCATCATTTATTTATTTTTTCAGAAACATTTTGTGTAAAGCATAAATAAAACATAGAATACCACATTCAAAATTTTGGTAAAACACAGTTCCGGTATACAGTGTTGGACCAATAGGGTTTCTTGTCTAGTGCTCTTGTAGGTGTGTTAAGGTATGTCAGAGTACATCATCCTCATGATCTTGCAATGATGAAATTGCCTAAATACACAAATCCCTGGGCAGATCCCTGCTGAAACCAATATTAAGCCACATGTTAACAAAGAACACTATTTACAATGAAATTGAACAACCAGACATCGTGACCAAAAATATTTTTTGTCTGAGTCAGTGTATTTTTTACACTCTCCAATTCTATATCATATGTACAAAGGTTGTAATTCCCTTCTGCTTCATTATGTTGTCTTTCTTTGTTTGGGGTTCGTTTTCAGAAATACACAGGGCATTTATTATATGTCTTCAGAAAGCATGCAGTTTATTAGGGCCTGGCTTACTTCACTTAATATAATTTTTTTCCAAGTCTTTCCATTTCCTAAAAAATGGGGCAATGTCATTCTTTCTGATGGAGGCAGAGAATTCCATTGTGTGTGTGTGTGTGTGTGTGTGTGTGTGTGTGTGTGTGTGTGTACACACACATATATATGTATATATACATACATATGTATATATACATATGTATGTGTTTGTGTGTGTATATATATATATATGTATATATATATATATATATATCACATTTTCTTGATCCATTAATCTACTGAGGGGCATCTGGGTGGATTCCATATCTTAGCTATGGTAAATAATGCTGCAATAAGTAACCCCTGCTTTCACTGTATTTGATGTTGGTATAATTTGTGGAGGGGAAGGTAAAAAAACAAATCGTTTGAATAGGGATACCGGTGGACCCACTGCAACAATGAGATATACAAGTCGTTATGTCGTAAAACGAACTTTACAATTTTGGTCGGGGTGGGGGAGGATTAGGTAGGGGGACAAGGGGAGTTGGGAAGGGATGGGAAGGGGAAACAATGGAGGAGGCTACATTGCTTGATAAGAAATGTACTCATTATCTTCCCCATTTAATTGTAACCCCTATGTACAGTATTTTCACAATAAAAAAAGAAAGGAAAAAAAAGAACAACAAAAAAAAGCATGCAGTTACATATGCTTAAGTTCTTTTTGGTAGCTTTAGTGTGGCCTTGTTTGTGATCATTTGGGTAAATGCCCAAAAGTAGGATTGCTGGGTCATAGGGGAGCTCTATGTGGAGCCTTTTGAGGAAACTCCATACCGCTTTCCAAAGTGGTTGAATAAATTTACACTCCCACCAACAATGCAATAAGGTTCCCTTCTGTCCACATACCTTCCAGCATTCGTTGTTATTAGAGTTCTTGATTATAGCCATTCTAACTGGGGTGAGGTGGTATCTCAATGTTGTTTTGATTTGTATTTCTTTTATGGCAAGGGAGGTTGAGCATTTATTCATGTGTCTATTGGCCTTCCTTCTTTGTCTTTAAGTCTTTAGTCCACTTATTTATTGGTCAGTGGTTTCTTTGAAGATTTGTTGTTGGGCCAACAATCCAACTTTTAGGCATTTACCCAAATGATCACAAACAAGGCCACACTAAACCTACCAGCACGACTATGTTTATTGCAGCATTATTTACCGTAGCTAACATATGGAACCAACCCAGATACCCCTCAGTAGATGAATGGATCATGAAAATGTGGTATATATACACAATGGAATTCTATGCCCACACCAGAAAGAATGACATTGTCCCATTTGTTAGGAAATAGAAAGGCTTGGAAAAAATTATATTAAGTGAAGTAAGCCAGGTCCAAAGAAACTTAGGTCCTATGGTTTCCCTTATTTGCAAAAACTAGTATATGTCTGAGTCAAGCAGAAAAGGTCAGATAAGTTGATGTTAGGGAAATGAACCCTAAGATATGTATTCAAATGTTTTTTTTTTCTTTCAGGTGATTGTTTCTAACAGATTTATAAGATGATTTCTTTGTTGCTTTGTATGTCCCTCTCCCATGGTAAAACCCCTGCTTTCACTGCATTTGAGGTTGGCATAAATTGTGGAGGGGAAGTGAAAAAACAAATCCTTTAAATAGGGATACAGTTGGATCCATTGCAACAATGAGATGTACAACTCGTTATGTGGAAAAAAGAACTTTACAACTTTGGTGGGGAGGAGGATTGGGTGGGGGGGCGGGGGTAGGATGAGAAGGGATAGGAAGGGGAAACAAAGGAGGAGGCTACAATGCTTGATAAGAAATGTACTCATTATCTTGCCCATGTAATTGTAACCTCTCTGTACAGTATTTTCACAATAAAAATAAACATAAACATAAAAAAAGAAAATGGAAAGCACATTGGGGATTGGGGGTGTGTGTCTTCATCAGTTATAATTTTGACATGATTTATTTCTGCAATTTTACCTGTATAATCTCACTTCAATTTTTTCCAAAGTGCACTTTAGTAGAAGAAGGAAATTCAAAGTTGATTCTGGTAAAGAATTTCTGTTACTACAAACTCCAGTACATAGTATGGTAAGCAACTCCAAAATTACTCATTAGATATCAGTTGAAAATCATCTTTATACACACTAATACTTTTACCTCAACTAAACCAGAGGATTTAAAATAACTAATATTTTAGTTAATGGGCACAAATGTGCATGAATTTTCTAGAAATAAAATGATGGCAGTTAACAAGCTGTTTCAGGACAAGGGCTTTGTGAGAGCAGGGAGAGAATCTAATTGACTAGACTAATTAGGACGGGGTATTCATTAAACCCAGCCATGACTTCCAGACAAGGAGTATGGTTGGGTGGGGATTTTGGTATTGCAAGGAAGGACATATATGGACCAAGCCCACTGTGGATGGATTTCCAGTAGGACAAGGCAACCTTCAAAGAAGGTACTAAGGAGAGATACAGGTTTCCAGTTGAGCCTGGTGAGGATTCCATAGGGAGGCCAACTGGTACAGTAGTTTCAGGTGGAGAAGTTTGAATGTCGAGAGATAGGATAGTGTGATGGGTGTTTTCTGGTGGAGCAGGGCAGGGCTTGAAGCCTTGGGGCTAGTTGGAGGTGGGGCTTTAAGAAGGAATGGAAGGGCTACATAGGTATAGGATAATTATGGGCAGGGTATCTGGTAGAGCAGAGTGTGGTTCCGAGAGAAGAGTACAAAAGGCGGGTTTATCTGGGGAGCAAGGGAAGGCATGGAGGGCATAGATGTGGAAGGTGGCGAGGCACGTGGTAGAGCAGGATGAGCTTTCCAGGGAGCCGGTGAGCTGTGTGAGAAGATTCTGGTTTAGCAAGGTGGAGCTTCAAGGGCAGTTATAGGGAGGTGGAGGGTTTCTGGAGTAGCCTGAAGGGCTTTGTGGGAGGAGGTGGGTTCAGGGTTGGGCTTTGAGAGGTCTGGCCCCTTAGAAGTAGGCTAGTCACTGGCAGAGTTTCCAATGAAACTGGGAGGGGCTCCAGGGAGAAGGCTGGTTGGGGGAAGAGTGTTAAAGAAGGGAGGGGCTAGGAGGGACAATTATATGGGAGGGACAAGACTGGGAGGGCTAGGTTAGTTAGGGCAGGGTATCCAGTCAATAAGGAAGGGATTCTCAGTGAACTAAGGCAGTATATAAAGGGAGGAGATAGGGATGTGGACTTGTTTCTGGTAGTGCAGAACAGGGCTTCCAGAAAGGATTGGAGTGGAAGAAGGATTTCTCTGTAACAGAGCAGGCCTTTCAGGAAGGAATCTGGTTGCAGTCAGGGCTTTGAGAGTTTATAGCAGGGTACCAGAGAGTAGGTTAGCTCAGGGTGGGCTTTCTAAGGAGGAACCTGACTGGAAGGGTGTTTCCAGTGAATCAAGTTTCATGGTAGGAGACCATAGGAAAGGGGCTAGACTTTGACAGTGAAGAGTGGGGCTAGAAAAAATAAACATTTACTACTAATAAATGCAATATAAGAATACCATTTACAAAAAAAAGAATGCCATTTTATGGTCAGATAAGTTGATGTTAGGTAAAATGTACCTCAAGATAAGGATTCTAATGGTTTTTCTTTCTTGCTATTGTTTCTAACATATTTATAAGATGATTTCTTAATTCTTAGTATGTCCCTCCCAGACGGTATAACCCATTTTCACTGTATTTGATGTTGGTATAATTTGTGGAGGGGAAGAGAAAAAACAAATTGTTTAAGTAGGAATACAGGTGGACCCATTCCAACAATGAGATGTACAAGATATTATGCTGAAAAACGAAATTTACAACTTTGGCGCTGGGGAGGGGAATGGGGGTGGACATGGGGGTAGGAGATGGGAAGGGGAAAGAAAGGAGGCGGCAACAATTCTTGATAAGAAATGTACTCATGACCTTGCTCAAGTAATTGTAATCCCTCTGTACAGTATTTTCACAATAAAAAAACAACAACAACAAAATAGAGAATACCATTTTTCTGTCAGTGTAGAATTAAATTACTTTTGTGTATGTGAGAGACACTGGATAAACTAACCAAGTAAAAATTCCTTCCTAGTGAACTTTTCTTCATTCCAGTTGAGAGAGAATAAAACCACAGATCACATTAGGCTCAGAGGCACACAGTGGATTAAGACACAAAAGCATTGGACTTGATTCCCCAGCACCAACTTTGGACCACAAAAATTATAAACTGTCTTAGTCATAATGGACACTCTATTGTCTTAAAATTGTGAATTAATAGAATTTTTCCTCTGAACATTTTAGAAATACGAAAACCAAGTAAATGGTAATGATTTAAGTTTATGCTTCTATATTGTGACCTAAACTAAAACTAAATACTTAGGAAAATATAAAATATACAGAACGTTGATTCTTCCAGCATTAATTTTAATCTAAAAGAATTTAAAACCAGAAAATTGCCATATGGTGAGATTGCAGTATGGTTTTCTTTTCAATCATCCAAATGGTGACTTAAGCAATATGCCTTTATCATTGGATGCATCAATATTTAAAACATATCCAAGAATATGAAGCACTACTATATAGAAACTGAAGAAACTCAGAGGTTACCACGAAATGATTTTGGAATAAAATTAATGACTAGGAATTGATCTTCACTAGGCACAAAATATTTTCCAGAAAAGTCTACATTGAAAAATAATGTAAAGAATCAGGCCGGCAGACCATGAAGTAAACATTATCCAATGAACAACATCTATTGAGGCATGATTGCGATCTTCTTTTACATAGGTTATTTACTCAACTATGTTCTTCCCTGAAGGCAAATAACATACAAAGCCACGAAAATACAGTAATCATTATGAAGGCATTAAAATGTACAAAATGAGCTCAATGAATGAATGTATTGCTAGAAAATAAAGATATATATCTGAAATAAACAGTGAAGTAAATATTTCCAAACTCTGGCCCTCTGCTGTGAGAGGGGTATAGGCCAAGGCACAAGGAGAGTGGAGTGAAGTAAAATAGTAAACACCAGTAATTCTCATGATGCAATGATGAATGCAACAAGGGAGAAAATCAACATGACTATCACAGGACTTACAACAGTGAAAATCCAATGAGAATTACAAAGTATGCCCTTGCATATTTGGCAGAACAGTGAACTCATATGTGTTCAGAAAAGTGTCTAGCAGTGACTTCTTCTAAAACCTGTGGAGAGATTACAGGAAACTACCTGGAGCTCACGCAGTGCCACAAGAAGAGATGAACTTATGAATTACAGTACATTGAATAATCATAAAGGTATTGCTACAGTAGTACAGAGTTAAACTTTAATAAACTCTGTTGTGAAACAACTAACACATTATAAACCAAGACAAGGAAAATCAAATTATATTTATGTGACTCGACTGTGTGAAACAATAGAATTCAAAAAATCAAATTATATAATGTACTTGTCAAATAATAAAAGTCATGCAGAAGGATAACATAATTAAGGTAATCTTTCAACAACACATTTTATTTGAAGAGTCCTGTTTATGAATAATTTGTTTTCCTTTCAGATTTGAATGAACGAAAACAATAGCAAGGAAAAAAAAAACAGAAAGCAATTGGTAATAAAGCTGGATGCCAGTATCCCATCCCTATTCCTATATAAACAGGAGGCTAAGACTGGAAGTAGCAATTGCTGGAGTAGCAATCCATGAGACATTTATATTCACTTGTTCAGTCAAAGGCAGAGTGAAACCTTGGATCATGTAGTGTTGCCTCAGTCATGAGTGAAACAAAAAACAAGCAAGAGTTTGAAGCATGGAGTAATCACATTACCACACACACACACACACACACACACACACACACACACACACACACACACACACACGAAAACACAAACACATAGAGTTTGAGTCTTGGAGCCTCTCATTACTACAGATAGAGAGAGAGAAAGAGAGTAGAAAAGGAAGAGGAAGAGAGAGAGGAAGAGGGAGAGAAAGGGAATTTAAGAGTTTAAAAAGTGAATCTATCCTAGAAAAAATACCTTTTTTCAAAATAATACATCTGTAAGCATGTATGTGAGGGATTCTACAGTTGAGCCATGAAACCTGGAATGGGATAAGAGATAGAAAAGCCATCTCAAACAGCACTTAGAAGGCTGACAGCTATGCCTTGGAAAGGGCAAGACAGTCAAGTGAAGACAGGGACATAATTTTCTGCCTTAAATTTATTTAAGTTAGAGCTGTTAGGGCTCTAAAAGATTAATACCTTCGAGATAATATTGTTGTCTGTGTTATGGTTGATGTGATTATTGCTCCCTTCTGCTCCATAACAGTAAGGGAGTTAATTGTCACTATGTATATAAACAATACCTCATTTTAATGGTTGTAACCACAAGGTAGATTGATGCCATAGTTTGTGCACATACCTGTAGCCACTGACCTACCCCCTGTATTAATATGAATATAAAGCATAATAAGCAGGATTTTGGGATCCAGGAGCTGGCAACAAGCCTTCTGGTCCCCTGATGTCTTCTTTCCTATCCCTCTGTGTGATTTCCCTGTTCTTTGTCCAGGTATCCCATCATCTGTGCTGTTCTATTGTCACAGTTGGTGACAGTACTGATAATAGGAACACCTCAAAACAAACCGTGCAAACACATTTTCCCAACTTTTCCAAAGAAGATCCTCAACAGTACTGATATTCTGAACACCTCTAACCAAACTGTGGATACACATTTCCCCAAAAAAGATACACAAAATTATATGAGCATCTGGAAAGACAACAAAACATTCATTCTGTGATACACTAGCAAGGAAGTACATTTGTGGAGTATCTTTACTTCTGCTAATATAAGAGATGGATAGTTGTCCCTTTTGTACATTTGGTATATAGTATTGTATAAATTTTCACAAACACATATACATTGTGAAATAGTATTATTTATTTGATAGGTCACAAACCACATGACTGGAGTGGATGACCCTAAAGTCTTATCTTGGTTGCCTGATCAGACTTACATTAGTCTGAATTGCCTAATTATGACTATTTCTCAATGAAACTCAACAACATAGAATGAAGTGTGAGGGTCGGTTATCCCATACCTCTAATGTTTTTACGTGTATTAGAGTAATACACACCTACATTGCTCAGCACTCACTGCATAAAGATGTGCTATAATTGTCTTCAGATCAGAAATATGCTGGAGCTTAATATAAAATGAGATGGGATGTACATTTTCAACGCAAGAGTGAGGATCACCCCTGTAATATTTCTCAGTGCCTTTTACTGACTGAGCTTCTACTCTGTACTTTACCTTTATTAGGGAGGGTCACACGGTATCTGCCTACAATAATGCAGCACTTTGGCTGCCTTTGAATTGTACCTCTAATGTTGAGACCAAGGTCAACTCTGCAATGTTAATCACATATTTAGTGGCACGTGATCTTTTCAAGCCCTGATCTAAAAACCAGCTATCAATGCTCATTGCAAGTGTGAAAGATCTCACTCCTTTAGATTTATTGTGTATCTTCTTGTATTTCAGACACTGCATTAGATGTTGTGTTTTGAAATCGAGCTTTTAGTTTGAATTTGATTTGTGGAGGTGTTACTGATTCACAGTTGAACTTCATATATTATAACGTAAATAATTTGATGTTTTGACATATGAATATAATTTTGGCAATTGAGGAAGTGAATACTCATCATTCACAAAAGTTTCTTCATATGTGTTGGTATTGCTTTATTGTGATCTTCCTAAAAACAGTCATGGCAGCATATATCCTTAATCCCATCACTTCTGTCTCTGAGACAAGGATTGAAAGGTCTAGATTATTTGTTACTTCATAGTGAGAACCTTTCTACAAAGAAGGGGAGAGAATAGCAAAAATAGAAAATTAACCTACCATCAGTTTTGTTACATATTCCTTACACTTTGCCATTAAGACCACCACAATAGTATTTTTATTATTTCTTACAATACTGTTTTCCTGTTCGGAGCTGTCCTTTATGGGTCTATAAGAAATCATAAAATCATTTCAGGAAATTATTAAGCACATAATATGCAGTGTATACCTAAAATTGTCTCTATATGGAAAGGCACATGCATTTTTTATTCTGGTAACATATTATAAACTAAAGTTACAATTGTATTTCAAATGGAACACAGACTAGAAACATGAAGGGCAGCACTAAAGATTGCTACTGCTACCACTAATATAGTAAAAGAAATTTAGGCAAATCTACTTTAGAGTAAAAGCCACAGGACAGCACCATCATCTCTTTCATTGTTTCATGTGAAGAACAGAACTTCTTTTTAGTAAAGACACATTTTTACAGATATTAACATCAATTGGGTAAATATTTCTGAAGGCCTTCAGGAAGGATGCTGTGACCATACTGATAGAAGCAGATTTATCTGGAACCTACTACACAATGTGCAGACACCATTCCAAGCACTGCACCTGCACTAGAGTAGTTTTAGTGTTCATGACAGTTCTGCAATTTAGGAAAGGAATTCAATATTTCACTAAAAAAAACCTTGGCAACAAGGCCAAGCAAATTTCCCAAGTACCTAAGTTTGACCAGTTGCAGACTTATAATTCAAATCCAGTTTTCCACCAGGCATATCTGAGGATGTTCTGTAAATGTCACTTTCATTACCCTTTAAGAACTATGGAGCAGATGAACCCACAGTATTTTTAGGCAATAAATTTGCTACAGATATAATATTTTTAAATTTACAGGGTATGGGTAACGACTTTGTAAGAGATCTTTGTATCAAATAAAAATCAGTTTAATTTCTAAAGAAATACCTGAATGAACATCATTCAGCTTCCACTGTTTGTGGAAGTAATTGGAGTAATTGTTTAAGGAGTAACAAATCCATGTCAATGATACCTGTGCTTATGAACACAGGCTTTTTCATTAAGTACCTTTAATATACATGGAATAGTTTGTTAGTGATATATAATCCAAAAGGAACAATTTTTTGTGATTAGGTACTTTGTTGTACCAAGGAAATCTCTTCCCTATTCTAAAACATGTATCAATTTGATGGATATTATTGTTATTACTATAATCTGTGTATAATATATGTAATGTTATGACAAAATATAAATGATATATGTATATGTATAATCACTGATATTCTATAACTACTCTAAATTATATATGTATAAAATTGGTTTTATTATTATGCTGTTAAGGATACAAGGAATGACTTTATTTAAATAAACATATTTGTATGTTTAGTTGCATAATTTATTTTTGTGCCAGTACTAAGGTTTGAATTGTGTTGTCCTGGAGCTACTTTGCTCAGGGCTAGCAGTTTACAACTCGAACACCAAAACAACTTCCTACTTTTTTTCTTGGGTAATTGTCTCTATGAGTCTCACAGTTATTTTCTGTTTGGGCTAGCTTCAAAGAGCTATCTTCATATCTCCATCTCCTAAGTAGCTGTGATTATCCTTGGCGTGTTCTTAAGTCATTATTATTGAGTGTTCAATAATATTATGATATTTCATTTCTAAACCAATTCAGAATAAACAACTACTTATTGCATAAAACTTTATGTTGCAATAGAAACTGTAAGGTACCTTACTTTACTATCAATTTTCAAAGGTATTGCTAGTCTAATTCCTTGTCATAAAAGTAGAAAAACATCCCTATCTTAACTGTCTCATTTTCAACAGTATACAAGCTACAATATAAACATTCATCTTCAAGAAATCACACCTCCATAATCAAATATTCACCTTTGATTATTCTCTACATCATTATGAACATCCTCTGAGATAGTCTACACTTATCCACTAGAGTCAGCCTACCATAGCAAACATTTTGTGATATTTCCTGGATAAGTTGCTTGTCCTCATCCTCATCAGACTTGCAGCAACTTCAGTGAAGAGCATTTTCTCCTGCTTTGCTTGTAGACAATATCATCTTGTTCTACTTCCCAGCAAAGAAACTGTGGCTAGAAGGCTTGAGAATTGGTACATTCAGAGGTTCTTTAGTTTTGAATTTTTCCTTTTCTTTCTTGGTAGGTGAGTTGGAATAAGAAAAAAAAAACTTAAGCAGTGTATTTTAGTTTAAATGAAAGGATGTTTATGTGAAAATACTACAAGTTATTGTTCTTTAATATAATAGGGCTGGTTTTAGTGGTGCATGCTTTTAAACCTATTTAGAAGGCGGAAAGCTTGGGATTATAGTTTCAAGACAGACAAGGTACAACGGACCATGATACCCTTATCTTCAACTAAGAACCAAAAACCTAAAGGTGGAGCTTTGGCTCAAATGGAAGAATGCCAACCTTGAGCAAAAAAGAAAAGCAAAAGAACCTAAGCCCTGAATTTAAGTCCTAGTACTAGCACACAGATACTATATACATATACTATATGCATACATATAGATATACATTTATGTATGTCAATATGTATATAAATTATATATGTGTATGTATGTATAAATAATTATATAATAAATTATTAGTGAGTGTCAACTATATGCAAGGAAACATATATGCTTGCTCTTAAAAATAGAATCATATACAAATCACAGGAACCCCTGTGATTTATGGGAGCCAACTTTTCTTGAAACATAAACCACTAGACTAAGAAATTAATAGAATGATTTTTGTTATAGAATAGACTTTATGCCCAAGATTAGGCAAATGAAACTAAGTCGTTTCCCAAAACATTGAAAGCAAAAGCATAATAGTACAAGAAAGCACATTTAGACATGGACTATGTCACTCAGTAGACAGATCAGGAAAATATGATAACTATATGCATATAAATATGCATATATGTGTATATATTTATATACTTGCATATATATACACATACACACGTATATGTACAGTGGTATTTTACTTATCCATTAAAAAGAATGATAGTGCATCATTTGCAAAGATAGAAAAGAAATTGTTAAGTGAAATAAGGGAAGAAAGTCAAACCCAGGGAGACAAATGAACTATGTTTTATGTTATATAATAAGTTAGACATAATCTGGATCAATACAATATGCACACATTGGGTGGAATCCAAGTATACACCTAGGTATGACTGAAATATGGTTGGTTCAGAGAAGAATTCAAATAATGTAATTCCTTAGAATAGCTAAATCACATTCCAACAAATTAAACACCAGGAATCAAGTACTCAGAGGTAGGGCTGGGATCAAGGTGGGCAGAAATAGATAAATGAAGCAATAAAGTGGGGAGAAATGCAGTGATCTAACTTAATGCATATCTAACCAAATGAAACATGAAGAAAAGTTGGGAGTGAGAACATTGGGGAAAATTATGAAAAAGGTGAGGTTGATCAAGATCCATTGTGCTTACGTACTCATGTATTCAATGTCAACTCCCGTGTACAAGTTGAAATCAAAATAAAATTAAAAAACCCAGTACTCGGCATTCTCATGAGAATATTTCAGTGATGGCAGTTCTCTCAATAACTAAGCAACAATGAAGAGTTCAAGAAAATAAATAGCAGAAAGGGAAATCATTTTTGGCTGGGGAAGAAGTATAAGAATGAGCAGATTAATGAAAAGAGGAAGGAATGGCAAATACAATCACATTAATGACACATGTATAAAAATGTAACCAGGTAACTTGGAGGATCGGTAGGGTTGGGAAAGATTGAGTAGATCAACGGAACACTAATCAAGAAGCATTATACTAATAAACAAACTCATTGAATTGAAACCTCTTTGCACAACAACTTTATGATAAATACAAATGAGTATAAACAAAGACAAGAATTAAAATTTTACTCCATTTCTTGTAGCACAAGTAATATGTAGTAAGGTATAATTTGAATGAATAAGCTACATGAATAATTTGAATAAATAAGCTACATGACAAAATAAGAAACTGGAAAAGTCTTGTGAGTAACATTGCCTTTGGAAATATTCATGCTTCATAATATACAAAAATATCAACATTCTGATTACTTTTATTTTCTTTTGAAAATGAAGTGATCTGTAAACTTTGGCACATTATTATCATAATGTCTATTGATACATAATTTAGCTAGATTTCCTAAGAAATCATTGTTATTTATCATATATTGTAAAACATAAGGAACTTTTATGATACCACTACATTGTAACACAGATACTGATGTTTCTCTCTTTAAATTGCTCCACAGGAGAATGTTACATATAAGCTGCTACAAGTTCCAAAATCACAAATATAAGTAAAATGAGTTACAAAGAAATAGTAGGAGGACAATTATTATCTTACACTATCAATATCAGCCTTGGACTTCATGAGAGTCAGTCAGAGACTAATATGTTTGTTTCACCAGGCTTCTAGTGCCAAACAAGAGATGTTGAAAAGACCCATCATGGCAACATTCTACTCAAAGTCAGACCAATATATAGTCAGATCCTCCAAGACTCCTAAATGGGAGGGGATGTGGACAGAAGGCAACCTTACTGCATTGTTGGTGGGAGTGTAAACTTGTTCAACAATTTTGGAAACTAGTATGGAGGTTCCTCAGAAGACTCCACATAGAGCTCCCTATGACCCAGCAATCCTGCTTTTGAGCATTTACCCAAATGATCACAAACAAGACCATACTAAAGCTACCAGCACAACTATGTTTACTGTAGCGTTATTTACCATAGCTAAGATATGGAACCAACCCAGATGCCCCTCAGTAGATGCATGAATCAAGAAAATGTGATATATATATGTATATATATATATATATATATATATATATGTATATATATATATATATATATATATAATACACACACACACACACACACACACAAACACACACAATGGAATTATATGCCTCCATCAGAAAGAATGACATTGCCCCATTTGTTAGGAAGTGGAAAAACTTGGAAAAATTTTTGATTAAGTGAAGTAAGCCAAGCCCAAAGAAACATAGGTCCCATTGTTTCCCTTATTTGCAATAACTAGTATATGTCTGATCAAGCAGAAATGGTCAGATAAGTTGATGTTAGGCGAAATGAACCCCAAGATAAGGATTCAAATGATTTTTCTTTCTTGTGATTGTTTCTAAAATATTTATGATATTTTGTTATTTGTATGTCCCTCCACCATAGTATAACCCCTGCTTTCACTGTATTTGATGATGGTATAATTTGTGGAGGGGAAGGGGAAAAAAACCAATTGTTTAACTAGGGATACAGGTGAACCCATTGCAACAATGAGATGTACAATACATTATGTTGAAAAATGAACTTTACATCTTTGGAAGGTTCGGGGAGAGGGGGTGCGTGCTGGGGAGACGGGAAGGGATGGGAAGGGGAAACAAAGGAGGAGGCAACAATGCTTGATAAGAAATGTACTCATTACCTTGTCCATGTAATTGTAACCCCTCTGTATGGCATTTTCACAATAAAAAAGAAGACTCCTACATGGAAGAGACTATCTCTGACCCCCATGCTCTTCTTTTTATCAAAGAAACAGTTCCTTTAGTAATTGATGTTTTTTTTTTAATTTAGATAATGAATGAACATTTTTCACACAAATGAAGTTTGAAATCCCTTTGATCCATTTCCCATGCTTAAAACTAGCAATACAATATATAATAGTAGCCACAATTTTAAACTTTTCTATATCAATGGAAAAACAATTTGCAGAAAATAGATTCTAGAAAGTACCAAAGGAATCCAGAGATGCATCTATTTTCTACACAATTGCTCAAGTGGAAGTAAGGCCAATATATTTTCTTTAAAGTAGAATGATTCTAATGTCTGCACACCCACACTTAACAAATATTAGTTGTAAACTTGCTGACTGTACTCTAGGTAGACTTTTTTATTGTTGAAAAAAAAATCTACTTTAGTGAGACAAAGGAACCTTAAGTAAGGCTTACAAATAAAACACATAGTCTGTTAGAAGAGGAAAGCTTAGTAGAAAAATGAAACTTACTTTTCATTGGTTACGGGGTGTGAACTCAGGGCCTGAGTACCAACCCTCAGCTTTTGGTTCAAGGCTAGCCCTCTACCTCTTTGGGCCAGATTACCACTTCTGGTGTTTTGTTGGTAACTAGAGAGAAATCTCATAGACTTTCTTCCTAGGCTTGCTTAGAACCGCTATCCTCATATCTCAGCCTCCTGACTAGCTAGGATTATAGGTATGAGCCACCAGTATCCACCACCATCCCAAACTGAAACTTTGGAGCTTCTAGTGAATTCAATTTTCAGTGAAAACTTCAAAATGTCTGGTCAGGAAAGACCTCCTAGAATGAAGCTTGCTACTAAATAATTGAAAGTATAAAATGAGCAACCAGGAAGTTGTCTGTTGGTAAAGATGGAAGTATAGGAGAGGGTTATTAATTTCAGTTATTTTTTTGCAATATGATTGATCTTCAGTACAAATCTGAGCTTGTTGTCACAATGCATCTATCTCTTGGCATGAACTGAGCCTTGGCCTATTCTACCTCAAATGCAAGAGACTAGCAAAAGAATAACCTACAGTATTCCTGCCAAGGAATCAGGACAAGTAGTTGAATATCTAAAAGAAGCAATATATTGCTGGCATGGGAAGGTGTGGGAGAAACAACAGTAGAGAGAAAACTGGTGGTCACAACATATAACCCCTTCTCCTTCAAGGAAACTAACCTCCCACAAAGTGGCAGTAACATAATTCACCTAGTTCATTTTCTGATATAAAGGAAGGTATTGTGTCTCACTAACAATTCAATTGTAGTCAAAGAGAGGGAAATTATTTTGTGTCCCCCTTAGGCTCAGTCTCAGTTTATCTCCATCTTAGACTTTGTCCAGACTCTAATCCTAACAGAAGGTCCCTGATGAGGAGGAAAGCTTGATCTCCTGGCTTCTGACTGGCCCTGTGGGGACTGAGACCATTTTCAGATTAGAATCTGTTCCTCCTGCCAAGGCAGTGGCTTGTGGAGAGAAAGCTCATTCTTTGAATTGTGCCCTAGTACCAAATCTTTTCAGAGAAAGTCAAGGAATGACAGAGTCTGTCTGAGGGTGTTTCACCATTTACAAAGAGGTCAATTAATATCTGATTCTGAGGCCCAGGTGGAGGTCCTTCACTAGATCCTCTAAGATTTAGTGGGAGTTAGCTCAGGCTCCAGGCCGTCCTCATATTTCTCTAGCTCTTTCTCATGAACCAAAAGGTCACAGGAGTTGAGTTGAGAAACAAGGAGAATTGAGAGTAGCAGAAGAAACGTTGGCCCCTGCCAATTCAATTAGAAACTCTGGGTGAAAATGTGTTTGGAAAAATCTCCTAGGACCACTAAGATCATTTGGGAGTCACATCATAAAATTAGAGAATAAAAGTAATGAATTACAACCTAAATTAGTAACTTCATTGCTCTGACTATAAGTGTTCTATCAAAAGGTAGATGGCCTAGCTCTATGTTGATGAGGAAAGAGAGCACATTCTTTCCTCTCAAAGTTCTACTGAGTATCTTCATCCACTGTCCAGGTTGTTCTTACTCTCCACTTCTCTGTTACTTTCCTTTGCTGGTTCTTGTAATGACATTTGAAAGTGTTAACATCTTCAGATGTAATTAATTTTTATTTTAATCCATTTGTTATCAAATAAAACAAATTTTGGGGAAAAATCTGTCCGTGGTACATTCTCTCCCATGACCTATTTATTTGATGATATTAAGAATTATTTTTATAGTTTCATTTTTAAAATGTTTTGTTAAATTAGCACTAATTAGTTGCACATGTTTCCATCTCTGTATATGTGTAAAATATATCTTGAAAACACCTCATATGTTTTCTTTCCTCTTTTCTGAAATACAGATTCATTGTGCATCTTCCAGAATCATAAACTATTTTGGCCATATTTACTCTCCTTCACATTTCTGATCCTCCAGTGGATTCTTGCTATTACATATAATCAAGACAGATCCTGCTCTATCTTCTCATAAATATTTTAAGTGTATTTTATGTTTTGGAACGAGTTTCATCCGTGTACATTAAATATGCATGTACTTCAGTCGCATTGATGATGCAGATGAAGCTGTTTTTCTAACCTTCATCCATCTTCTATCATTCAACAACTTTTGATGAATATCATTTTATACGTCTTTATTCAACTTTTCAAGATAATTTGTTATTAATGTTCTAACATTGTCTTTTCCCTCAATTGCTGCCTTCTTAAAATTGCTTCAAATTATGAACTATATATTATGGTTCTGTATGTGTTCACTGATATATTTAAATTTTGGTCTACCATCCACATATTATAGGATATCTTTAACCTTTTGTAACTGCTCTGAAAATCATTATGGAGGTTCCTCACAAAAGCAAAAACACAATGCCATAAAACCCAGTGAAATTAGGATTAAGTGTATATCCAAAAATATTTTGAAATGAAATATAAGCATTCACTTCTCTTATCTCCCAGTATATGTTTATAGCTATGAATATCACATTGTCTTTATTGCCTCTTTCTGGTGCTCCTAGGTTGACTTCAGGGCTTGGGTGCTAAGAATACTCCTGCCATGAACGGGTAGATTCATGTTGAATCATATCCCTTCAATATGTATCCAAGTTGCTGTAAAGGTCATTAAAATACGTATCTTTTTTGTTATTGTGTAAACTTCCATTCTGAGCACCAAAGGAGTTGCACTAGTTTATAATGCCACACAATTAATATAGTTCCTGATTTATTTCAACCTCTCCAGCATTTGTTTTTATTTGTTTGAGTTGTGATAACTATTCTGATGTGTACGATGGAATCTCGGTGACTTTTTGATATATATTTCCATTGTGGATAAGAATTCCAAACATTGTATTTATTTATTAAACATTTACATTTGTACTTCATTCCTAATCAGTGTCTTTCTTTTTTGTTATTTGATCAATTTTTAAGTTTAACATTTGTGATTTTGTCCCATTCCAAGTATTCACATTAGTAAAAAAAATTATCACTGCAGTGGTGCACAATTTACTAAAATCAACAGATTGTACATTTATAACACTGTTTTTTTTTACAATCAGGCAATTATTTCAATAAAGAAGCTGAACATTTTTCACTGGAAAGATAGATTGAAAGGATAGTATCTCATATTAGTCCTAAGCTAATCTCAGAATTAACAGTCACAGCCAAGGCCCCAAGAGTTGGGCTAAGTAAAATTCACTAACATAGTAAAACTGCATTTAAAGTGATCAAAGGTTTCATAAGGTTTTTAAAAAGGCACCACCTTCAACGAGCAAATGGTAAGGTTCTCAAGCAGACCATAGGAATCTGAATATCAAGAAGATCAAAGGATAAAAGTATATAGAAATAGGGCTGGGAACGTGGCTCAGTGGTAGAGCACTTGCCTTGCATGCATAAGGCCCTGGGTTCAATTCTTGAGCACAACATAAGCAAAAAGAAAAAAAGCCAGAAGTGATGCTGTGGCTCAAGTGGTAGAGTGCTAGCCTTGAGCTTAAGAGCTGAGGGACAGCACCCAGACCCAGAGTTCAGGCCCCATGACCGGACCCCCCCCCCCAAAAAAAAAGAAAGTTAAAAAGTATATAGAAATACAGGTGGACCCGTTGCAACAATGAGAAGTACAAGTTGTCATGTCGAAAATGAACTTTACAACTTTGGTGGGGGGGAAGATTGGGTGGGGATGCCGGGAACTAGCTGGCAACGAAAGGGAATCCTGAGTTAGGGGGCGAGGAGAGAAAAATAAAGACATAAGCCAAAGGATGGGGTCGGGAGGTCTGCAGCTCAAGACTACAGCACCATTTATTTTTAACTCTCCTTATTATATACTATTAGAAGTCAAGAGGTAACCTAAGGTCACCATAGTGCAGAGAAGCAAGGAAAATTTTTAATAAAAACAAGGTGCAGATTGAAACAAGGTCAACTGACAGAAAGTAAAACAAACTCTACAGACATAGCAAAGCAAACCCGGGCACCTGGTGTTTTTATGAAAGCCAGTTCCTTGTACGTGCTTTCAAGTGAGCACAAGGGTAGAGATCACCTTGGAGCTTCACTGTCGGCTCTGAACATCTCTCCCACCTTTGTTTGAATAAGCGAACCCGCCTGTCTTAGGTTGGGTGGATCACCTTGTCTGTCTTACCCATCTTTGGGAACTTCTTCAGAGCAAAGCTGAAGGCCTTGTCTTAGATTGGTCAGACTGGCACCCCCTCTTACCCGTCTCTGGCTGCAGTTTCTCTAGGGGGGAATTCATTTATTTGGGGCTTGATGTTATGTAGCTGGCTGGCTAAACTCATAAGAGAGTTTTGGATGGCATGTATAATACAATAAAGGCAAAGAAAAACCATCAATAAAAGTGCACCGGGGCCAAGCAATGTCATTAACAATCCTTCAACATTAGTCAGGGAAAGAATATAACGTTGAAATTGTTCAAACAGCTTGTTAGCAATTTTGGCCACTTCAGAGTCCATCGATGGGGCTTGTTCTAATCTGGATATTTGCCTGTGAAGCTGAAAAAAATCTAAAGACAAGTTATTATGGTGCCAGATACCATTGAGATGTGCTACAACCTTTTCCCATGAGTGATTTGATTCATTATATATATGAGGAGTCACACAAATGAAATCAAACCTGGCATGACAGCGCACTCACTGTAAAGTTTGCAGAGCGCGAACTTGTTCTCCTAAAGACAATACTGACTCATATAATGCTTCTAGTTTTTGTTCTACCTTATCATCAATCCTACCTTGAAAGTGTAGAGCCTGTGCAGTATTATGAACAAGCTGATTAAGATAATGGGCAGTTTGTACATTTTGAGTGAGTGCCACAGCAGCTGCTGCTGAGGAGGCAGCTAATGAAATAAAGGCTAGAACAGCAACTATAAGTAGCCCAACAAATCTACGAGGGCGCATTAGTTCTTTCAATTGTTTTAACACCTGAATACCAGAATCTTCATACCAAGTTTCAGAAATATTTACAGGAAGCATAACAAAAGGTGGTTGTCTAACAATAAGTATGGATTCAGTTATGCCGCTATACAAGTTATTAGTAAAAGAACAATTAGAACAGGTAACATTAAATGAATTAGCTCCTACAGAAATATTAAATGGTCCATACATAATAACATGGGGTGGTGATACACAACTCATAATATTTTTTAAAAGGGATGCATTGGGCCAAGTTATATTATTAAGTGCAGCCACCAACATCCAAACATGATGTTGAGGATGCCCATTCATCCACCACAATCCAGGATTAAACTTATTAGTAAGATTAGCTCCAGACCAATCCAATAATTGAGAATTAGTTCCAGAAATATTGGTAACAAATGGCTGCCCATGTCTGCACCTTATTGGATGAGGCTCTCCTGTAGATTCTACTACCTGTGAAGAATTAATGCAATGGGGTATCCTATAGGATGGAGTAGAATTTGCAAAAACTAAATGGCCAGCTGTCAAGGATGTCATTTGTATATTGTATATTTGATTTTTGTCTGGGATCCAAATTTTATGAGTCATGGATTGCATAAAAGTACAGCCTGGAATGGAGCTTTAAAAATTGGTGGTAAAGCATAAAGGAGTTCCAATACTTGAAGCTGAGAAATCTCCCAGTTTTATATATTGGATGAAAGGATCGGGGACTGTACCATATGCTGATCTAGTAACATGAATGAGTACTTCAACTCCCTTCCAGGTCGCTGGGTGTACAATCTGGGGATCCGGCTGTAAGCCCAATGGGTCAGCGTTTGTGTCATCTGAATGAGCCTCCACAATCCTAATGCAGCCTTCAGGCAACCAGCGGGCGTCGTTTTCTTCCTGCGAGAAAACACAAACATATCCTCGACCCCATGTTAAAACCAGATTGGGCCCGTGCCAAGCACCTGTTAAAGTATCCTTCCACTTAACTTGAGCAAAAGCTCTTTGCTCTCTTTTTTCCCAAAACCACTGTGCTGCGGAAAGGCCATTACAATCTAAGTTCAAAAAATTTAGTACAAACAAAGCATGAGAAAGAATATTAACAGGAGAGATGGGGTACAATTCCCCACCTTTTAATTTAAAATTTTGATGTTTGAGCAAACCATTAGCTTGTTCAACAATTCCTTGACCTTGAGGATTATAGGGAATACCTGTAGTGTGAATAATCTGATAAGATTTACAAAAATTTTGGAAAGCTTGTACAACATATCCTGGACCATTGTCAGTTTTAATATATTTAGGAAGTCCCATAGTGGCGAAACAATGCAGAGAATGGGAAATACAATGCTTGCTAGTCTCCCCAGCAAGGGGAGTAGCCAAATAAAATTAGAATAAGTATCTATAGTAACATGAACAAAGTGAAGCCGTCCAAAGGATGGAATATGAGTAATATCCATTTGTCAGATCTGATTGGCAACTAAACCCCGAGGGTTAATTCCAATGGAGGGCGCTGGTAAGAAAGTATACAACTAGGGCAGGTCTTTAAAATTTGACGAGCTGCCTCACAAGTGATTTGGAATTGTGGGCGTAAAGCACGACTGTTTTGATGATGGATGGCATGTGATTATTTTGCCAAATCAATTTGAGTAAGAAAAACTTAAGTAGCCTTGTCTGTAATAGCATTGCCCTCACTTAATGGACCAGGAAGTTTAGTATGGACACGTATAAATCCAAAATAGCATGGACAAGTGTGAGAGTGAAGAAGAAGCTGTATTTGGCAAAAAAGAGTTTGAATAGTGGAACTTGCTGTTCCAAGAAAGGGGACAGTTTCAATAACCTGAAGGGCTAGAATAACATAATGACTCTGAATATAAATTAAAAGCACTAGTAGGCAGAAGTGTAAGGGCCTGTAAACCTGCTTGGAGCTCAACTTCCTGGGCTGAAGAAAGACCAGTATCCCAGGATGTAGTATTTCCATCAATAGTAAGAGCGGCCATTCAATTAGAAGATCCATCTGTAAACACTAAGGCAGCCATAGAAAGAGGTGATAAAGATACCACTCAAGGAAATATGAAAGTATAAGAAGAGGCAAATTGAAACAATTTGTTAGAGGGAAAATGATGTGAAATTGGGCCCATAAAATGAGCCCAAGCAATAGCCCAGGAATCACAATGAAAATAAAGCCATTCCTGCTATTGTAATGTATAGGGAATATAAATAGCATGTGGATCTCGTCCGAGATATTTACAAGATTCCACATGGCACATGTGAACTAAAGTAGCCACCAATTCATAATAAGGAGTTAATACTTTTGAGGGGGTAGCAGATAAAGAAAGCCATAAAAGGGGTCCCTTCTGCCAGAAGACCGCTGTGGGAGTATGAGGTGTAGTTAAAATATAAGCTTCCCAAGGAGCTGAATAATCAATATAATTTACATGTTGGATAGAGATAGCAGAATTTACTATTTTTAAAGCTTCAGCCACTTCAATTGTTAATTCTCTGAGGAATGCAGGGTTAGGGTCTCCTTTTAACAAATCAAATAAAGGTTTTTAATTCAGCTTTAGATAATTTAAGATAAGGGCGAAGCCAATTAATATCTCCCAGAAATTTCTGAAAATCAGGTAAAGTACGCAAATGAGAAGTTTTAATCTGTAATTTTTGACTAGTAAATAATAAGAACTCAAAATATAACCAAGATAAGTGAACGGAGGATGCTCTTGCACTTTATCATTGGCTACAATTAATCCAAAATAGCTAAGGTCTAGTTTTAATTGTCCAAAAGCTTGTCGTAGTACTGTAGGGTTTAAATGAGCTAACAATATATCATCCATATAATGAATGATATAAACAGAAGGAAATTTTTGGTGAGTAAAAGAAAGAGCCCAAGCTACAAAACTTTGACACAATGTGGGGCTATTTGCCATGCCTTGAGGCAACACTAGCCAATGGTACCGTTTCATGGGTTCTTTAAAATTAGTGGAAGGGACACTAAATGCAAAAAGTTTGCAATCTTGATGGGCAAGGCATATGGTATAAAAACAGTCTTTTAAATCAATTATTATTTTGTATGTATGTTGAGGAATGGCCATTGGGGAGGGCAAACCTGGTTGTAACGGCCACATAAGTTCCATGGTAGCATTTATTCTCCGGAGATCTTGAAGAAGTCTCCATTTTCCAGATTTCTTTTTGATAACAAAAATACGTGAATTCCATGGGGAAGTAGAGGGAGGTATATGGCCCAATTCCAGCTGTTCCTGCACCAGCTGCTGGCAACAATAATCCTTTCATTTGATAGGGGCCACTGATCCACCCACACAGGAGTTTTTGATAACCATGTAATAGGATCGGCGTGAGAGGCAGGATGAGCAGCAGCCCCCGCTAAAAATATCCTAAACCTTGTCTATTTGGTCAGGGCTGTGGCTGAATGGGCTCTCGAATGCCTTGTTGACCAATCCCCAGTCCCCCTGAAGGTAGCAGTCCTTGATCTAAGAGTTGTCGAGTGACTACATCATTTTGGCTAAACAAATAAAACTCATTTTTTCCATAATATCTCTTCCCCACAAATTAATGGGCAAATGATCCAGCACATAAGGCTGAAAAGTTCCAGAATGGCCTTCATCATCTTTCCAATTGAGAATAGCACTGCTTTGCTGTGGATCTGTAGCATGGCCAATTCCTTGTAAGGATGTGTGAGAGGCAGTAAGGGGCCAGTGAGAAGGCCAATATTTTTTTAGCTGTTACAGATACATCTGCTCCAGTATCCAACACGCCTCGAAAAGGCTTTTCTTGAATATAAATTATAAGTTCAGGCCTTCCTTGTTTTATATTTTGAATCCAGAATACATCTGAGGCCCCAAAACTTTTTGTGCCTCTAGGGGCAGAAGTAACAGAATTTCCAACAGAGAGTAAAGGAACAAGGACCAGCTGAGTGATTCTTTGCCCAGCAGAAATAGATATAACTGCAGAAGGTGCTGAGGCCATAATTTTTATTTCTCCAGTAAAGTATTGATCTATCACTCCTGGGGTAATATGTAGGCCTCTCAATGCCGAGCTACTGCGGCCTAATAATAGGCCAACAGATCCTTTTGGAAGGGGGCCAAATATGCCCGAAGGCAGAGCTTGAACTCCCATTTCAGGAGTCAATACTGTGTAGGTGGAAGAATAGAGGTCCAATCTTGCACTTCCTGGGGTTGCTCTGAGGAGATTGGAAACCGTTTGTTGTTGTTGTTGTTGGTTGCCAGCGGGTAGGCCTGAAGCCGTGAAAAGGACAGGGCTGCCCCGTTTTTTTGTTGAGGGGCCAGGGGCTGGCCCCTCTGCCAGTTTTCTGGAATCGGATGGCCAGCACTATCAAAAGTAGATTTACAATCTCTGGCCCAATGCCTTCCTTTATTACATCGGGGGCATCTCCTTAGTTTAATTCCCTTTTTCTGATTAGGACATTGAGTTATTAGATGGCCCATTTGGCCGCAAGAAAAACAACTGCCAGGAGGTCCAGCACCTCGGAGAAGTCTTCCTCCATTTTTGCCTCCCTGAGGAGTGGGGAGGAATTCAGTTATGGTTTGTCCCTGAAGTGCAGCAGCCAGTGTGAGGCCCTGCATATAGGATGGGCCAATGTTGGCACAGAGCCGAATATAATCAGTTATTCCTCCTTTTTTCCAAATGGTCTAATGGCTGCTTCCAAGCTGCATTAGCATTTTCATATGCCAATTGTTGTACAAAAACCATACCAGCATCCCCATCTTGGATGAGACGGCCTGTTGCCCCCAGTAACTGAGAGACAAAATCTTGATAAGGTTCATCTGGTCCCTGTATAATTTTAGAAAGATCCTCAGTCTTATTAGAGTTAGGAAGTTTCTTCCAGGCACGCTTAGCAGTGGCATTAATCTGAGCATATGTGCCCACAGGGTAATTTAACTGGGTATGGATGTCATTATAAGCACCTTCCCCAGCAAGCTCTGCAAAAGTAGTAGGTATATTATTAGCCCTATTAACCTCTGCTGTGGCCTGACACTGTTCCACAAATTCAGACTTCCACAACAAGTAATCTCCTCCACTAAGAGAAGCTCTAGCTAATTGTTTCCAATCATTAGGGCATAAAGCATCAGTGGACAATGTTTCCAAAATTACCTGCGTAAATGGAGCTGTAGGTCCATATTGAGAACAAGCATTTTTCAAGTCTCTTATTTGTTTAAATTGAATAGGTTGGTGAGTTCTTTGTTGCTTTTGGTCCTCCATTACAGGAAATAAATGAAAACCAGAAATATCCTCCACTCTTTGAGCAGCCTGTGCTAATGAGAGCTGCAAGGCACTACGCCTGGGAGGGCAAATAGCCCCTGTCCCAAGAGGGAATTCATCATTAGGAGGACTAGATAACTTCAAAGGCCTGGGCCGACTAGGCTCCACTGACCCAGTAGACTGCACCTGGGGAATAACAGGCGGAGGGGGTGGCAGAAAGAAATCTGAGTCCTTGGGAACTGTTAAAGTGGGCTCACAAACATTCACCCTTAAAGGGGGTTGCTGCTTTGCTTCAATCTGACAATTTTTTATAACTGAATTCAACATTTTCTCAAAATGGACTGTTTTATCCTCAGTAGGGTCATCATATATTTTTTCCTCAGCATCTGAGTCATCTGACTTTTCCTCAGCATCAGAGCAATCTGACTTTTCCTCATTTTCTGACCCAATAGATTCAACTTTTATCAATTTATTTGATTTCTCTTGGGCAGCAGTATGCTCTCCTGGAGCAGGCAAGACTTGTTACCCTGTTCAACTTCCCCAATCAACTGATTAAATTTTATTTGTTCATGTCTGGGGTCCAGAAATTCTTGAACTAAATGCCAAAGAGTAAAAGCATCCACTGGGGTTGTTTCAGGGCCACTTGCATCATAATGTTCCTGAATCATTTTTCCTATTTTTTGCCAAGCTTCTAAACTAATGGTTCCTTCCTCAAGGAACCAGGGGCATACTTCCTCGATAAAGCGAAAGAAACTCTCTAATTGACTCTGTCCAACTTTAACTCCTCGAGCTTGGAGCATGCCCTTAAGAGCCTGCGCATATAACTTGCGACTGTTACCTTGCCCCATAATTTCTTACTCCCAACTATACTATCACCCACTCTTTTTCTGGATGCATCCTCTTAACTTAGCGGGGTCCTCTGCCTTGATCCCAGGTTTTCAGGGTCCCTGTTCAGGCGCCACTTGCCAGAACCACCCGGCAACAAAAGGGAATCCTGAATTAGGGGGCGAGGACAGAAAAATAAAGACATAAGCCAAAGGATGGGGTCGGGAGGTCTGCAGCTCAAGACTACAGCACCGTTTATTTTTAACTCTCCTTATTATATACTATTAGAAGTCAAGATGTAACCTAAGGTCACCATAGTGCAGAGAAACAAGGAAAATTTTAATAAAAACAAGGTGCAGATTGAAACAAGACAAGGTCACCTGGTAGAAAGTAAAACAAACTCTACAGACATAGCAAAGCAGACCCGGGCACCTGGTGTTTTTCATGAAAGCCAGTTCCTTGTACGTGCCTTCAAGTGAGCACAAGGGTCGAGATGACCTTGGAGCTTTACTGTTGGCTCCCAACATGGGAGGGGGTGTGAGGAGGCTGGGAAGGGATGTGAAGGGTAAACAAAGGAGGAGGCTACAATGCTTGATAAGAAATGTACTCATTATCTTGCCCATGTAATTGTAACCCCTCTCTACAGTATGTTCACAAAAAAAAGTATATAGAAAGACAAGTTTAGAACATTGACTCAGAATCGGGGTGGGGGGGACAACAACTAGACACCAAAACTCAATGCTGAAGGAAAGAAGTGTTTTACCCCAAACCTCAGTTGTGTCTGATTCTCTCACACCACACACACACACACACACACACACACACACACACACACAGACACCCACACCCACATACACACATACACACACACACACACACACACCTCGTTTGTACAGAGAATCCCAGGGGCAGTTATATCTGGGACAATGAAGCTTTTTTCCTCTTCTTTTAGATAATCAAATGTGATGTTTTGGTTGGCTCCACAGCCGCCCCACAACTGAGCAGGAGGAGAGAAAGGATGCCTTAGACTGCAGGATGACTTTGTGTACCCCTAGCTTCCTGTGTAAGAATGCAGTTCGTGGTCCCCTAGACAGGAGTGGCCAAGCTGAAATGCGGGTATGCTTTGCCTGGAAGATGGCACCCCAGAACCCTGCATGCATGGTGAACCGGGCATGGGAAGCCCTGTGAGCATCTCTGGGATGGCCTTCCAGTGGTGTGGAGAAGTTGACACATGTAGTTGGACATGGCAGGAGGCAGGAGAACAGCAGGAATCCTGAAGACAGAAGAGGCACAGGTGTGAATGTGCCTTTCCGTGGAGAAGCCTAGGCCATGCTAAGGAAGTTCCCAGCCCGCATGAGTTGGCCACCACACAGGACCCCAGATGCCCCACCCAGTCTTGTCCACAAAGCTTGGTCCTGGTCCAGATCTGGAACCTCCCTGGCTGCCCTGGGCTCGGAGTAGCAGAAAGAGTGAACTCCAGGCATGCTTCCTACACCTGGCCATGGCAACTCAACAATTACAGTCACAATCGTTCTTTCCTTGGGTATCCTAGTCTCTGCTACTCTGTTCTACTACCCATAATTCATAGTACCATGGTTATAGCCACTTGATCTCTGACAGTGCTGATACTGATACTCCATTCCCTAAGAAAACAAGTGCAGAGTGGGCACAATCTGTCGACGTGGGTACTCCTGTCCTCTTGCAGGTACATTGGGACAAGTTATTCCTCAGGTGTATGAGCGACTAACTGGAGGTTGAAAGAAAAGAGATTATACAGAGGTGACTAAAGTGTAGGGTCATCAACGTAACATTGGTTGCTAGGAAGGCCTCAGGTAAAAGTTAATGAGAACAGAACACTTTATAAGGAATATTGGGGATGATGTATTAGGTTTAGCCTAGTCTCTTTTACTAGTGATCTGAATTATTTTATGACATAGATATGTAACTGTTTTGCATTTTAAAAATTATATGAAGATACACATACGTGGTAGTTATATTAATTTATAGAATAATTGCATGTAATTAATGCTATTCAATGACATATGAGTCTTCCATTGTCAATATAAATTGAGCTATCAACAAATGGAATTTCACTGTCAAATACTACAAGGAGATTACTGATGCTAGTCCCGAAATGAAAGCTAGAACAGTAATACTGAATAAAGCTACAAGTTTGAAAGGAGGGGGTCAGTGTTAAGGGCTTCTTCACCATGGAATCTGGGAAGAATAGAATGTGTTTTGTTGAATTACTAGTTTTTGTAACCTTGTTAGAAATCAGAACATTATTATTTATTCTTGCTTTATGGGACCTCTTTAGTGAGTGGTTTACAAAAAACTATCAAAATGACTGAAAATTCACTGATGTGAATTATCAGAGTAACATTATATGCAAAGCTGCCCTGAGATGCAGACAGGCTGTATTCCTTTTCTAATAAATTAATGAAATAAGTTTAGTTTTGAATGGATGGACAGTCCATGACATTTGTTCCAAACCAAGAAAAGATACTGGAAAATAAAAGAGGAAGGAGACCCAAGTCTCCTGAAATTAGCAGAAATATATAGAAATATAATTTAAACATTCACGGTCCAAAGCAAACCCTGGCATGAAAGTCTGTGAGACTCTTATCTCCAATTAACCACCAGAAAAGTGGAAGTATTGCTGTGGCTCAAGTGGTAGAGGGCTCCCCTTTATCTGAGGAGCTCAGGAACATGTTAACACTCAGGCACAGAGTTCAAGCCCCACAACTGACAAAAAGAAATTAAAAAAAAATTAAAGCATCAAACAACCTGAAGATGTTGACCAGAATAAAGAGTGTGGCATTATGCATTTACATGATTTAGTCACTTGCAACCTAGTTTACCAAGGGTGGGTGGGTGATTTGTGTGTGTGCCAAAACCTGCAAAATTATTCTGTATTTTACCAAGGAAGGAGGGATTGGAGGAAGGGGAAAAGTATTTGGTAGCCTTTCCTTTTGGTTCAATGATTGTTTTCTGGAGTCAAATTCAGAGAAATTCCACTGGTAATCCTACTTGCATGGGGAACTAAGGAGCCATACCCTGGAAGTGGATTTTGCCCTGTCCTTGGCCTGGTTACAACTGCCACTGTGTAATCCAAGTCCCACTTCAGGACCAAGATACCTTGAAGACAACTTATCCACCGGGCAGGTGGCTGAACCACAGCCAGAAAAGGCAAAAAGTGCCAGGTCAAGGGCAGCACGTGAGATCTAAACCATGCAGAGATTTTTTGTCATTCTCATATTGTAATACCACTTTGATTCTGCAAAATAATGTATGGATTTTTAACTTCTCCCCCCCCCCCCTACTTAGGATAAAGCTCACAAAAATCCTGTATCTAGCTCCCAGGACACTTAACACTTAGGTTTGGTTCATGCTGCATGTTAGCTCTTCAGAAGACTGTGATCCAGAGGATTGCATTTTGAAGCCAGCCCAGGCAAAAATTCTGCTAGATTCCATCTCCAAAATAACCAGCAGAAACCATGTGGTACAACACTAGCTGTCAGCAATCTGAGCAAGAGCTCAAGACTCCAGTTCAAACCTCAGTACCTAAAAAAAAAATTAAATCACTCATTAGCAATTCTGTAGACTTTAAGTCAAAGCCCAGCAAAACAAGAACCAAGAAATGTGTGCTAGCAAGAGGGGAAGGGAGGAAGAAAGGGGAGAAGGGTAGATGAGGGGGGAAGGGTAGAGAATGCAGGCAAGAATCCATACCAGAGAACTGAGACATATTAAGGGACAGGGTGTGTCAAAAGGGGGTGTGTGAAGACATTGACTTGGTGACAAAAGTCAAGATGCAGAGTACACATAAACTGCTTTGTAAAATTGCAAAACATTCAATAGATAGCCTACAATTAAGGTAAGTAAGGGAAGAGGTGACTTGGAGGATTGGGGGAGAATGCTGAAAGGGTAACATTGATCAAGACACATTGTATTCCTAAACCGCTTTGTACAACTACCTAAAGATAAAAAAACTATATTATAAAAGGAAGCAGAGAATTACTATGGTCATAATGCAAGACACAATGACTTCTACTGTAAGCCAGGAAAAAAAATGGGGATTCAAGTTTCAGAACCCAAATAAGATGACTAAGTTAAAAAAAATTACTCATTAAATAGCTTGAACTAGATTGCTCTTCATTAATACATTAAGAAGATGTATGAAAAGAATACAACCCAATGAGGAACATACGTGAAACACAGTTCTTGGCTGGAGACTCCTCATCCAGGGCACCCAGGGTCTCCTCCTCCACTGAGGCGTCTTCCTTCAGGGCTGTTAACTCCACGCCCCTGAAGAACAGCAAAAGACTCTTTAGTCATATGAAAGCATTTACACCAAAGTTTTACAAACATAAGATCGCAAAAACAAATTTTAATGACCCATTTCTTCTTTTTCAAAAAAAAAAAAACAGTATTAGGGTTTGAACTTAAGAGCATTTCATTGAAGCAATATTTTCCTACTTATGCTTCCTGCATAGCTGAGATTACAGGTGTATACCCCCATGCCTGGCTTGTTGATATTCAGTCTTTTCCCCTAGATAGCTGCAAACCATGATCCTCCCAAGTCTTTAGAGATTAAATGTGGGAATCACTGAGCTCAAATTTAGTTTCTTATTTCTTAAGGGTTTGCTCTTCATAGAGCTGCCACAACAAAAGGAATTCTTTATCCATGTAAATTTCCAGAATGTGAAAAGTTCTTTTATAAATAGAAATTTCCTTTTTTCCATAAATAATCTAAAATTAAGAATGGGCTATAGGCCAGGACCCAGTGGCTTATGCCTATAATCCTAGCTACTGAGGAGGCTGAGATCAAGAATCACAGTTCAAAGCCAGCCTGGGCAGGAGCGTATGTGAGAATCTTATCTCCAGTTAAACACCGGAAACCCAGAAATGGAGCTGTTGCTCAAAGTGGTAAAACACTACTTTAGTGCATTAGCCTAGGTCCTGAGTTCAAATCCTACAAACAAGAGAGAAAGAAAGAGAAGGAAGAGGGTGAATGGACTATAAATGAATCAAAACTCTTATTAACTTAGAAAATTCTAACTACTTAAAGGAGCCATAAGCTGAGTGCACAGTGTTCACACCTGTAATCCTAGTACTCAGGAAGCAGAGGACTGCAGTTTGAAGTCATCCCAGGCTGGAAGGTCTATGAGACTCCAGTTAATCACCACAAAGGAAGTGGTTTGGCTCAAGTGATAGAGCACTAGTCTTAAGAGCCCAGGTCTTGAGTTCAAGCACCATGATCAGCATGAGAGGTGGAAAGAGAGAGCACTCCATAAATATTATTTTCTCTTTTTTCTTTTTTGCCAGTGCTGGGGCTTGAACTCAGGGCCTGGCACTGCTCCTGAGCTTCTTTTACTCAAGGCTAGCATTCTACCACTTGAGACACAGCACCACTTCTGGCCTTTTCTGTTATGTGGTACTAAGGAATCCAACACAGGGCTTTATGCTTGCTAGGCGAGCACTCTACCACTAAGCCACATTCCCAGCCTCAACCATAAATATTCTTAAACTACAAGTATTAAAAATATTCCCTAAAAAATAAGACTGTGTTGGGCCTGGCACCACAGTGTGTGGCTGAGGTAAAAGACAACAAAATGCTGGTGCAATGTTTACACCTACCACATGAACTACACAGACATGGAAGCTCTTACTTGGAGGGCTATGGTCAGGCTAACCTGGGCAAAAAGCTACTTTATTAAAAAATAATGAAAAAGCATTGGGGGCATGACTCAAGTGTTGGAGTCTCTGCTTGGCTAGTGCAAGGGCTCTGAGTTCAAACCTAGTACTACCAAATGAAAGAAAAAGAGTGTCTGAACAAACTAAGAAAATGGCAATAAGTTAGAAATAAATTTTACAAAAAGGATCACATATGATTAAAAATAAGCTGGTAATAACTAATCCAGCAAAACAAGACTTTGAATTAACTTATATCCTATTTCTTTTAATATACCCTGTATGGACTGGAAATGACAGCATAATGAAAATTTAAATTTTAATTCACATGACCTCATTCTTTTCCTTTCTATTTTGACATTAATACTATTTGAACATTACATTTTATGAAGCTCCAGAAAAAGAAATATTAGTTTTAGTAAACTGTTAAAATCCAATTGCAGAATTGGATGTGTGGCTCAAGGGACACAGTGCTTGGTCTAAAAAAACTAAGTTCAATTCCCAACACTGCTGGGAAAAAAATCACAGTCACATACAGAATCCAGCATTTTTTTCATCCTAGTTCAGAAAAAAAAGATTTCAATGATGGCTTTTTAAGGTTTTAAAGTTCATATGAATTAAGCTGCATTAATAAAATACATCTCAACTTAAATATTTTGTGTTCTAAGCATGTAGAAACTGCAATCAGTTTTTAAAAACCCTTACAATTAAAGAAGGTACTCTTAAGGAAGAGACCCATAGGTACAATGAATGCGTCTGTGCCTGTGAACATATAAAATAATATTTATCAATATGAATGCCAGGAAATGGCAACAACTTTTTAACATTTTTCCTATTGTTGATGAAGATGGTGTTGTTTTTTGCGTTTGGTCTTTGTTTCTTGTTTTTTTTTTTTTTTTTGTATGTTCCTTTAACTGTCTTTGGGGGGTAAGAGGAAGCAAAGAAATAGAAGAACCAAGGGTGAACAAATGCAGCAGTGGTACTCAGTAGACGCTATCAGGAAAATGAACTGTACTCCTATAAAATTTGTAGGTAGAGATGGGAGAGGGAAACGGAGAGATCAAAGGCAGGGGTGAAATTGCCCCTAAAGGAATATATTCATTACCTGATTATGAAAAGGTAATCCCTTTGTACATCTCTTTAATAATTAATAACAGGGACTGGGAAGGTGACTAAGTGGTAGCATGCTTGCCTTGTATGCATGAGGGCCTGGGTTCGATTCCTCAGCTCCATATAAGCAGAAAAAGTTGGAAGTGGTGTTGTGGCTCAAGTGGTAGAGCACTAGCATTGAGCTGAAAAGCTGAGGGACAGCGCCTAGTCCAACGGTTCATTCCTCATGACCAGCAAAGAAAAATTAATAACCATTTTTTTAATCTCACAGTTTCTTTTTCTCATGAGCTTTGATTAACTTCCACATTTGTTTTGCTTTTTCTTTTGTTGTACAGGGTCTGAGTCTTGAGCTCAGGGTATCTCTCTCTCTCTCTCCCCTCTCTCAGCTTTTTCTCCCAAGGCTGCTACTCTATCACTGGAGGTACACCTTCACTTCCAGCTTTTTTTTTTTAATGTTTAACTAGAGATTAGAATATCTATCTCAGGGTCATCTGCCTGAGCTGGTTTCAACCTTTAGTTATCAGATCTCAGCCTCCTAATAGCTAGGACTGTAGATGTAAGCAACAAGTCCCTGGCATTAAAAATAATCATAAATTAGTTATACAAGGGGAGATTTTGTTGTGACATTTCCACACAATGTTATGCTTCTCCCTCTTCTCAAAACAATTTCCACAGGTTTTAGTTTTATTTTGACAAAAATCTACTTTAACCCTATTAATTCTCTTTCCCCTTAATTAGTCAACACTCTTACTAGTACTCTGCCCTAGCCTCTCTCTCACTCCAACTTGCTATCCAACAACAGCTTTCATGTTATTTTCATATATAGTTATAATGTATCTCAAAATTATTCACTCTCTTTTGCCCTTCCCCTTCTCCTCTTAAACAGTTCTGTAGACTCAAATTGTATGTCTGCCCATATACACAAAGGTATAATCATGTCTATGAATATGTATGCTTTTTAGGTCTAGCTTCAATGTAGGAGAAAAAAACACATATCTTCTGTGTTTTTTGTTTTTTTATCTTGGCTCATTATGATGTCTTCTAATTACATCCATTGTTCTAAAAGCGACATGATTTCATTTTCCTTCATGGCTGTGTAACATTCCATGGTACATCAATACTACTTCTTCTTTAGCCATTCAAGAAGATTCCAGGTGTAAGATTCCATCATTTGGCTATTGTGCACAGTGCTGTAATAACATGAGTTATGCTGGCGTCTTTCTGGTGTATTGATTTATTCTATTGACATGTGCCTCATATTGTTATAGTGGAGTCTTTGGAAGGGTCTATTTCTAGACTGATATCCATAATGATTGCACTAGTTTACATTCTAACCAAGAGAGTAAAAAGATTCCTTTTCTAATTCATCTTGCAAGCTCTTTCTTGGTGGCTTTCATTCTAACTGAAGTAGATGGAATCTTATTGCAGCTTTAATGTGCATGTTCTTTATTAAGCTATGACTGTTGAACATTTCCTGATGACTTTATTAGCCATCTCTTTCTTCTTCTGAGAACTATGTAATTACATTATCTGTGGGTTTTTGATGTCTAATTTCTGTCCTCTGTATAGTATAGATATCAAGCCTTTATTTGTTGAATAGCTGGCAAAGATTTTTCTCTTTCACAGGATTGTCTCTTGATTCTGGTCACTTCTTTTGCTGTGAAAAAAAAAAACACTTAATTTGATAGTGTCCCATTTGCCCATGATGTTCCCATTCTCTGGAGTCTTATTCAGAAAATAATTTCCTGTGTCTTTAATTTTCAGAAGTTTTACTATATTTTTCTGAAGCAGATTTAAAACTTCAGTTCTCATTTTGAGCTCTTTGTACCTCTTGAAGTTTTTTTTGCTTTTGTTTTTGTTGTTTGGTTTTGTCTTTTAGAAAGTGACAAAAGGCCCATTTTCAATATCCTAAGTTGATGACCCGTTTTCCCAACACCATTGGTTGGAGAGTTTTTGTCTCCAGTGTGGGTCTTTTGGCTCCTTTGTCAAATATCCGTTGGCTACAGATCTGTGCTCTTATTAAAAAATTTCACTTTATGAACAAGATGCTTTCCTTTTCCTTTTTATTTGCAGGTTCCAGGGCCTGAATTCAGGGCCTAGCTACTGCCCCTGAGGTATTTTGTCCAAGTCTGGGTTTCTAACACTTTAGACACAGCTCCACTTCCAGCTTTATGGTGGTTAGAGATAAGAATCTCAAAGACTTTCCTAACAGAGCTGGCTTGCAACCGTGATCTTCAGATCTCAGACTCTTGAGTAGCTAGGGTTATAGGCATGTGACAGTGGTGCCTGGCTTTAAAAAAGATCTTAAATCAAATGTATTTGATGTATAGAAGTACATATGCTAGCTGAGGCCCCTTCATAAATGCTTACATCTACCCATCAGCCAGATCCCAGTGGGTCCTTCATTTTTAAGCACCCAGTAGTCCCAAAGTCTAATGAATGGGAATGCTAAGCTATTTCAACGTTTTCTGTATTCTATTGCCATGACACAGACCAAGATTAAAATACAAAAACAGTTGTCAATGGCTTGTGACTACAACCCTAACTACTAAGGAGGCTAAGATTGAGGGCTGTGGTTAGAAGCCAGCCCAAAAAGGAAAGTCCATGAAACTCTTATCTCTAACTACCAAAAAACCTGGAAGTTTAGCTGTGGCTTCCTTCAAACATTAGAGCACTAACCTTAAGCACGAAAGCTCAGGGCACAGAGCCCATGCCCAGAGCCCAAGCTCCAGGACGGGCACACACACAATAAAAGCCTACAGTTGGAACTGTTTGGCAATTAATGACTAAAAAGATGTTGGAAAATGGAAATACAAACACCTGAGACTATAAAAATCAGCATTTGTTAAACCTGAGCAGTGAACTGATTTTACAGAGAGGAAAAATCACAGATGTACCCATTGTGTTGCCCTAAATTATTTTATGAATAAATATAAAACTCATGTTTCACTCCCAGCTTATTGAACCATGTGATCAAATTTACAAAGCTTATTTCAAGATGAACAACAATTTTTGACAAATAATGTTCTGCTGAAAGCAAACTGACAATGCTAAGTTCATTACAAGAAACAGCCCTAGAGACTGTGTCTATACTTTGACTTGTTATCCTAGAGAAAAGCATGCCTATTTGTGTGATTATGCTCCAAAAATGCTGTTGAACATGTCAAGGCTTTTAGGACCCCTGTCAAATGCAGTCAGGCTTCACACTGAACCCAAATCTCTAACAGTGGATGGAGTTTCAAAAATGTTACCTGGTAACATACAATTACCTGCTCTCAACAGTATAAATTGTAAGGCAGTATTACTGAAAAATCATGTGTGGTTGTGTATTATGCTTTTATCAAAATACTATGTTTTTAAAATGATATTGATGACACTCCATGCCAGACCTGTGAAGGAAACTCAAAACTGTCAGAACTACTCAGACATGTGAGTCTCTCCTTCCTTCTAGTCACTGCTGCCAGTGTTTTCAGAATGAGCAAGGGATGCTCTGCACATCACTTTACCTTCCTCAAGGATACAAAGTTCACATGAAAGCACCGACTGCACATCAGCTGATTAAAAATAACAGGAGGGTCTGGGGACTTAGCTCAGTGAAAGAGAACTTGCCTGGCAAGTGCAAGGATTTAAGTTCAGACCTCAGCTCTGAAAACTACAAAAACAATTAAACAACAACCACAACCACAAAATGTGAGTCTTACCTGATGTTGGTGGCTTATACCTGTAATCCTAGATTCTTAAGAGGTTGCAATCTGAGGATTGTGGTTCAAAGCCAGGCTGGGGAGGAAAATCAGTGAGAATCTTATCTCCAAAAAGCCAAAAGTGAAGACATACATGGCTCAACTAGAGTGCTAGCCTTAAGCACAAAAGCTCAGGGTCAGTAACCAGGCCCTAATTTCAAGCCCCAGATCCTGCACACACTAAAATATCTTACTCTAAGACTTATTTATAAACTATCATCACCTAAATTCCTGCCACAAACAAACCCAAAATGAACACCACAAGACACGTCTTTCTAACACCACTCTTAGAAGCCCCACAAGTGGCACAGCCAAGTCTACATACAAACATATAGATATTATGTGTATATATGTATATATACATGCATACATACATATAATTGAAGTAAAACAAAAGATCATTCAAACTATGGAATTCCAGATTAAGCAACCACTCAGGTCCCATAGAAGAGAATGCTAGTAAACCTAATTTTACTTTTGGCATTATTATTTTATATAGTTGTCTTTTAGAACAGATAGTCAAGGAATAGAATTTCTGCCTGGCATAGTGGAACATAGTGGAACGCTAGCATTCACGAGATGGCAGTAGCAGGCTCACAAGTTTGAGGCTAGCCTGGGACAAAGAGAACTCCAGGTCACCCTGGAACTGTCTGTCTCCAGAATAATGCTAACAACAAAGAAAAACAAGATTTCATAAAAAGCTCAGATTCTTTAAAAGAAGAAAAATGGAAGTAGAGATGCATCAGGTTTTGTAATTTATGGAAAGATGATCTTACACAGTTTCTTGCTCTACATCAAGCCTTACCCTACAGTATATCCTGCTCAGCAGACAACATGAAGGCCAACCCCCTATAAAACCAAACACATACCTATTCTTATTAGCAGAATTGAGATAGATTTATAGTATCATAAAATCATAGAGAAATGAGCAAGATACAGGAGAAACTTCTCTTGGAATTGCAACCCACATCTGCAAATGACTATAAAATAAGATGCAATACCAAAAAGCTAAAAGAACTCTGAAAGGTCTCAGGAAAGTATATAATATTTGGGAATTTAGAAAGCTTATTGAGACGTGCAAAAATATGCTAGGCCATATACTTGTTAAGGCATCAGCAAGTAGGCAGACCTCTGTCACAAATCATTAACTAATATAAAATAAAAAAGATCTTTAAAAGCAGTTTCAAATCTTAATGCAACAGAGCAAACTATTTATAAAAAGTTATTACCTAGAAGCCGGGCACTGGTGGTTCAGGCCTGTAATCCTAGCTTCTCAGGAGGCTGAGATATAAGGATTGGTTCAAAGCCAGCCCAGGCAGGAAAGTCCATGAGACTCTTATCTCCAGTAAACCACTGAAAACTGGAAGTGGTGCTGTGGCTCAAGTATTAGAGAGCTAGCCTTCACCTAAAGAGCTGAGGGATAGCACCCATGCCCAGACTTCAAGCCCCACAACGATGACCACCACCACCACCAACAACAACGAAAAGTTATCACCTGGGTACTTACACCAAAAAAAAAAAAAATTACAGCAGTAAATCAAAGCTCCAAATCAGTCTCTGCTTAGGAATATATAAGTATAAAGCATAATTCAACAATCACAATTCTGAATATAAACAAATAAAAGTATGTAGATTACCACTTCATCAAGGGTCTCAGAGGACACAAATTCAATCCTTACCTGGTGTCTTTACCTAATCCCCAGGTATGAGCTCCATATCCACGCATGCTGTCTTCATTACTAATAGCTCTAGTGAAATGAGGAGTATTCCTTTAACGTACAAGTGATGTTCTAGTCAATTTCTACATCAGAAAAAGTGGACCATAAAAGTTGTCCCAGGATCAGCCTTTTACAGAGAAATACCATATGATATGTATTTGGTTAAATATTCATACATAATTAACAGACTCATATATTACTGAAACTTATGTAAAAATAGCATTTATAAAGTGACTTACATTTTGTCATTCCCACTTTCAAATCTCTTTTCCTTCTGTGGACAAATGCATCAAAAGCTCTGTTCCTGGGACTGCCTCTGCCTCTGCTTAACATGCCCTCTCTTGGGCCTCCATGTCCTCTTAGTGGCCTGTCTCAATCAAACCTATCCACATGTCTAGGAAAAGATGGCAATGCAAAATTATAAGAGAACCCATGCCTCTGCCCGTGTTCTGCCACATCCAAGCTCCTGGATTGTGTGGTACACCACCAGGATCTGGTGGTGTAATTACCTGCCCGTTTTCCCTTCTGCCCATTCTCCTGCTTTCTGAGAACCTATTTTTTTCTATTAGACTATAATCCCCTAAAATGTAATTCAAAAGGACTACATCTTTTTAATCATTTTTTTGGGGGTCCGGTCTTGGGGCCTGAACTCTGGGCCTGGGCGATGTCCCTCAGCTCAGCTCAAGGCTAGCACTCTACCACTGGAGCCACAGCGCCACTTCTGGCTTTTTTCTTTTTGCTTATGTGGTGCTGAGGAATCGAACCCAGGGCCTCAGGCATGCAAGGCAAGCGCTTTACCACTGAGCCACCTTCCCAGCCCCCTTTTTAATCATTTTAACCCTTGTTTATTAACATTTCTTTAAGTTGTAAAGAATTTCCAAAACATTTGCCATAACAATAAATTTCTTATTTATAAGAGACTCTGCCCATGCGCCAGGGTCAGGAGGCTGAGATCTGAGGATCACAGTTCAAAGCCAGCCTAGACAGGAAAATCTATGAGACACTATCTCCAATGAACCACCAGAAAACTGGAAGTAGAGATGTGGCTCAAAATGGTAGAGCACTACCCTTGAACAAAGAAGCTCACAGAGAAGGCCCAAACCCTGAGTTTAAGCCCCATGTCTGACCAAAACAAAAAGGGATCTTGAAATCAAGAGATCTGTTGCATTTATAGCTTCAATACTTGCACCAGTAATATTATACTACCATTTTCTCATGGCTAAGAAAAGATATCCTTTCCACAATAGAAAAACAAAAAAAAAAGGATCCCATTTACAATTTTCTTTTCTTGAAAAGAAATGCCAAAGTACTCATGAATAATTTTACGTGTTTTTCATATAAAACACTATGCTAAATAAATTCCTTATATTGGCTTTTCAACCCTCTAACAAAATCCAAACAAATTTTAAAACAGAAATCTTTTTTTTATTTAAAATTCTATTCTTTTCCAATTTTCCTTAGTAGTATTTAATATAATTTTGAGAAAAAGGAAATTACTTTTAACCTATCAAAATTCCTTACGGAAATTGGACTAGACATATAAATACAGAAAAAATCATACCACATTATAAATTGTTAAAATATAGTCCAAAGGGTAGTAACTTTTTAAATAGTTTTATTGAGATTAAGTGATTACATAAAATTCACAAATTTCACACTATTGTGGAATAGTAATATTTACTTAAAATCATATACACATTCACATTGCAAAATTATCATTGTCATTGTCTATAGAGTTTGTGAATTCTATAAGCTTTGACAAACAATTATTTCTCCCAAATTGGGTTATATGTCCCTTTCTTTCCTTTTGTTTAGTGTAAACTACTCCCTCTTTCCTTCTCATTCCCTCCCTCCCCTTGTTGCCCTTGAGTTGCTTAGCCCATTTTCATCAATGTCAGGTGTAGCTGATGGACCCCTCTCTTGTATATTTTCCCATTTCCCTCTAATTCTCTGTCCTTCTCCTAGCTTCCTTCAGATGTGCACATATATATGCGATATATATATATATATATATATATGTGTGTATATATATATATATATACATATATATATATATATATATATATATATATATGGTCAAGAACATGGAGTCATTTAGAAATGATATGACAAATTAAGTAGAGATCCTTTGTTTCTTGAGTACTGTTTATTTTGTCATATCCTTGCATTTTGGATTTAACATCCACATATCAGGGACCATGTGCCATTTGTCTCTCTGATCTTGGCTTACCGTGTTTGAAATGATTTGCTGTAGTTCTATCCATTTCCCTGTGAATGCCATTATTTGGTCCTTTCTAATAGCTGCATATTTCATTGTATATAGGTACTGCAATTTTTTTGGAGGGGGTCCGGTCATGGGGCCTGAATTCTGGGCCTGGGAACTGTCCCTCATCTCTTCAGCTCAAGGATAACGCTCTACCACTTGAAACACAGTGCCATTTCTGGCTTTTTTCTTTTTGTTTATGTGGTGCTGAACAATTGAACCCAGGGCCTCATGCATGCAAGGCAAGCGCTCTACCACTCTTTAGCTGCTTTCCCATTTAATGATTGGTTAAATTTGGGAGGGGTAGTTTCTTGAGTTCCCTGTATATAATGGATATTAATCCTTTCTCTGGTATATTGCTGGTAAATATTTTTTTCCCAATTAGTTGACTGTCTTTCTAGTTTGGTTGCTATTACTTTATCTGTGCAGAAACTTTTTATTTTAAGGTAGTCCCATTTTTCTAGTCTCTCCAATTTGTTGTGACCCTGGGACACTGTTCAGGAAGTTCCAGCTTGTGCTTGTAAGTTCAAGTGTGTCTCCTACTGTGTTCTGCAGTAGTTTCAGAGATTCAGGTTTGATGTGAAGGTCTTCAGTCCATTTTGTGTTGATGCTAGTGCATGGAGACAGGTTGGGGTCCACTTTTAGTTTTCTGCATGTGGCCACCCAGTTTTCCTAGCACCAATAGTTCTTCCACTGTATGTCTTTGGCTTCTTTGTCAAATATCAGCTGACTATAGGTATGTGATTTTACTTCTGGATCTTCAAATGTATTCCAGTCATCTTCGGGTTTGTATTTGTGCCAATACTAAGCTGTCTTTGTTATTATGGCTCTGTATTTGAGCCTGAAATCTGGTATCGTGATCCGTCCTGTGTTGTTTCTTTTACTTATAATTGATTTGGTTATTCTAGGTCGTTTGTAAAACAGAAGTCTTAAAAAAAAGTCTACCCAAAACGTGAATAGCAAACACATATATGGAAAGTAACGTCAGTGAAAATAAGTCCTTCATTCATAGAAATCTAGATCAGATAACAACAAAACACCAAAATCTTCACAAATACATTAATGATAGAAACCAAACCTAAAATCATCCCTGTGATCTGGTACCCTGTGATACCTTTTCCCCTTTCCCTTTTGTTGTTGTGGTTATTGTTTTGGGTTTTTTTTTTTTTTTTGAAACGTGGTCTTCCTAATCTAACCCAGGATATGAACTTGAAATTATCCTGCTTCAGCCTCATAATTACTAAGACAACACCAGGTTTTCTGCATTTTAAAACTTGATAAAAATTAAATAGTCTTGTACTCAAGAAGTTTAACATTTGACAAACTCAAACACATAAGGCAGAAAAATAATATATGAATCAAGAATCCTGAGCTGGGTGCCAGTGGCTCACATCTGTAATCCTAGCTCCTCAGGAGATGAGATCTGAGAATTGTGGTTCAAAACAAGCCTGCACAGGAAAGTTCGTGAGACCCTTATCTCCAGTTAACCACCAGAATATCAGAGGTGGTGTTGTTGCTCAATGTAGTAGAGTACTAGCCTTGAGGCGAAAAGTTCAGGGACAGCTGTACCCAGATCAATTTCAAGGCCCAAGACAAGAAATAAAAAGTGTGCCTTCCCTATGTATTTCTCACATGACCCATTGAGTGGATACCACTTCTGGTGCTCCTACCAAAAGCAAATGGCAGTGTTCCTCCAGGAAAAAAATCAGACAAACACAAACCATGGTGTGTGTTACAAAAACAACTGGTCTACACTCTATTCCAGATTAAAGAAGGTAGAAGACCTCATAAAATTTTAAGGCAATTAGATAATTTAAAGAATCAGGCAACAGTGCTATATCAATATTAATAATTGTGTCATAATTTTTGGCAAATACATAAAGTATTTAGGGATGAAGGAACACTCACATATCACACTTCCAAATGACAAAAGAGAAAAGTATGTATTTGGAAAAGGAGAGAATGATAAAGCAAATATGTTAACAAGTTGATATTTAGGGAATCCAGATGAAGTGTATAAGAGAATATTTTATATAATTCTTGCAATAATTTTATAAATCAAATTATTTTAAAAGAAAAATGGTCACTCCATTTTCTCATATCCCTGTATGCCTACCATTACATATGTTATTTCACTTCACAGATTTTCATATCAAAAATATCTATCTTTTTCAAGGCTACCATTCTTATTATTAAAAAAAGAAAAGGTAGATGGGTGGTCTTGGGAGATAGGGAAATGATGAAAGGGGTGACAGTGATCAGGATGCATTTTATTCAAAAGCTGACATGTTCAATTTTACTCTTTAAAGTTCTGTACTTTTTAAAAATGATGGCATCAAGGGTTTTTGCCTTTGAACAAAAATTTCATTTTTTCCATAGAATAAAAGTCTGAATAGAGAAAAAACACATAAACATTTTAAAAAAGTAGTTCTGATCTAAGTGGCTTTTCATATATATAAGTGGCCACTACAGAGAAAAGTTGAAATAATCACCAAAAAATAAAAAAAATAAAGTGAGCGATTCCAGAACTTTCTCCAACCTTGTGGCAGATCCACCTGGTTGTGGATTGCTGTTTTATGTGTCCCTTCTAGTTAGTCATCATATGTACACCCCTTCAGATATGCTGTCTGTGCTTTATTTACTTAGTTCTAATTGACTCTAGCAGGGGTGAGGCACACTTGACCCATGGGCCATATAAGACCTGAAAAATCATTTGGTACATGACAGGTTATAAATATCCAAATGGCCTTTGGCAGAAAAAGGCTCCTCACTCCAGCCTTACATAGCTATGTTCTTTGGCTTAGACACTGTTTAGGACAGGGTCCTAAATAAATTTGGTAGTCAGGAAGTCAAAACACTTTGAGAACCTTGACTCCCTGGACACAGATCTATCTTGCTAACAGGAGGCATAAGATAAATAATAGCTACCTTTGTAGAAGGTTCTGCTCTGATTCAGGAGACATGGTAGAATGCACCATCCTTATGCCATACTTCACACCAGCGAACTTTCCAGAGATTGGTATCATACATCATACTATACTTTTCTTCACATGTCTCATGATAGCCTACTTAGCTGATCATAGAATTAAGAATCTGTTTTAATCTAAGAGTCTGAATTCATGATGCTAAATCAAAACCCTAATTATACCCTATTCTAAAATTAGCTCCTTAGTCTAAAACTTCAAAGTAAATTTTTAAAGAATTCAATGCACTCATCTGTTTTGGTGGTGTTTTCCTGTACTCGGGCTGTATGATTGCTACAAAAGCACTTTACTTAAACAACGCCTCCAGTCCCTTTCGATTATTTACTTTTTTATTTTTTTAGGGTGTCAGTATTGGTGCTTACACTCAGGACCTTGAGCTTTTACTTACCATTTTTTGTTCACAGCTGCTTCTCTATTAGGCCACATCTCTAGTCTGGCTAATTGGAAATAAAATATTATGGATTTTATTCCCTGGGCTGACTTCAAACTGTGATCCTCAGATCTTAGCCTTCGGGGTAGCTAGTATTACAGATGTGAGCCACTAACGTCCAGCTATTTCGTTATATTTGTATTTTTGCTTTTGCTTAGGCCAGCCTGGACCCCATATTTATGCTTCCCACATAGTTGACAAGCATGTACCACCACACCCAGCTTTTTTTTACTGTGTAAATACCGTACAGAGGGGTTACAATTACATGGGCAACGTAATGAGTACATTTCTTATCAAGCATTGTTGTCTCCTTCCTTGTTTCCCCTTGCCATCCATTCCCATCTCCCAACTTCCTTCAGGCCAAACTTGTAAAGTTCTTTTGTTGATATAACGACTTATACATCTCGTTGTTGCATTGGATCCAACTGTATCCCTATTTTAATGATTTGTTTTTTCCTTTTCCCTCCACAAATTATACCAACATCAAATACATGAAAGCAGGGGTTATACCGTGAGGGAGGGACATAAAAAGCGACAAAGAAATCATCTTATAAATATGTTAAAAACAATAGCAAGCAAGAAAAAAAACATTGGAATCCTTATCTTGGGGTTCATTTTGCCTAATATCACTTATCTGACATTTTCTGCTTGTCTCAGACATATACTAGTTATTGCACATAAGAGAAACCATGGGACCTATGTTTCTTTGGGCCTGGTTTACTTCACTTAATATAATTTTTTCCAAGTGGTGTCTTGCAAAACAGCTAAGTTAACTGGTGTGAAACACTGCACTGAGTGCTTCTCATAGTTACAAGAAAATTATTTTTTTTTCCTTTACAGTGCTACTAGACATTAATCCTAGGGCATTGTACATTCTGAAGTGTTCTACCAATGCTCTACCAATAAAGTATCTTGAAGCCCACAGTTGATTTATTGTTTATTTATTTTTGTTGGTTATGAGGCTTGAGCTCTGGTCCTGGGTATTTTCCCTCAGCTGCTCAGCACAAGGCTAGAACTCTACCACTTCCTGTTTTCTGGTGGTTAATTGGAGATAAGCGCCTCAAGGACTTTTCTGCCCAGGCTGGCTTTGAACCACAATCCTCAGATCTCAGCCTCCTGAGTAGCTAGGTTTATAGGCTTGAGCCAACAGTGCCCACCTCCACAATTTAGTTTTAATTATACAACTGGTCCTGAATCTTGATATAAGGTAAGCTCTGAAATACATGAATATCTTTCAGGTGTCATCTCAGATAATAATGACTTGTTACATACACTAGCAAAATATTCCTAAGATCTGTAATATGGAAAGTTCACAAAAGCTTTTGGCTATTCTGAAAACTCCTTTGGCTCCCCAACCCTCCAAGTTGTGGACTGTGGTACATACTTTTCATCTGAAAACTTCTCGACTGTAAAGTCTGCCTGCCTCTCGGTCTCAGACAGTCGATATTCCCTGTAGGATTTCCATTCTCTCTATCAAGTATTACCTCTGTTCCGGGGCTGTCATTCCATCCTTGTTCCTCCCCTCTTCTCAGAGTCAAAGCAGAGGGCTAAAACACAACATCCATGACAGCACTGGTAAAATTCTGTAGGTTCCTTAATATTTCATTGTTCTACAAACCAATTGGAAAACTATTGGAAAAGCTTGAGAATTTCGGGAGCGGGGGGGAGGAGTTGCTGATGTTATTTCCTAGAATTTCTTTATTTTTAATAAAACTTTATGACTATTATGACTTCACTTATGTCTTAGAGAGTATAAGGTAAACCGTATAATTATAGGTATCTTTTTCTTTCTGTTTTTTGTTACTGTGTTTTGAAATAAGGTAGTTACATATGTTTGAGACTAGCCTAGAACTCATAACCTTTCTGTATCAAAACTCCTGAGTGTTGAGGCTGGGAAGTTGGCTCAATGGTAGAGCGCTTGCATTGCATGCATGAGGTCTTGGTTTCAATTCCTCAGCACCACATAAACAAAAAGAAAAAATCAGAAATGGCACTGTGGCTCAAGTGGTAGACCACTAGCCTTGAGCTGAAGAGCTGAGGGACAGCACCCAGGCCCAGAGTTCAAGCCCCATGACCGGACCCCCCCCCCAAAAAAAAAAACAAAAAAATAAAAAACTCCTGAGTGTTAAGGTCAAAGGCATGCAGCACACCTAGTTAATTAAAGGTGACTTCTATTAACATATTTTAATAAATTAACTTCATTTCACATTTCAAAAGCAGCTTTATGAAACCATAGTTCTAAACTTCATCCAGAAAAGTAGATACATACCAGTACATTAGATTGTACTTTAAAGTACAATATTAGACTAAAGTTAAAATTGTATTTTAAAACACATTTTCTTGCTCTTTGATGGGATTTATATATTTGCCATTTGTCTCTACTGTGGGCCTCAACTCAGTTTCCAACTCACTCAAGTAGGCATCTTTTTCAGTCCATTTGAGAATCTAGCATTCAGGTGAAACAAGGACAAAGTACTAGCCCTCTCTAGTCTTTTCTTTTCTGATACATTAAAATGTACAATCAAAGCCTATATTTGAAGCAATCTCATAAGTTAGTAAATATGAACGTTGTCATTTCTTATTTGTATTCCAAAATTATCTTATTCACCCTTACATTTGAAAGGTCTCCTCAACTATTACTTATAACTTTTATTATAGTTCTTTTTATTTCCCTTAGGAGTGCTTATTCCACATTGACAGTTCAGATAGAAAATCTTAAAATTTATTTGAATAATGAGTGTATATCTCATTGAATTCCTTTCATGTATCCACATCAAAAATACAGGCATAGATCTGGGCATGTGGTTTAGTTGTTGCCTAGCATGCATGATGCCCTGTACCACACAAACAGAAAAGGACAGAAGTGGTGCTGTGGCTCAAGTGGTAGAACACTAGCCTTGAGCAAAAGCAGGTCAGAGACAGTACCCAGATGCTGAGTTCAAGCCCCAAGACCGGCAAAAAAATAAAAAATAAAAAAAATACAGGATTTTTTTCATGTTTCTTACTAATATTTCCTAACTAAACTTTATAGTCTAACACAAATAAGTACTATCAGATCTTAAAAAAAAATCCTGTTTGTACGTCACAAACATAAAATTACATAATTACTTTTAACATAAAATATTTTTGAATGTCAAATATTGTGCAAGAGATTTAAGTTCATTCTGATATGGCTTTAATATCCTATAATATCTATAAATATTTAAATCTAATTTATATCACTTAATGGTATTTTCATAGAGGATACTTCTACTGCAGAAACAAATCAGATCAACAAAATTAGAAGGGGTGTTTGAAATCAATGGTAGAAGTCACTAAGTTCATTAACAAGTTGAGCCAGGTAGTGGTGACTCACACCTGTAACCCGAGCTATTCAGAAGGTCAAGATCTGAGGATCATGGTTCAAAGACAGCCTAGACGGGAAATCCATGAGGCTCTTATCTCCAATTGACCATCATCAAAACTGAAATTAACATGTGGTTCAAAGTGGTAGAGTGCTAGATTTGAGCAAAAGATCTCAGGGACAAAATTCAGGCCCTGAGTTCAAGCCTCATAACCCCCCCCCCCAAAAAAAAATTAACAAGTTGAACCTGGGCACTGGAGGCTCATTCCTGTAGTCCTAGCTACTTATAAGGATGGGATTTGAGGATCACAGTTCGAAGCCAACCTGGGCATAAAAGTTATGTTACTTCAAGAAAGCCACATGTGGAACTGTGGCTTCAGGTGGTAGAGCACTAGCCGTAAGCAAAAAGGAAAAGCTTAGGGGCCAAGGATTCACGACCTACAACTAGCACCTAAATAAATTAAGTTAATATACTGAAAAATTAAAAGATTTGCTTTGAATTTCCTATTTGCAACCCATAAGTGTTTGTGTTTTACCATTATAGTATTTCCATTCAACTACAGTATTACTTCAGTGCTTATTCTACCTTCTTCCTGCTAACTCATTTTTAAGTATATCAGTTAAACTTGCTTTATAATGAAGTCACTTCCATCATTTCTGTATGTAAATTGAAAAGTGTTAAATAAAATTGGCTACATATTAGGATAATTACTGATATCCTGCAAATCTTACATTCTCCCTCTAAATCTCCAAAGACCAAAGCTAATAGTGACAGATATTTTCCTCCAGAAATCAGTTGTAAGAGGTCAAGACTGCAATTGACTCCACCTTGCTTTTCCATGCTGGAACAGCACGTTGGAGTAGGTAATGCAAACCTTGCATTTCACCAGCCCTTTCCAGTTAAAGGCTAGAATAAGCATTTTGATGACGGATCTACACAAAAGCCTAGAGAAGAAAAAGAATACAGTAAAATTTCCAGCAAGAGTTCCCATAAAATAGGTGCATTTTGGCTCCAAGATTTTCCTAGGCTCTAAAAGCTGAGGAAAGCAAGCTGAATCAGCCTCTGATGGTTCGAAAATATACTGAGCAAAGGGCGAAGGTTTCTGTACAGATTTGGACAATCTAGTACATTAAAACCTCCATTTCCATTGGGCAAGCGTCTGATTTCCACATTCTGGAGGATTAATGTTTCTGGTGTATGTCAAAAGCATGTTCCAAAGTGCTCGACATTTGTCTATGCTAAGCATTCACTCAATCTTCAGACTAAATTTGAAATTTTTGAGTATAGAAAAGCACAGAACTTCATAACAGGGCTAACAGGAATTTTTGTAGATCACTAACACTCATTACAGATAAATTTAGTACAGTAACTACATAAATGGAAATTAATGAGGTGCTTGCTGCTATTATGCACTTGAAAAAGAAATACAATGATATTCTAACTATAACATTGACTCAAAATTTTTAAATATAGATCTCAAAAGCCAGATTGCCTAGACTTTAAATGGATAAACTGGTAAGTGCACTAGATTAAAATGTCAAGCAGGAAGTAGACTGCATCCCTGTTTTATATCACGTAATTTTTGAAAAAAGAAACAGCACTGTGCATTTATGTAATTAAATTTGTTCATATAAATTCACAGTGCTGACAACATAAAAATAAAGAGTCTTCAGTCAATGTCATACATGTTTAAAATTTCCAACACAGGGTATGACTGTAGTTCATTAGTAAAGTCCTCTGGCCTGGCTTGCTTGAGGCCCCAAGTTTGATACTCAATACTATAAGAAAAAATGACAAAATATATTTTTAGATTAAAAAGTGAAAATTCAGCTTATTAACAGGATTAGCTTCAGTGTCACACTCTTATAAAGGACACAGCATTTGCATTTGTATAAAAAAATGAAGCTAGACATGAAGTCATGATGGCACACACTTCTAATCTCAGCTGTGTAGGAAGCATAGGGAGATGGCTATGTCTGAATAATAATGAGGCCATCAGTTCAAACTATTACAGCCAAAAAGACATAGATAAGTAAATAAATTGAGAAGCATTGCCTCGTTTAAATTTGTATTTATCTAATTTGAGAAAAAGTAAGGTAAAATGTTCATTATCTCATTTGTGAGTTGTGATTTGCACAAGTCAAGGTGCCAGTACTTAAAATTTTCCGTCAGGGCTGGAACTCACACTTTGCGTGTGTGTCTGCACACATGCACATGTTTGTGTGCACACATGTGCATGCTCAGGCCTGAGCACTGTCCCTCAAGACTTCTGGCTCATGGCTGGCACTCCACCACTAAACCACAGCCCCACCATGGTTAACTGGAGGTAAGAGTCTCCTGGACTTTCCTGTCAGGCTGGCTTTGATCCTCAGTTTCATCTCAGCCTCCAGAGGACCTCAGAAAAGAGAAATGAGACTCTGATGCCCAGAAGCAGTGCACAAGTATTGACCAAGCCAGGAATAGGCCAATAAGCTCTGCTAATGATGACAACTACACATTTAACATCAATACTCATAACAGTGACAACTACAAACCCAACCTCAATACTCAGAACAGTAAGAACTACACACCTAACCTCAATACACAGTAACAACTACACACTTAACCTCAATACTCAGAACAGTAAGAAGAGTGACAACTATACACCTTACCTCAACACTCAGAACAGTCAGAAGAGGGACAACTGCACACCTAACCTCACTACTATGAACAGTGACAACTACACCCCTAACCTCAACACTCAGAACAGTGAGAACAGTGACAACTGCACACCTCACTCAATACCCAGAACAGTGACAAATACACACTTAACCAAAACACTCAGAATATTGACAACTGCACACCTAACCTCAACACTCAGAACAGTGGCAACTACACACCTAACTTCAATAATCAGAACAGTGATGTCTGCACACCTAATCTCAATACTTGAAACAGTGATAGCTACACAGCTATCCTCAATTCTCAGCACAGTGACAATTGCACAACTAAACTAACTTCAGTACTCACAACAGTGACAACTACAAACCTAACCTCAGTACTCAGAACACTGACAAACACACACCTAACCACAGTACTCAGAACAGTGACAACCACACACCTGACCTTAGTACTCAGAACACTGACAACCACACATCAACTGTAATGCTAAGAAGAGTGACAACTACACACCTAAACTCAGTACTCAGAACAGTGACAGCTACCACATAACCTCAGTACTCAGAACAGTGACAATGGAACACCTACCTCAGCATTCAGTACCGTGAAAAATGCACACTTAACCTCAATACTCAGAACAGTGAAACCACACACCTAACCATAACACTCAGAACAGTAACAACCACACACTTAACCTCAACAATGAGAATACTGACAACTACACACATAACCTGAACACTCAGAAGAGTGACAAGTACACACCTAACCTCAAAACTAGGAACAGTGACAACTACATACCTAGCCTCAACACTCAGAACAATGACATCAACCCTAACTACAACACTCAGAACAGTAACAACTGCATACCACACCTCAATACTCAAAAAAGTGACAATTGCATATCTAATCTCAGTCATCAGAACAGTGACAACTATACACCTAACCTCAACATTCCAAACAGTCTGAACAGTGAATATTGCACACCTTACCTCAGTACTCAGGACAGTGACAACTACACACTTAACCTCAATACTCACACCAGCGACAACTAAACCTAAAACCTCAGTACTCAAAACAGTGACAACTGGACACCTCACCTCAACACTTAGAACTTTGACAACCGTACACCTAGCCTTGACAACCACACAACTAACTTCAACACTCAGAACAGTGACAACTACACATCTAACCTCAGTAATCAGAATAGTGACAACCACACACCTAATCTCAACATTCAGAACAGTCTGAACAGTGAATACTGCACACCTTACATCAATACTCAAAAAAGTGACAACTACACATTTAACCTCAGTACTCAGAACAGTGACAACCACATACCTAACCTAACAGTTACAACTGCACACCTAACATCAACACTCAGCATAGTGACAAATACACAGCTAATGTCAACACTCATAAACATGAAAACTACACATCAAACCTCATGACAAATTCACACCTCACTCAGCACTCAGGGAATAAGTTGGATGCAGGTGCAGGCGCCTTAGGCCAGGGCGGGTCAGCTGGAAGTGCTTTCTGAGGCGCCTTTCCCCTTCTTGCACCAGGTCATGGTCTGATGAGGCAGGAGACATATAGAAGCTTGGGGTTGACAGGGTTAGGAATGCTGTCTTAGAGCAATCAGGGGTGATTCAGGGCTGCATGTGCTGCCAGGCCAGCTCCAGCTGGAGAACTGCAGCCATGCCCTCGTCTTCCTCCTCCCCCCCCCCCAACCGGCCCCTGCACCCTCCGGTATCCCCATGCTCTGCCACCTGCATTTCTCCCTTTCCAGAACGCCCCCTTCCCTTTATGCCAATCTTCTTCAGCACCATACACAGGCCGGGCTGGTGGTGGCAGCAGTGCGAGCCTGCTCAGGACTTGGGCACAGGTCCAGGACCCCCCAACTTTGCTCAACTTCGGAGCCACCCGGGGCACCACCTTTGTGGCCATGAATGCTCTCAGCCTGTACAATGCCTCCAGAGTGCTCACTATGCTGTGCATAGTGCCTCAGGCTCTTCTAGTGGATGAGGGCTGCTGGCCAGGTGGCCCTGTGCCCCACGCCCCTCCTCTCCTACCTGCATACCCAGCCAGGGCTCTCTGGCCATGGCACATCGGGCGCAGGGAAGCTATTAAGCTCCTTCTGGGATTCCCTGCGGCCGCCGCCCATGCCCGGTCTGGGGACCGAGGTTCTGGCCTGGCTCTGGGCGCAGTGCTTAGCCTTGCTTGGCCATGCTGGACGCCTGGGGCCACTGCCACCTCTTCCTGCATGCGGAGCTGCACCTGCTGCTGGCACCAGCGATTGGTACAGGAGATCGAACAGGTTCGACTCTTTGTCCAGCAGCTGGTGGAAATGGTTGGCCACACCCCGCCAAAGCTCTCCTGCATTGAGGTGCTGGTGACGACCACAGGGGACCCCAGTGCCCCCTTATCCCGCCGCGGCCACTGTGGGCTAGTCCAAGCAAGCAAGGCTCAGGGCAGCCTGTGGTGAGGACCTCAGGCTGCCTGCCTCTGCCCTCCCTTCCAGAATCATTCTAGTCCCTCCCACTCCCCGCCCCTGCACTGCCGCTACCACTGCCCGCCCAACTACCATGAGACAGCCAATCAGCACACAGGGACAAGCTCCTTCCCCAGCCTGTGCGCTAGAAAGCCCAATCACAGTCCAGGCGGCTGTTACATAATGCCACCTCCGTGCCCACCCCCTTGTTCAGGAGAAGTGGGCCAGGGGCAAAGCCACCACAGATGGGTGCAGGTGACCCAGGCTGCAGATCCATTGTCTGCAGCCATCCTGTAACCCCTTGGAGCTTGGGGCACATTCCCTGCCCGCAACACTTTTGTGAAGGTTATGCATTCACTTAGCCATTCAACAGACCTGTACTTGGTATTTAGTGTGTGGTTGAGGAGGCACCTGTGCTTCTTGTTATGGACCTTAGGTCTTATTCTGCACACTGAGAAAAAAGACTGAGTCCTCTTCTAACTCCCAGTGCAAGGAAGACATGACTCCTAGTGCAAGGAAATGGCCTTGAGGACATGACACCAAGTGCTTCCCATTGGACTTCTGGAGTCAGACCACTTCCCCAATTATTCCTATTTTCCTTCCAGCAAGGTTAGCATACAAGTTCTTAGGGCTTGTCCTATGAGCATTGCATCTTAATTTTCCAATCACAAAGTACCATAATAACTGTAAGTAAATCAATCCTATTTGCTTTAGGACTAAGAACAGCTTTAGGATGGCTGAAATGGAGATAAGTTTTCTGTTGCTGATATTATCTGGTCACTTGTTTCTGAATTTAATGTAGACCTTATAATAGGTCTCACATATTTTACTGATCATTTGTCTGCTTGGAAGTTGCAATCCTAAATACATTCACAAAATACAATCACACTGCATTAGCATGAGTTATTTAAAACACCGTGTTTGAGTGGTCAATTATGCAAACATCAAATAACTCAAGATGTGAAAATGATCTGTAGTAATTATAAGTAAATACACACATTCCCATAATGTAAAAAATATATATGTAATATCACATATATCCCAGTGGTTATTACCACCAATGGATACACAGTGAAGCTCTACTGTACACAAAATGTATAATGCTTTGGGTTTCAAGAATTTCATTAAATATAATGTAAAATTGCCAAATACCAGTGACACATGCCTATAGTCATAGTTATTCAGGAGGCTGAATTGCAGTTCAAAGCCAGCTCATGGCAGAAACTCTATGAGACTTTCATTTCCAATGAAACACCAAACAGGCCCCAAGGAGAGCCATGGCTCAAGTCTTAAGCTGAAAAGTTTAGGGATAGTGCCCAGGCTCTACATTCAAGCATGGGTGCCACAACCTTCAGATAGACTTAGAATTTAATTCAATTGAGACTTCAACTCTCAGTAGTTACTCCTTTCAATTACATCTTGGTGAGACAAGGAAGAGCAGCTTCAGTGCCTTGAAAGTCACCTTTCATTCTGTAATTATTTATTGTCTGGATGAATGAATTTCTTGTTGTGTGTCTTTGTTCAAGGCAAATATTTTTTAATGTGTTAAAATTATATAAAGGGCTAGGTTGGCTAGTTACTCAGGAGGCTGAGATATGAAGTTGAAGGTTCAAACCTAGTCCAAGCAGGAATGGCCATGAGATTCTTATCTCTGATTAACCACAAAAAGCCAAAAGTGGAGTTGTGGCAAAAGTGGTAGAGCACTAGTCTTGAGCACAAAAGCCCAGGGACAGCATCCAGGTCCTGAGTTCAAGCTTCAGGAGAGGCAAAAAAATTCAACAAGGTACATCACAAAATCACGTGGATGTGACACTGTTTATTTTTACGGTAATTGCAGCTTAACCTTGTACTGTGCCTACTAAATGCCAGTCATTGGATACTTGTGATCTGCTTGTGAAATCCATGTATCTCCTTAATGACATGGATGCCTTCATATCCCCATGTTCTGTGGCATGAGTGTTCTAAGAGGAAGAGCTAAGTCCTTCAGTCCAGAGAGACTGTTCTGAGTCTGTGGTGTTTTAGTGATAAACACTGAGCTAAAATTTGGTGTTTCAGTAGGGCAATCTGTTCTTTTTTTTATTGTGAAAATACTGTACAGAGGGGTTACAATTACGTGGGCAAGATAGTGAGTACATTTCTTATCAAGCATTGTAGCCTCCTCCTTTGTTTACCCTTCCCATCCCTTCCAATCCTCTGTCCCCCCCCCCCAAGTTGTAAAGTTCGTTTTCAACATGACAACTTGTACTTCTCATTGTTGCAACAGGTCCACCTGTATCCTTATTTAAATGACTTGTATTTCCCCTTCCCCTCCACAAATTATACCGACATCAAATACAGTGAAAGCAGGGGTTATACTGTGGGGGAGGAACATACAAAGCAACAAAGAAATAATCATATAATTGCATTAGAAACAAATGCATGAAAGGAAAAATACATTTAAAATACATATCTTAGGGTTCATTTTCCTAACATCACCTTATCTGACCTTTTCTGCTTAACTCATACATATACTAGATATTGCAAATAAGGGAAGACCTGTCTACAGTAATAGTGGGAACCAGTGCTCAAGCCTGTAATCCTAGCTATTTAGGAGGCTGAGATCTGAGGATTGCTGTTTGAAGCCAGCTAATGCAGACAGGTCCATGAAACTCTTATCTCTAATTAACCATCAAAAAGCCAGAAAGAGAAGTATGGTTCAAGTGGTAGAACACCACCTTGAACAAAAAAAAAAAAAACTGAAGCCACACAACCAACCAAAAAATAAAAATAGAAATGAATGAAGAGCAGGAGGAGGAAGAAAAAGGCCTATGTGTATACGTTTATCTGTTTGGGGAAACAGAAGGGGAATAACAAAATGTTGAAAGAAGGACAGAGGATGACTCAGTGCAACAAAGATACTTTACAACTTTGGAGAGGGAGGAGTAGTGGGGGAGGGAAGGGATAGTGGGAGAAAAACCAAGGAATGGGTAACAATGTTCAACAAGAAATGTTCTCATTACCTTACTTATGTAACTGTAATCCCTCTGTACAGCACTTTTACAATAAAATGAAAATTAAAAATTAAAAAATAATTTAAAAAAGGAACAAATAATATTGCTATCTGGAGGCACTGGTTTTCAGAAACACCTGTAAAGCAAACTTCTGTATAGATCCATAATTCTATCAGTAATCCAAATTATATAAAGGAGCTAGTGGGGACAGACAAGATACTTAGATCCTCCAAAATACTGTTTTGTTATCTTAAAATTATACCATGTCCATGATAAGGTTGGGTTGTCTATGATACTGGAATTTGGCTTCCATTCTACTTCTATTTCAAATTTGTGTTCAGAAGTAAGCAAATAACTTCCTCCTCCAAGGATGATTTGTTGACCAGCAGAATTTCAGGCCTACCTTAGAGCTGCTAAATATGAATTTATACTCTATAATATCCCTAGGAAATTCCTGTGCTCTGTAAAACTTGAGAAGTTTTGAGCTAGAATAAAAAAACCACAAAGTCAGCATTTGGATGTCAGTTCCTTCTTTTGGAAGCCCAATCATCATGTATGGCTGAGATATTTGCATTGGTAATTTTTGTGTAGTTATATCCAAATACTTCACAGGAACAAAGGAAAGAATTGTCTGTTTTGTTTAGAGATGTTAGTTCATCATGGTTGAGGGTGGGGTAGAGTAGAGCAGCCCACATCACGAAGGACAGGAAGCAGAGAAAGGATAAGGAACTGGAGACCCTGTAAATTCTTTAAAGACCACCACTCCCCCGTAACCTACTTCCTCCAGCCTGCCCTCCCAAAGTTTCCATAGTCTCACAAAATAGTGGCACTAGTTGTGCAATATGCCTTGAATATATTATCTTGTGGGGGACACTTCGTATTAAGGATATAACATTCTGCCCCTAGGCCCTGCAGGCTCATGTTCTTCTCACAAGGCAAAATCTTCAAGACTCTCCAAAGTCTTAACAGTTCCAACAATGGTCAAGAGTCTAAACGTAAAGCCTTTTATGGGACTCAGGGAACTTTAGACTCTTGTATAAAAAAAAGTAAAATATATACTTCTACTGGGCTCGTGCGCACATCTGTAATCCCCGCTATTCAGGATGGTGAGATCTGATTCTGCTTGTGGTTTAAAGGTAGCTGGCCCTGAGTTTAAGCCCCAGGATCATTTTACACACACACACACACACACACACACACACACACACACACACACACACACAGAAGAATTTTTTTGGGGGGGGGGGGGTTGGGCAATGGTGGATCTGAAGTGAAGCAACCAGGCTCCATAAGATAAGGAGCTCATGTCTTCTCTAAGATGCAAATCTCTTTTAACTTTTGTTGTTGTTGTTCTTGCCAGTACAGGGCCTTGAATTCAGGGTCTTGTCCCTTAGTTTTTACATTCAAGGCTAGCCCTCTACCACTTGAGCTACAACTCCATTCCTAGCTTTTGGGTAGTTAATTGGAGATAAGAATATTACAGATTTGCTTGCCTGACTGGCTTTGAACCACAATCAGACCTCAGCCTCCCAAGTGACTATAATTATGGACATGAGCCACCATCACCTGGAACACATGTGGATCTTATATCTAAAACTAACATATAAAAGTACATACATGTCTTAACAGACTAAAGTATGGTATAAGCTGGCATGATATGTATCTAAAGCATATATATATATATATATATATATATATATATATATACATTCCATATCAAACTGACTAAAATATGGTATAAGCTGGAGTGAGATTCCATGATATAACCCCATCAAAAAGATAATAGTTTAACAAAAATGAATATCAGGAAACTGAAATGTGTCTTAACTACTAGAACAGGTGGATGCTAATGGGAAGGGAAGTGAATAGAGAGAATGGTGGGAGAATGTACATATCAGTCTCAATATATGTATGTGAAAATGGAACTTAGAAACTGAATGAGATAGGTGGGTTTGTGATAGGTGGAGAGAGAAAAACTGATGGAGGGAGAATGATTGTACAAGATGGGCTGTGCAGATAAATGGACACGTTAATTCAAAACTCTTCTGTAAAACTATTTGAAGGTGACAATAACAATAATTGGGCAAAATGTGTCTGACAGCTAACAAAAGACACTGTGGATATCATGAGAAGTACAGGGAGAAGATGCCCAACTCTAGTGATTAGGGAAATGTGGATCAAAATCGACTTCAAATTTATTAAAATGACAAAAATGAAGAGGTCTGATCGTGCTAGATTCTAAGAGGTGATGTGCTTAGAGTGTCCCAGAGGTTTATAGAGCAGAGGCTTGGTCCCCAAATGGCAGTGCGGGGAGATGGTAGGCACCTCTAGCTCCCAAGTGCATGCCAACAGTAGAAGGCAGGGACAGATACACCTATGTTCATACAACATTGTTCACTATAGTCAAAGAAGCTGGAAGCACCCTAAGAACCCCTTTGCAGGTGACTGTATACAGAGAACACCACATGCACGTGGATTGGAGTATTTACACACCTTGGGCTGTACACGGAGAATATGACATGTGGACACAGTGGAATATTGACTCACATTGGGCTGCACACGGAGAACATGATGTGTGCACACAATGGAGTACTGACACACTGTGAACTATACATGGAGAAGACAGCATGCGCACACAGTGGAGTATTTAGACACAGTGGACTGTACATGGAGAACACCTGTGCCCACAATAGAGTACTTACATACTGTGAACTGTACACAGAGAACACAGCCTGTACATGCAGTGGAATATTTACACATAGTAGGCTGTACAGAAAGGACATGGCATGTGCACACCGGGGAGTACTGACACCCAGGGGACTGTAAACAGAGAATACAGCATGTGTACACAGTATAGAATTTACACACAGTGGACTGTACCCACAGAACATGGCATGTGCATGCAGTGGAGTACTGGTCCTGGGAAGGAAGGTAAAATGCTGACTGATGGGCCTAGCCTGGCCTTTCCTGAGACCGCTGGCCCTGCACCCCTCTTCCTGGACTTCTAGGAAACACTGTCCCCTGATCCCGAGACCACAGCCAGGCCCTTGGCCCCTCAGCTCAGCTGCCTGGGGACACCTGTTGGCCCTGGTAACTCATCTCTAAGTGCCTGCAGATCCCACCCACCAGCCCTGGGCCACTCACCCTGGGTGGCACAAGACCCTATTTGGACACCAGCCCCTCTGCCCAGGTAGCCTTGAGACCATGTCTGGACCTTGGCCCCTGACCTCGCTAACACCAGGGCTGGCAGACCTTTGGCCCCTCACCCCGGGGTTTTCCCAGCCTCAGCCAGTTGGATTTTGGGCCTTCACCCAGAAAATGTCTGGCCTTCAGCTCCTAGACCTAGTCTGCCCAGACACCCTGCCATTTGCATTCCCCCCATTAGAGGCTCAGCATGTTCTGAGCTGTGCACTCCATATTGAAGGGGCTCCCTTGGAGCTCAGGGTGGCCCACTGGAAGGTTCACTCCAATAAGTAGACTCATGAGGGTACTGGTGTGGCCAGGCTATGGGTGGCAGGCTTCCTGGCCATGTGTAGATGTTTCTCTGAAAGACATTTTATTTTTTGATAAATGAGATAGTGTCTCAATCAAGTGCAGGACATCCTTCAACTCACTTCCTCCTGAGGGCACCACCACACTGGGCTCATTTCTTTGCCATGTTATAGGAGCAGTGTGCTTAACTCCCAGTGTGCTGCTGAGGAAATGCGTTGGGCAGTTGGCAGTGGGCAGGAGCAGCCACAAGGGCTGTGAGTTGATGAAGTGGGTATGCAGCCTGCCCTGGCACCATGTTGCTAGACTGGAGGGATTGGGTGCCCCGAAGTTGAACATGCCCAGTGTTTTGTTCTGGTGGGCTAGCCCGGGCAGGTGTCAACATTGTGTAGGAAAGCACTAATGAAAATGTGGTTCTCATCCAGTCTTGACAACTGAATGGATTTATGATTAGAAGGGGGCTGACAGAGTTCAGTTGTCTCTGGCCACATACATGTATTCATGTGTCCATTCTCTCTTCGCACCCCATTTTTAGTTTGTGCTGTGTATGGGGGAACTGATGCTAAAGCTCTTGTTAAATGGGGAATTAAGAGGTTAAAAAAAACACTCTTCTCTTCCTGGGTACCTTAGGCAGGACTTTGGACAAGCTATTCTCCTGCCTCTTGACAGGAGAGTGCTTGGATTATGGGGTGCCTGGTTCATTTATTTTAATTTCGGGAGGAGTATTGGGGTTTGAACCCAGGGCATTGTTCTTGGTATACAGGCACTTCAACCTCTGAGCCACACTTCTCACCTTGGCTCCTTTGCTTTATTCTTCTGATATGCTCTCACTCCCTCCTTCCTTCTACCTATGTCTCCCAAGGAGCTGAAATTACAGGAATGAGTTTTCATACGCAAAGAAGTCGAATTTTTTAAATCTTAAGAATATCTTGGTGAGAGAAGATTTTAGGACAAGATTCTTTGTATTTTACACTATGCTTGCTGATTAGCCTACCTTCTTTTACCTTCTGATTGTTTTTCATTAATTTATGAGTTAGCAGGAAGGAATAACCAGATCCTACAGTGGCTGCAAGATCTTATACATCTGACCTGATCTCTGTTCTTTCTTCTCTATTTCTACCTCTGTTTAACCTGCTTTGATCTTGAATTATGCTCCAGATTGGCTTTTTCCACTTCTGTTAACACAGAGCTATAAATTAGGTATACAAGTTTGCCTTTGACTTCAACAGTAATAAAAAAATCATTTTTTTTGCAAAGATTACTTGTGTCAATCTTTCTTTGGTGTGTTCATTTTTAGGATGTCATACCATTTAAGTGTTAATACTGATCAGTGTTTCAACAGCAGGGATCCCTTTGCTTTGATCGTTTTTCTAATTCTCTATCTTGGATTTGGAACATTTCAATGTTCATATTGTTGACTCTTAAAGTATACCCTGTGTTCTAGAATTTCCTTAATCTTCATCTGAGGTTTAGTTTTGTGAGGCTTGTTGATCGTGGATGTGTAGCTCTAAGTTAGAAGAAGTGGTGGACTGGATGTTCAGGTTTAACCACTGCCCTTGTCCTGCCTTTGCATGCCTTGTTTCTGACTCCCAGAGAACATACGTTTGGTGGTTGTTCCTGTGAGGGTTGTGCCACTGGGTTGCTGACCACCTCTTCTTGTGGCCCGTTCTGTGCTTCGATGGGGGCCAGTTCTCACATGGACTTGGTGGCATGCTTATATGCCTCATTTCCCTTTGGAAACAGACAGTTCTGGCTCAAATAATTGTGGGGATTGTGCCTGTGGGCTCAGAGGGGGTTTAGGGGAAGAGGTTATGCAAAACTCTGCTGTCTGCAACAGTTAATGGAGTGTGGGAGGTTGGCTCTGACCTTACGTTGCCTTCCAGAAGGATGTTGGCCATGGAAGACTTGGGGAGAAACACTACCATCTTTTCCAGCATGAGGACTTTGAACTTCATTTCTTAGAGAGTGGAAGGACTTTTCCACTTCTGTTCCAAGTTCTCTACAGATGCAGTAGCAGCAGAGCAGGCAGGTAAAAAGTGTGTCCCTGTGAGGTTTCTGGGTAGACACCTGGGCACAAAGAGGCCTGGTCAAGACCTGAATAGCTCAGGTAAGCAGCCCTGAGGGATATGCTGGTAAGGGTGATGTCTAGGGAGACACTTGGGCTGATGTAGGGCTTGTTCCCATCCTATGTCATTGAGGCAGCTATTTGTCCTCCAGATCTCATCCTGGTATGCAGACATATTTGGGGTGATTATAGGAGGCCGTAAAACTATTGTTACAAAGGCTTACTCACCCTGGTGAGTGCTCTTTTCCTCATGAGTGCTTTTTTCCTGGTGAGCAAGTGTTCTCCTCTTGGTGCGGATCCTCTCCTAATGAGTGCTCTCCTCCTGGATGAGTGCTCACCATTGTCCTCCCTCTCATGGACTCGTGGATGCTGATGACGTTCTTGGAGAGCCTGGGAGGAGGAGCATCAGTGTGTCTTCCTCTTATACGAGGAGGCTATGTTGTATGCATAGGTCTCCATCAGCACTGTGAATGATCCTGTGCAGATTATAATGTGGTGGTGGGATGTCCTGTACTGGTCTATTTGGGGTTCTAAAAGCCTCTTGTATCTGAATAAGCCTATATATTTGCATGTTTGCGAAGTTCTCTGCTAGGATCCTGTTAAACAAATTTCCTAGACCATTAACTTTTGTCTCTAGTTGCTCCTCTACACTCATTATCCTCAGATTAGGCCTTCTGATGGTGTCTTCCAAATGTTGAATAGATCTATCATATTTTTTGGATTTGTCTTGGATAGTTTTATGTTCTTTCTCTGTACTCAATATTCTTCAATACCCAACATTTGATCTTATGCATGGTCTAACCTATTGTCAAGACTTTTTACTTTCTTTTTTATTTCTTTTCCTTCTACATGGTCGGCTTTGATGGCTTCCAATTCTTTGTTGGAAATTTGTTTTAGATCTTGAGTGAACGTCTTTATTTCCTTAATTTGGTGTTCAGTGTTTATTCTCAAATCACTTAGTTGATTGGTTATGGTTTCCTTGGACTCCCATTCCTTCTGTTGGGCTCCATTCAGCATTCCCTTTGTGGTGTCCCTGAATTCTTTCAATTGTCTGTTTATGGATTCCATGAATGTCTCTATTCATCTTTGTCTGTTCTCATCCCTCTCTCGCAATTCCTGTTTTACTTTTTGATTAGTTTCCTCACGTTCACCCTATTCCTGTAGTTCTCTGACTGTTCTCAGCCTGCTCACACAATTCCTTTATTTCTCTATGACAGTTCCCAACCTGCTCAGACAATTCTTGTATTAAATTTGAGTAGCTTCCTCATGCTCACGAAATTCCTGTATTAATCATTGGTTTGCCTCATCTTTTTCCCTATCACACTCACACTGAGTCCGTTGCAGGTTTTCAATCTTTTCGTTTACCATGTTTACCAGTAATGTTTGTAGAGCATTTTCCAAACTCTCCTCTGGATTATTCATTAACTATTCTGTAACCTGATTATCATGGATGGGAGTTATGCTACCTGGACTTGCCATTTTTTCTTGTGGTTTTCAGGCTTGTTCTGCCCATTTGGTATGAAAGTAACACAAATTTTGTGCTAGAACAATATTTTAAGGCCACATCAACCAGAGTCCTGTAGTTGCACAGTCAAAATGGCAGCAGATACAATCTGGTTCAACAGATACAATCTATTCAACATCAAACAACTATGGTTTAATGGGCTAAAAACAGCAAAGAAGAACTTGGCAAACCAGAAATTCTTAGGTTTATGGAGAAATGTGGGGGAAAATAGGACTAGAGGGATGTGGAGAGGTAAAAGGAGAGTGACTTTAACCAAGTCCTAACTTCAGAGAGGGAAATGGATAGGACAGAATAATAGAAGAGAGATTAAAAAAATGAAGAAAACCAAAATTTAAAATTTAAAAAGTGAAACACTTAAAAATGATGTAAGTTGAAAGAAATGATATTGAGAGAAGAAAGGATAGGTTGAGAGGAGGGGAGAGATAGAAAGGAAACATGAAAAACTAAAAAATAAAAATACTTAAAATTAGATACTTGAAAATTATACAGGTATAAAGAGGAAATATTGCTATTAAGGATTTTCTGGATTAAGTATTACACAATGGGGGATAAGGTCTAATAATTGAAGATGGTATATATCTGGGGATGAGCAAAGAGCAATTAAGTCATGCAAGAAAGAAAGAAAGAGAAAAGAAGTGAAAAGAATATTTTAAAAGGACCAAAATATCAAGAAGAGATTTTAAAAAGCACGCACACCTGTGCACCTAAAATCAAAATTATGAGATGAAAAGAAAAGATTAATAGGAAACAATTTAAAAAAATATTTTTTTTAAAAAAGAAACAAAAAATTCTTTGATTTTTTGGGGGGAGGGAATGGGAAGATCCTGTATCTCCCCTTTGTCCATAACCAATGTCTTGGTGTAGTCTCTGGTCTGCTTGTGGTGCTTGGTTTTCTTGTGGCTTGATTGGTTTCTTAAGTCAGTTTGTTTGAACAGGCATAAAAATGCTCTGTGTTAGGCAGGATTTTGTGATCCTCTTCCCAGGCTAGTTCAGTGGGAGGGAGCTCTTCTTTGAGTATCACAAAAGAGGGAGATGGCTCTTTCCTCTAGTTTGGAGATGCTGTGATGAGGCAAGATTCTGGGTAGGGTTGAGGCCTTTCAGCAAACAGTAGCTTTTCCCTGAGGGGATAGCTCCTGAGACACTCACAGATCCCATCCAGTAGCCATTCTTAGGGTTTATGTTTACTGAATTTCGATGGATTATCTAGGCTGCTGTAGGGAGGGGCAGGCTCTGGTTCTGTTTACTCAGTGAAGAAAGTCACTCCTCTGGGGGTGGAGATTTCTCTGCGGGAGCAGGTGACTTTCCCCTGGGTGGGCCTGAGCCTGGAAGGTCAGGTCAGGTTGCTGTGACCTGCTAAATGATTCTTTTTTTTTCTTTCTAGCCCCAAGTTGGAGCTAGCTGCTCAAAGGAGCCGTTGTCAGTATCAAAAATTGAGATCTCCAGTGGTGGGGGAGGTACAGCCTTCCCTCCTCAGTTACCTGAGATGGAGTAAGGAGGAGAGTCTTGGTTCCTGGACAGTCTCTGGTCTGCAGTCTGCAGGATAAAGGTATCTGCTCCTTGTCAGTTCTTGTTGGTGTTGAGTATAATCCTCTTGTCCACAGTGTCTGTATCCTTCGTCCCGGACTCTCTCTGTAGATGTGGTGGCTATGGCCTCTGCCGCTGCTGCCACAGCAGCCACATCCATGGCTACCGGCAAACACTAAATCTGTCTCCTTGCCTGGATTTTCCCTCTCTGGCCAAGCTCTCTGTACTGTGATGACACACTTGATGTGATTCTCTAGCTTAGGACTGTTCACTAGAACACTCAAACTCCTTTCTAGATGAGAGCTTGTTTAGGCTCCAACTTCTCTTCCACCATCTTCCTCCAAACCCAGCTTGTCTTTCTTTATAAAAGCAAGGATTGTCTTGGTGGGAGGGGGAGGGACAATGGCTGGGTGTAACTTCTTTTACAGCTATGTTCCCTTGAGTGTCTTCAAGGTCTGGTTCACCCTTCCCTCCATGGGGCTGCAGTCCCATGGGTGCTCTTATTAAACTTTCCTTGGTCTGGGTCTGGAGCATCTTGTATATGACATAAGGCCTTAGTCTGAGTCAGACTTGAACATGTTTCCAAGTGTGAGAAAAGCTTCTTTTCTATCAAAAGTTGATTGGTTTCTTACTGTCAATTTTTTGAGAATTGTTTTTCTGAAAAGTTTCTTTGTTGTTCTGGTGACTTGCCTTTGTTGATTACATTTTGGTTATATCTTTTGCCTGCTGAAATTTAAGGATCCTGTTCAAAGCTCTTGAATGTGTGTGACACCTTGTTAATTCACATCCTTTTGCATATTCTGTATCTGAGCTCAGCCAGTCTGAGCACATGGGCAGGGCCTCTTGGCATAGGGAATAAAAGGGAACAGTGCCTGTTGTGTGTGCTTGCTTGCCAAAATGTTGGTTAATGGCACATCCTTCTGCAGTAGTAAATTTTGTCTTTCCAACTTCCTTTAAAGTTGATGATCTTTTTTTTAAAATTTGTATTTATTTTTATTGGGAAAATTCTGTACAGAGGGGTTACAATTACATCGGCAAGATAATGAGTACATTTATTTTCAAGCATTGTAGCCTTCTCTTTGGTTTTCCCTTCCCATCCCTTTCCATGATCTTTTTCCTACAAGACAGCCCAATATCCAGAGCCATGTCTAAAACTATTGACTCTCAGAAAGCTTGTATGGGCAGCTTTCATGAAGGCTTTCAGGGAGAGTGCAGCAGTGCTGGGCTTGATTGACTAGCAAACACTCCTGTCTTCCTGGAATCCAGGACCTTCCCTTTGCTCCCTCCCTTCTCTGCAGGTAACAGAGACTCTGTCCAATCTCTGTGGATCATAGAGATCAGAGATTCTAGTTCTGTCCCCTCCTCCCTAGCTTCTCCAAGTTTAATGGTGGATTGTGGCTCTTAGTTCTGTATAATGTGGCTGTTGTAGGCCCAGCATAAAGTGACTGTGTCTGCAAGTCAGTGTGTGTGTGTGTGTGTGTGTGTGTGTGTGTGTGTGTTTGTGTGTGCATGTGTGCTCATGCCCATGTGCCCACATGTGCATGCACGTGCATGGACTGATACTGGTGCTTCCACTCAGGGTCTCTTGCTCTTGCTTAGCTTTGTTGCTCAAGGCTAGTGCTCTATTACTTGAGCCATACCTTCACTTTGGACTTTATGCAAGTTGCAATGCTCAGATTTCAGCCTCCTGGCTTTGCCATTTGTAGAGGCGGGTTTCCTGTCTCTTAATGCTCACTGTCCCTGTCTTTTTTTCCATGCCTTGCACTGGACCTGAAGCAGAAGCTGTGCCTATAGGAAGGAGCAGGATGCAGTTGTTATGAGAAACATGAAGCCTGAGATATAGTGGCTGCTCAGGGTGTATTGGAAGCCGAACCCACTCCAGGAGAATGTTTGCCTGTGTTGAAGAGCCTGGTGTGGCTGTGCTGCTCGGCAGGGGTAGAACAGCTTCAAAGGTCAGGAGACTTCATTTGGTTCAGTGTCAATGTCAGTTTTACATATTTGCTTGGTATGTGGTGAGGGGTCTATAGTTGTCTTTTCAGAAGCTGCTGGTGAAGCTGTGGAGTGGGGAGAGACTGGATCATACCATGACCTTGGGCCTCAGTTGGGTGTGCTGCCACCCTCCCCTCACTTCAGGTGGGTAGGCCACTGTCCTCACCTCTGCCCTTTGGCAGCCAGCATCCACCATGGTTCTGCCCTGGCCGGCAGCCTCAGTTCCTCATCTGGAGGTTTTATTTCTCTCTCTGAATGGGGCTTTTGTTCCACATTGCCCAGGTTTATCTCAACAATGGGAGAGAAAATAGAGCTGAGTTATGCAATTTGTTCAAGTCTTAGCACCATTGTTAAAAACTCCCACAGTGATGAACAGTGTCTGTCCTGTGCTGTTCAGGACTGTGTGTGATGAGGAAGCTATTGCTTTGGGAGACAGTGATTCCTTTTAGCAATGATAGCCACTGGGGATAGAACTATGATTTAGGATGAAAGAATCTCATCACAGAGGAGATTCTTGACACACACTAGCCCCTGTAGCAGACTGTTGCTGATTAACAGAAGGTAGGTAGAGAGATGTAGAGTGGGCTGTAGGCTGGAACTGCTGGGTGGCTTGCACCTAAGTGCTGATGTTGTGATACAGAACAGGGCTGTTCTCATCACCCACCCCTTCTGCCTGCTGTCTCATCCTTTTGGGGTCCACAGCTTATGTTCTCTAGCTTAAGTTCTGCTTGCCCTTCTGCTGTGCTCTGCGGACAGGTCACCTCCCATGTTAACCACTGTGTCCAGGTCTCAGCGAGGTGAAGGACTCACCCTTCCAGATGAGCCCTTGGGCCCAGGCCCACTGAGTTTGTGTGTGCTCAGGGTTAAAGACCCCCAGCTTCCTGCTTTGCTTTCCTGCTGTTCTGGGAAATTGAGACTCTTATAGAGCTGCGCAGTCCTTACTTATGGTGTTCACCACTGGCTCAGATATCTCCCTCTACCCCATGGCAGAGCTGCCATCGGCTCTCTGTCTCTTGGCAATACCTCTTGATTTTCTTTTTGCCTTGAGAACTCACAGGGTGTAGTCTGGGACAGCGTTACCCTTTGAACTCCACTTGCAGTACAGGCTCATGGAGGCTGACCTAGCAGGCTGTTGCTGGGGGCTTCCTCATCTTCTCTGTGAGAGTTAACTACCCACAAGTGTTCCCTCTGCTCCTGGGGCCACATTGGTCTGGTGAGAAACCTCTGGTTCTTGTTTCCTGTTAGGAAGAGCACAGGCCCTTTGTGCTCATCTGGACCAGCCCTGTTGAGTAGACAGCATGCTGGTTTGCCCACTGTTGCTAAATGACACTGTGGGGCAGGAAGTAGGAGCTGCCGCTCTGGCCAAAGTAGCATAGGCTTCCACAGCTAGCTGGAATTTCCACTTTCTTCTTGAATAATTTACAACTATTTCTAGGCCTAAGGCACCTGTTGTAAGCATGACTTAGGTGGCCATGTGCATCATCAAGTCTTACCTTCTCCACTCGGTCCTGTTCTAAGCTCTGAGTGGGGTTGCCTGTGTGTCTTCCTGGACTGAGCAAAAGGGAGGAGCTGGATTTTGTACTTCACTGTTGTCTTCATTGTGGAAAGGATATAAATTAGGTTTGTTAACACCTCCCTGTAATCCCAGCTACTCAGGAGACTGCGATCTGAGCATCTGATGATTATGTTTTTACAATTGTGTTTTAAAGCCAAATCAGGACAGAAAAGTCTAGGAAGCTCTATCTCCAATGAACTAGCAAATCTTTTGGTAGTGGCACCAAAAACAACACAAGGTGTGATTCCTCATACCTTTGGAGACTCCCACGTGTCAAGACCTTCCAAAGGTGATGAGACCTCCCCCAGGTGATGAAATTCCCTCAGATGACACCGCTCCCTGGGTGGTTGCTCTGCTTCAGTAGCAGGATGAACACAGGAGTACAGTACTGCTTCTGCTGTGATGAGCTGGTAGGATCATATCCTTCACTAACGAACTACCACGTGGCTTGACTTGGCTTTTAGGTAGGCAAAGGGAGTAAACTTTGTGGTGGCCCTGGTCTAGGGAAGCTCCTTTGGTATAGGCTTCTGTGCAGGGAAGATTCTCCTGTGCTTCACCTATTGTACTGCAGCTTTGCAGCTCACTGTGGGGAGCTAGTATCTTGGAAGCCTCAGTGCTGTGTGCCTGTCTCCTTGTGTATCCACTCCATGTCATACTTGTTGTCGGTCAGTCTTGAAGTCAGTATATTTGGGCTCCACTCCCATCTTATACTCTTCTCATGGGGGAGGCAGAACTAGTAAATTTAGTCTCACCAGAATCACTTTAAGCTTGAGGGCAGCTAGGACTTGTATATAGCATGTGTGAAGCCCTGAGTTCAGATCACATATGCTTCTTGTCACAGCACCAAGAAGGGAAATTAAAAAGAAGGTTTCCACTTTAAGGTGGTGTACCTGAACTACCCAACTACTTGAGAGGCAGAAGCAAAAGGAATGCTTGAGCCAAGCATTTCCCTGCCAGGCAGGGTGATATAGTATTGGGGCCTAAGTACTCCCCAAACGAATCCCTTTCCTTGCTGGTGGGAGGTTGGCAGTATGGGAGCACCTATTAGAACCTTCTGTGCAAGGTGAAGCCTGTGCTAATGAGATTGAGCATGGCGCAGGGACTGGGTAGAAGGGGTAGAAGCAGGGAAAAGTTGGGCCCTCTGCTGTGGCTTGTGTCCCTGCAAGAAATATTACACATTAGCAGGTTGGCTAGTCACCCACAGGTATGAGTGACAGTTCAGGGACCCACTCTTAAAGATGCTTCAAAGCAGCTGCATGAGTGGCTTGGGAATGTGGCCTTGTGTTGTGTGTGTTTGTGAGTGTGTGTGTGTGTGTGTGTGTGTGTGTGTGTGTGTGTGTCTGTGTCTATGTCTATGTTGTGCGGGTGTGTGCAAATATATGTGTGCCAGTAATAGGGCATGAACTCAGGGCCTGGGAAATCTCCCTTAGACTCGTTCCTCAAGGTTAACACTCTATCAGTTGAGCCACAGTTTCCCTTTTATCTATTTTGGTTGTAATTTGTATATAGGATTCTCACAAACTTTCCTTCCTGGGCTGGCTTTGTGCGATGATTCTCACATCTCAGCCTCCTAAGCAGTTACGATTACAGGCATGGGCCGCTGGCACCTGGCTCTCTTTTCTCCTACTTATGTTTTTTTTTTTTTTAATCATCTTTAGTTGTCAAGTGTGCCAGTCCCCATTCCTTTTGAGTACAGCACATCTTATTAGGTTTTTTTTTTTAAGGTCTTGCCATCATTTGGGGTAGTCTGCCCAGCATTGTGGGTTCTGAGGTATTACTACCACTTGGTGGCCCTGTTGCCTTTGCAATCTGGCTTTCTTACTGTTGGTTGTGATGCCTGAACTCCATCCCTGAGCTCTTTCGCTCAAAAGCTACCACTTGTACCAAAAAGCCACTTCTGGTTTTTGGTGGCTAATTGGAGACAGGAGTCTCACAGACTTTTCTGACCCTGGCTAATATTGAACTGCCATCCTGAGATCTCAGTCTCCTGAGTAGCTAGCTAGGATTACAGGTTTCAGCCACCAGCGCCTGGCTGGTGCAGATTTCTTAGGAAGACTGTGGTTGCCTCTTGCAAGCCTTTCTCAGGCTCACCACTTTCCCACAAGGGACTTGCTAATTCCAGAGTTGGGCTGAACCCTGTGATTTTTATTTTCATGGTGGGTTCATCATGTAGGCAGGAGCAGTAATGTGAGACACTGATCATGAACACTGACTTGGCCTCTGCTTTCCCAGTGAAAAGCCCCAGCCTTTTGATCCAGCCTTTGGCTGACTTCGGACCAGCCCCAATCTGAGGCTTCCATGAGCTACCAACCATCAGCCAGCTCAGCAACACACAGCAAGTGTCATCATTGGGATCTTAAGGGTTGTATCAGCTACTCACAGACCAGCTCTGCCTCATGGTATCATAGGAGTCTATGTTCATGTAGTGAATGTTCAGAGTTGCCAGCGGGGCAGTTTGTTTAAACATGTCCAAGCAGACTTTTTTGAATAGAAATTAACAAACCAATTTCTAAAGTTTTTATAGATGTGCATAGGATCTGGAATGCGCTGGATAATATTGAAAACGGTCAATTTAAAGACATGTTACAAAGTGCTTGGGACAATGAAAGGTTGGGACAATGATAGACAGGTAAATGAGTAGAACAGAATGGAAAGTTCAGAAGTAATTGAAAAATATATTGTTCATTGTTTTTTTTTTAAATAATCAAAAGTGTCTTGATAATTCATTGAGAGAGAGATGGTTATTCCAAATGGTGGTACAATGTGTTTGAAAGGGGATGAGCCCAAACTGTGGCCTATACACCAATAGAACTCCAAGTGTCACATGGGATTATGGAGGGAAGCCAGAACTCTGAAAACTTATGTTTGCCAAGAAGGACATACAGAACATGAATTAATTATACTTGGGGAAAAATAAAATGCATTGGACTTTAGCTTGCTTTAAGAGAACTAGCAAAAAGACAGACTATAGAGAACCTGTTGGCAATATGTACGTATCTATCTGGCTGAAGAAGTATACCAAAACCATATAAGAATTTCTTTTTCTTAGTATTGAGGATTGAACTCAAGTCCTCAGCACTTGCTGAGGCCAGATTAGAAAAGGCAGAAGATGGGGCTCAGCGGTGGAGCACCTGTCTAGAGTGTACATGGTCTGGACTTTGAGCCCCAGCACTACCAAAAAGGACAAAGCCTTTTTTTTTTTTTTAACAGTTTCTGTATGAGATGTGGTATATGAATGTTAAATGAGGACACAAAAAATTGTAGCAACAATATTCATTAGAGAAGTCACAGGGTGCTCAACTGGGATGAGTGTCCCTCAAAGACTCATGGTGGTAGTGGAAGGGGTGGGATCCTTGAGATGTAGGCCTTGGTGGAAGGACGTTATATTATTGGGGTGTGCATGAAGGGGATCCTGGGGCTCTCTCTCCTCTCCATCTTTGCCATCCAGCCCTAGAATTGAGCAGGCTCACTTTTACCAGGTTGTATTGTGTAATCACAGGATCCGAAGGAGAGGTGCCAACTGACACAGTCTGACACCATGAAAGAGTGATCACCTCTCTGTTGGCAGAGAATAATACAGAACATCTGTATCGATTTTGAGGATAAAAAATGATACAGACAGTCACTCTGGAAATAGATAGATAGATTCTTGTGCACTTAGAATGTAACCTAGCAATTCCACTCCTAAATATTTGTCCACACTACAATGCGGCCTCATGATGACTTGTTTGAAGATGTTTATAGGAGCTTTATTTGTAGTATCAGCCAAAGAGTGGAATACTCAAGTGTGTGCCTGCAGGTGCAGGAAATGAACACATGGTACATCTACATCATGGCGTAACATACAGAGCAGTGAGGAGCAGACATGTGAGCAACTTGTGATGAACGGTCAAGCTTGAATTCATAAAGTTTGTGATTCCATAAACCTGAAGTGTTATAAAAGGTGACAGTGACCTAGAGTGACAGGAAGTCAAAGTTCCTTGAGTCTGGGTTGTTGGGACTGCTTTCAGTGGAGGCACTAGGTACAGCTTTAAAATGGACTTCATTGAAACATGTTTAATCGAGGGTGAAGTATACCTCCAAAAAAGACATTATCCAGAAAGAACAGAAACACCTCTGCAGTGACTTGGATTGGATTAGAGAGAGATAGGGTTAAGACAGAGTACTTTGGGGGGGAGCCCATCCCTGAGCTTGTCAAAGGCCTTGGGGAGCCTGGATCTCTCAGGCATTTGAACTGTGCTCAAGGCTGGCAGCTGGCCTGCATCTAGGTTTTCTCCTTGGCACAGGAGGCATCAAGATAGAGCAAGAGCCCATCATCATTTGGAGAGGAAGCATTTCACTTCTGAGGCAACAACACAATGCTGTCTCGCTGTGGAGTTGGCTGAGAAAGAAGGTTAGCAATTAATTTTTTGACTTGTGCAAACTCCTTTTCAGTTCGGGGTACCAAATAGCCCTCCCACAGTGAGGGAGGGTCAGGCTACCACCTTGGTTTCAGTGCACTGCTGTTCTTCTGCTTTTTAACTGACAGGAATTAAGAGTCTTTGTGGAAGACATTCAGATGTAAAGTTCTCTGAATTCCCATTGGCTCCCTCTGACTTTTATTTTTCCATCTTGCTACTTATTCCACTTTGGTCCCTGGAATAGACAATTTTTGTAATATTGATTTTAGTAGTATTTTCCTTTAAATCAAATTATTTTTTATTTTTTTGACTTATAAGAAAATTGAAGTTAAGAGAGTCACATTTGTTTCATCCAATTAGTCAGTTCAATTTCTTTTTGCATTTTTGTAAGCAAGCATTGGAATACTGATGCTCTCATGGGATGCTTTTAGGGACATGGCTAGCCAGGAAGTAACACTTCAATGCAGTGTGGGCTTTGAAGTTTCTGTCACCTTAGTGCAGAGTGGGCCCACCTGGACAAGGCCATCTCTATGAGTCAGGCCAGTAGGCCCACCTGGACAAGGCCATCTCTGTGCATCAGGAAAGGGGACCCACCTGGACAAGGCTGTCTCTATGCATCAGGTCAGGAGACCTACCTGGACAATGCCGTCACTATGCATTAGGCCAGGGGACCCACCTGGACAAGGCCGCCTCAATGCATGAATTCAGGAGACCCTCCTGGACAAGAACCATCTCTGTGAAGCAGTCCATGACACCCACCTGGACAAGGCTGACACACTTGTGGCACTGGAATGGCACCACCACTACTGTTTCCATTAGTGCCTGGTCAGTTCATCAGAATGGGCAAACTTCTACTCAGTAACAGTGGTAAGGTAAGGTGTCTCACCTGTATGGGTTCAGAAATGCACCTTGAGATGAGAGCTCCTTGTATAGGTTTGGCTGTAGCCCATGCACTCACATGTGTTGGTGGCCTTTGGGTGACCATGACCTTCCTTCCCCCTTTGTCTTGGGCTCCTCTGGCAGGTAGGAACCAGGTCATCTGCTCACACAGGCAGGGTGGGTAGTTGGTCCCTGGATGGTCATGGGATCCAGGGGGGTAGCAGTCTGGTGGGGTGAAAATCCAGGTTGACCAGCAATTCCTTGTGACAGGCTCAGGTAGTCCTATTGGGGAGCAGCTGCCCCAAGGAGAATTCCTATGTGCTGGGCCAGTGGCTCTTGCTGAGTTGGGGTCCTGCACCCAAGTAGGCTTCCAGTCATTGGCCCATGGTGACAAGGAGACCATGGCCTGTCATTGTAGGGCATCGCCACCATTGGATGGCCACATTCAAGGCTGGCTTCGCTGACCATGATGACCGACAGGCCACCATACTCACTGCCAGGGGTGAATAAGACCATTTTATAGATAGGAATTACTATTCTTCATTGCTAAGACTGGCATTGGTGGAAGGTCACATGGCTGGAAGGTGTGGACACTGGGATTTGGACTCTGCGCATGCAGCTTTAAATTGAGTCTCAGAATTGAGCACCATCCACTGCAAGGCTGATTGGAACAACAACTGGTGGGTTCCTCCCTCAGGATCTCTGACTAAGTGTGTGTCTGTAGAACCCACTCTTCCCTGTCAGCTTCTCCCTTGGGTAGCCTAAATCAGGGTCTTTGGTTGAGTGCCAGGCTGTGCCTGCTGCCTGCTACCTGCTGCCTGCTTTCTTCTGCCTGCTTGTAGGCTGGCCTGCTCTGCAACCAGCAAAAGTTGAAAGTGTTTCATATACCATGCACACCAAAGACTCTAATGAATCTGTGACCACATACTGATAGCTACTGCCCAGCAGAGAGCACAGCTGAGCTTCAGAGACCTAGCAAGACCTCTCTTGGAATGCAATCTCTCTTACCTCTTCCTTTTTGTCACACTTTCACAAACCCATGTGTGCTAGACCAAGGAGTGGGTCCCCAATGGGACCTTCTTGCTGTACCCTAACACACTTCTTCCTGCCACATCCTGGGCTTGCCACCCACTGGTGGAAGTGCTAGATAATCAGGCCACCACTTCACATTTCAGGACAAAAGGAGCCCTCCTGAGGTCTTGGTGCAAAGTCTACATGTCCAGCTCTTGTGTTGCTAGCCGCGTCCTCAATAAGTGGTCAATAGTGAACTCCCTGGGGCCTCTTCCTCTCTGGGAATGGTCAGGCCTTGCTTTATTCACAAGAGTGGCATCATAGGCAGATCCAGGGGATGTGCAGCATGAGTGTGTGTATGTGACTTTCATGTAGAGACTTAGATGACTGAGCTAGCCATAGGTGGATAGGGAACTGCTTCTGCAGCCAAGTTAACTTGATGATTTCCTGCTTAGAAGATGGCCTGGTTCTAAGCAGATCTCAAGGTGAAAAACAAGAGTAGATGGGCTGGGCCACATCTGTAATCCTAGCACTTTGGGGGAAGTGGCAACAGGTAGAGAACAGCTGGATGTCAGGCTTTAACTCCATAGTGAGACTGTCTCAAAAGGAAGCCAAAGGCTGAGGAGGTAGACCAGTTGTTAGAGCAGTTTTCTACTACATGCAAGTGTCTGGATTCAATTCTTAGCATTCTGAGGACAGCGTGGACACAGGCTTTGTTTCCTGACCTCCTTTCAGAGGTACAGGACCTAGCCACTTGATCAACGTGCTTTGCACAGAGAAAGACACCAATAGTACCTCAGTCCTGCACTGCTGCTGAGCTTTCCAAATCTGTCTGTCCACTGATATGGGCTAAGTCATCACTTCTGCTTCCCCACCACTGGAGCAGAGAACCCTTCCCTGTCTGTTCCTTCTCAGAATGAACACAAGCCATGTTTCTCAGGTAGAACAAGAAGTATTTTTGAGCAGTTCCATGGACCTATTAGTTATACTTTGTGCCTCAAGGAATCTGCTGTTCACATGTGGATGTGTAGGGACTGACAAAGCCACAGCTGAGAGCAGAGATGGGCTAGGATCCCAAGACTTCTTCGCCATTGGCACCTTATCTCTGGATTACACCAGCCATGTCATCTGCTGCTCCGATCCTGGACATAGCTAGCACTGGGGAATCACACTGTGCATCCATGTAGGCTGATTTATGCCAAAGCATAGCCATTGGGAGTTGGTAGAGATTGCTGAATCATGTCCCCCGGAGTTGGGGGATGCTTTCTGGGTAACTGCTATGGCAAGCATTGGGTCAGGTTGGAGAAGGTCTTAAGCTGCTGATGGGCATGGCAAGGGGCAGCCAGAGCATGCCCCATAGCTTCTGAGACTATTCCTATGTGTGGAATCACAGTTATATCTTATTCAGACGTTACAGTTTAAGGAAAGAGTAGTTTTCTAGTTTTACTCCTGCTGTCCATATTTTCCAACGCTTAGTATTGCAGAGTTCTTAATTATGGCCAACCAAATAGCTGCAGAATGGCATTTCACTGCTAGCCCTGACATGCAATTTTGTAATCACCACCCATATTAATCATCTTTCTGCATGTTTGCTGGCTGTTGACATTGCCTTTTCTGGGAGGCATCTGGTAGCATCTTTGCCTTTTTCATTTTTGTGGTCTTTGTTATTTTATTGTTCAGTAGGTATTCAGTGTCTTTGAGATCAGGTGGAGGGATGTGGCTACCTGCCTTGCACTCTTTTTGCTTGGGAGACATGAGGCACCCTTGCCAGATAGAGTTGAGGAGCTATGTCACACCAAGGGGACACTTGGGCGCCTGCAGTTCTGTGATGTTTGAGCGCTGCAGGATGAGCAGAGGCCTGAGTCAAGACAGGCCTGCGCCAAATTCTGCCATGTTATTGACTGCTGGCCGGGCCTGGTTAGGACTTAGCCTCAGTTTCTTCTTTTGTAAAGAGCCAGTAAGAAAGCCCCTTCCCAGGGGAGTCTGCAGTCTCTTCCAGGAGGAGGGGGTATAGCTAGTAGCATCTCCCAAAGGTTGATCTTGTCGGTGACAGCAAAGGGACATGTTTTTCATTCTTGTGAACCTGGTACCTGGGCAGGCTGATTCCCACTGTCTGTGTGTATGAGCAACTCCTGTTTCAGGGATGAGCTTGCCAGGGAGTGAATGGATATCCAAGGATATGACCTGCAACTAGGAGGATGTTTCCTGCAGGTGTCATGACTGTCTTCACATGTCATTTCCTACCTGCTTCAGCACCTTGACAGAGCTGATAATGGCCAGCATCTGTTATCAATGGGTGTGCCTTAGGACGTGATGGTCTAGCCAGTGAGGAGTCCCCTTGCCACAGCTCTGAGCAGGATAGGGCTGAATCTGAGTTGTTCTACAGTGGTCTTTGGAATTGCCACAGGGTTTATGAGGTAGTGGATTCTGTCTCTGGATTGTTCCCATCTCTCTCACCACAAGCCCAGATGTGCTTATAGGGACTCTTAGTCAGAGTGAGGCTGCTGTTACCCCTGTCCAGTGTGGCTACCTTCAGTTCTCAGGTCAGGGACCCCTCTGGCGTCTCTACACTAAGAGCCAGGCCTTATCCTTTCCTGCTCTGATTGGTGCCAGCCACGGAGAGGATACTGGGGTTTCTTTTCATGACATGGCCTGTGTTGGCATGGGAGAGGACAGTCCATCAGGAGTGCTGCTGAGTCTCTTCTGAGGACCTCCTGCTTACCTGTGATCCTGCCCATGGTTTTGGCTGGACTTGAGGTGTTTGGGTTTTGGGCTGCCAGATCAGTTACCTTACAAAACAGAGCCCTTGGCCTATCTGGAGGGACAACTTGGCCCTGTCTGATGGCCTGGTAGCTGCTACCCAGCTCTGGCTCTGTTGGCTTAGTGGGAGGGGAGGCCATGGTGTGGGTGAGGAAGGTCACAAATGCCCAAGGTAGACACGTGGCTTGACCCAACCTCTGGACTTTGCATTTTTGTTTTACAAGCTAAACTGTCTCTGGTCCTGGAGGAGCTCAGAGTCGAGAAGCAGAGAGATGACACAGTAAGTCCTGTCACAGCTTGCTTGTCACTAGTGGCAAAAGGCAGCCTGAAGTGTAGGCTGTCAGGCAACAGCATGGCAAATTCCAGGTGGGTTTGCCATGGAGACGCTGTCCCAGGTCAGACTGCTGAGTGGATATGGGCAACTTCACCTACCCCTACCATGTGCTGAAGGGCATTCTTTCCACTAGAAAATAGCATTTTGTCATTGGGGAATGGGGGTGGGGTACAAAGCAAGATAAGCAGGGTACAAAGCAAGGTAGCTGATAGAGAGTGGTGAAAGCAGCACTGTAGAATGAGGAGCAGGAGCCTGGAAACAGTTTACAAGGAGCCTTGAGTAGGTTGAGGTTTAAGTGAGTTCAGTGGGCAGATGGAGACCAAAGGCAGAGTGATTAATGTTCAAGGCTAGGATGTAAAGGGGCTTGGAGAATCCTGAGGACATTGAGGTTGAGGTAAGAGAGATAGGATTTGGCTTAGCTGCATGGTGTGGTGGATGTAGGAGTGTGAGGAGTGAGATGTGAGGGTGTGGTGGCATTCTGGCCTGTGCAGGCGACAGAGGGAAGATAGAGGGAAAGGGCATCTGAGGGCTGGACAGAGCCTGGAGTCAGGCCTTGTACTGGGCCACTGAACCAGATGTGCTCGTAGTCTCTGAGTGATGCCTCCACCCTTGGGAAGCATACACACAGAAGATGAGCCTTTTCCAGGGTGCACCTACATACATTCAGGCATTTGATCTGTGTAGAGATCTGTGGTCCCATTGTATGTGGTCAAGGTTGTATTGGTCCAGATCACTGGCCAGGAATATGGACATCCTTTGCCTATAGGTCAGCTCTGAGGAAGAGCAGAGTGGCAGAAGCACAACAGGAAGCTAGGTCCATGGAAGATTTTTACTATCCTTATCCTCCTTTTCCAAAGCTTGAGGAAGCAGACACAGCACGTGAAGACACTGCTGTCAAGGTACATGAAATATGATCCCTCAGTGGTAGCATTTGAGGGTGTGAATTGAGGTAAGCTGGACAGTACTGCTTTTTGGCCACAATCAAGGGTTTCATTTTAAACAAAATACAGGAGGCTTGGTGGCATTATCTGGTGAGTTATTTCTCCCATCACTCAGCTCCATTTGAAGTGTGTTCTGGACAGCGCAGCACTGTGAGTCCCATACAGGCCCATTATCCTTCCTCCTGTGGGGAAGGTGGGAGACCTCCCCAGGTACAGAGGGAAAAGGACAGAACCCTCACTTGGATTAACTTGTCACTTGACACTGGGAGGCAATGCTGGACTCACTGTCATCTCTCATCCCACATGCCCCAGGCATGCCATACCCACCTACCATCAACAATACAAGTCTATGGGCCCTGTTGCTGTCCGAAGAGGTGCCAGGCCCATCTGCTTCCACAGGGCCACAAACAGCCCCAATAGCAGCCATCTCATACCCCTCCCTCCCACCCTCACTCATCTTACTGTCCATATGCCACCCCCCCCTCTTCTTTTCAGACCTGGAAGAGGAGATGGCCCCAGGTGGCAAACATCAGCTAACCCTCCACCTGCCTCAGTGTGACTACTAGGCACCTACATTTGTCACTCACTTGGGTGAGTGTGTATGCACACTGGTTCCCATACAACGCACTAATACTGGGTCTGACTTGGAGAGAGTCACACAAGGCTTTCTCTTCAATTGCCACAATGCCCTAAGCTCCTTCTTTTCCCAGACATCCTTGAATGTGAGACCACTGACAAAGGCCCTGTGCCAATGTAATACTGGCCCTGCATCAAAGCCCACTATCCAACACTCCCCCAGTTTAGACACTCATTACAGGTGAAAGTGGCTTGATGGCCACATGTGAAATGAGGTATCCCAAGAGCCACCTCTGCCAAATTGCATTTCAATTGTCATGCTTTGTCTACATTCTGACATGTCCCCTCCTAGACAGTCCTGGACACATCACTGCCTCTCAGCTCTGTTGCCAGGGGCCTAACAACTTCCTCATCTTCTGTAGGCTTTCACGTGTGTGTGTGTGTGTGTGTGTGTGTGTGTGTGTGTGTGTGTGTTTGTGTGTGTCCCATGATCCACTTCAGTTCCCCTGTCTAAGGGTGGTGGAATTTTTTCTGAGCTCGTGCCAGCAAGCCTCGAGAGAGATGGGTCTTACTTTGCCAACTGATTCTGCCCATACATAGAGGGAAAATGGGATCATGGTTCTCATGATTGATGAGGACGTGTACATCATATGGACAGTAAGAAAGGGCACCTGTTGCAGATGCTCAGGGGGTATCCACAGCCCTTTGGACCCATGGAGGCATTGTGCTCCAGCAAATAGGCCCTGCAAGTGACCGGGTGAGCCTCGTCCTGCAAGGCTTTCGCTGATGTGGCCAGCTGGAGCACACCCAGGTCTTACTCAAGTGGACATGCAGGAAAAATGGATGGGATTTTCACTCTGCTGCAGCCCCCTTGCCCATATTTCCTGCTCATAACTACATTAAATTGAAGCCTCTGTATTGCTCCCAGAGTCCCAGTCAAGGTGGATAAAAGAACTCTTGCTTCCACTGCTCAGCCCCATGGAGTTTCGGCCTGGCCAAGCTAGCACTGTAAGGTTTCTACATGGTACCCTCAGCCTTCTTCCTCTGGGGCAGAGGGGTTTCTCCCAAGGGACACATGGTGTCAGAGAGGTCCTTGCAGAACTATCCTTCACTCCTCTTCACCCCTTCACTGGCCTCTCTATCATCTCTACTCTTACAAGCCCCCAGGTGTGCCTGCTCACTCAACTGCCAGCCATTTACCCTGCAAGTCTGTGAGACTTGATGCTGCCTAGGAAGGTGCCCGGCCGAGAAGCTACCATGGAACCACAAATAACCTCAACTGTTACCACACAGCATGCTCCATCCCCTCCAAACCAATGCTTCTTTCTGGCCTCATGCCACTCCCTGTCTTTTCAGACCTAGCAGTTACATAAACACATGATGGGAAGGGCAGGCTGCATATGCCAATATGAGACTCTCCCATGGAACTCCCAGCCCCTGCCCTCCTGTTTCAGGGGAAGCATCTGGAGCCCACTGAGGCTGCAGTTGAAGGGGACTTGCTTGGTGCTGTTCCTTCCAAAGAAGGGATAGCCAGCCTTAGGTACACACACACACAGGAGAGGGCTGTAAAAGGGCAGAATTCTGTGTGTTGTGTATGGGGAAGACACCAGGAGGAGAATGTAGAGGAGCAGCATCGTGGAAGGAACAATAGCAATAACTGTGTAGATGCCTTTGAGGACTGATCTCCTGAGTTCTGCCGGCACTGTTGCTAGCACTGTCACTTGTGCCATCTTCAAGCTCCACTGACACCATAGCAATAGCCTTCACCACAAATGCACTGATCACATGGTTCTGCACCCATGGAAACTTGTCTAAGGGCTCTTCTGATAGTTCCAGAGCTAAGCCCCATCTTGCACCAGCCTCTGGCACACACCTACCTGCCCTGTTACTCACTAATCCTTTGCTTTCTTTCCCATATGACCTACTGTTTCCTTTGTTTATACTGTTCTTATTGTTAATTTCAATAAAAAACCTGGCACACAATGACTTCTCTCTGGTGGAATAAAAAGTTCCAATCCGTGGCCCCAAATCATTTTCGAGTTGGAGCATGCCCTGGCAGTCTACTAGGGAACACAATCCTTCAACAGTGTTACCCTTTGGAGGACCTCCCCACTCTTTGCCTCCTTGTTTTTGGCAGCCAAGAAGCTATCCAACCTTCCTTATTCTATCCTTATTCTTGATTCCTTACCTTTCTTGCTGGTAGACTGTTTTCTGCCCACATAGTAGTAGAAGTAGTAACTCTGATTCAGGTCACAGGCCTCTGTGTCCCAACAGGAAATGTAAGTCAGAACAGAATTCACAGGGCAAAAAGGAGAGCCCAGAATACCTTGTTTGCCTGTTCCAAGTGTGGCATGGACTTTTGGAGGACAGGAGTGCAAAGGCACACACAGAGGGAAGGGCCAACTCCAGCTGCTGCCCAGTGCGATGTAGGGAAAACTACCCTGGAGGGTACATGTTGGGGAGACATTCCTGGGGCCCAAAGGACACAGAGGTCTTACAGCAGCTCTCTCACTGAGAGATCCATGAGGGGGAAAAAGGAAGGGAGAGCCTGTCTGTCCAAAGACATGGCCAGCTCATGTCCTATCTTCTGCTGATGACCCCATATGAACAGTTGGAACTAACGCACCCACGCCCCAACAAAATAACCAGCCTTTGTGCAAACCACAATGGCTGGTGGGTTGGAAGGAGCTGCTGGCCAGTAGTGAAGAGAATGTACAATGGGGGAGGCAGAATATTGGGGAACTCTTCCTCGATCAATCTGGGATAGCTTTGAGAACCGATCCAAACTCTGAAGAAATAGGTTACTTGAATCAATAACTACCAATGCTGGGGATTTTGCACAACTCATCGGGATATCTTGGCAAGACTACTTACTCCTAACAGCACTGGTTAGAGCAAGGGGTTAGAAGGCTCTAGAACGTCCCCACAGACAGCACCAATGGATAATCTTGGTCTATGGATAACAGGGAATAGTGTGTGTGGGGCTGATGGGGAGAATAGATTTAAGAAGTGAGGGGAAGGGGAAGCCATTGGACGGTCCCAAACTCTGCCAGAGAGACTATAAGAACCCTACAAAACCCTTCTTTTTCCTCAACAAAGCAGGCATGGAGAGATATCATTGTGGAAAGCATTGTATCTGGCCTAGACGTTCACCTGTGAGCAGAAACAGAGCAAGGAACCTCTGGCACCACCAGTCATAGACACATCCTGGCCTCCCTGACCCAACCTGACTGACCTGACCGGCTCTGCTCTGGTATGAATTCTGTCAGCCATTGTTTTTCTCACCAAGGGACCACAGCCTGCAATGTGCTCCTCTTGGGCCGGCTTTCCTAGAGGAAGCTTCATCACATGCCATGTCTACCCTCTGCATCCTCAGCCTTCTCTTCAGTGAAAGACAGGTGGCTTTCCTTCAGGGTACTGAAGCAAAGACAAGGTATTTTCTGAGAAAAAAAGAAGGAATTTCACAGGAGTAAGAGCAAGGGGATATTCAGATTGACTTTACTATGGAGCCATATATGTCTGGTCCACACCTATTTGTGTTCCCATATTGAGGTTTATCACAACACCTAACTCTGTCACATGCAATGAAGGCATCACAGGAAGGGAAGTTCTTTAGAGTATTATCTCCAATTAAACATAAAAAACCCAGACGTGATGACATGGCTTGTGGGGCACATAGGCACCAAAGATGGCACTGAGAGATTTATAGGGTGTGACCTTTACAGTGATTGGTTGGTTCCTTTCCCTCCCCTTCCATGCCGCTCAGTTTTTCACTTTAAAAGGTGTCTGCTGTGTGGTAATAAACTAGTTTCTTGCTTGACTTGACTCCGCGCTGTGTCTGGTTGTCTCCCGGGCTAAAGGAGGCTGGGGAACAGGTGAGTGGCGCACATTCCTTGGACCCTGTCTGTCTTTCACGGAGTGGACAAAGACCCAACATATGGCACCCAACGTGAGGCAGGAAGGGAAAGCATACCGGCCAAGGCTAAGCGGTCTTCCAGGGTAAGTGAAACTCTTAGTGTGGGTAATTCTATTTCTCTGAAGTAAGAGCCAGCCTTAAGGAAGGGCCCCCCAGGAACCTGGACCCTGGGCCACAGGATTCACTTCCTCAAGAGTATCCGGTCAATCTGGCACCAGGAGCTAGAAGCTGGCCATAGAAAGGGAGAGGCACTTTGGTGTCCCACAACCTCTGGGGTTTTATCCCACCATATAGCCTTGGTCATACCTACTCAGGAGCATGCTGGGCAACAGCACATACAACTAACATTCACAGGCACATTTTCTTCAATGCTTTGCCACCTTGGGGCTACCAGCACAAAACCGATAATGGACCCTGTATTATTAGTCAAGCAATGTCAGAGGTTTTTGAAAGATGGCATATTAAGATTACTACAGGAATCCCCTATAATCACCAGGGCCAAGCAATTAAACCCCAAGCTCCAAGGGAAAGTCAGGTTTCCGAAGCACTGGGGCCAATTAAACCCAGGGCCCCAGGTGAAAGTCAGGTGGAAATGGAGAGGACCTGACCCCCTAGTTATGCGTTTTCCCCATAAGGGAGACAACCCCCATTTGGATCCTGGCCAGGAATCTTACCATTTCCTCTATACAGGAGGATGGCCAAGGATAAACTAACCAACAAGTAAATAAAACAGCTATGGTGGCAGAGGCTTGTGTTTAAAAGAGGGAAAGCTAAAAAGATAACCACTAACCATCCCAAAGGGCAACCAGCTCTTGAGACGCTCTTATGTTCCTTAGGAATTGCAGATGGTGATACTCCAGCTGATGACTGTCCTAACACTCCCAGTCCTGGCAATCTGCATCAACCTCAACAGGTAACCTGGGCAGTGATCAGCACTGGCAATAGCACCACAAGAGAAGCTGTCCCTTCAACCTGGTGACCCCCCCTTCAACAAGGATGGCCTGAGTGTGGGGGCCCACGAGCATGCACTGTGCCTCATATGTAGGACCCCCAAAGCCCAGGTTTCTCTCATGTTCTGAAGAGGGCGACCTTACAAGATACTGACTTTTATATATGCCCCAGAAATAATCGAACTGCTTCGGACATTTCTAACTGCAGTGGGGCTGACGTTTATTACTGTGTTAGGTGGGGATGTGAGGTAATTGGGATGGGCTCTTGGATCATGCACAAGGGCCCCATCCTTGTCAGGTGAATCTCGCCCCCCAGAATTTGCATCCAACCCCCTGCGTGGCTGATACAGAGGAGGGAAAAAGGATAACTAACTGGGAGGTGGGCAAGATGTGGGGGATGTGGTTATATAAAAAAGGATAGACCCCCAAGAGAACCAGCTGATGGCTCTCCGAGTCCATTATGATAAGCTTAGTGCCAAAGATTACCCCCTACCTTAGGCAAACCTCAGAAAAAGGAGGTGCCAGTTGGGCGAACCTTGTAAGAGGTGCCCTGACCCATACCTCAGCAAGGAGGTTGGTCTGCCATTAAAACAAAAAGAGGAAATCTGTGGGGCACATGGGCAACAAAGATGGCACTGATAGGTTTATAGGGTGTGACCTTTACAGTGATTGGTTGGTTCCTTTCCCTCCCCTTCCATGCTGCTTAGTTTTTCACTTTAAAAGGTGCCTAGTGTGTGGTAATAAATGAGTTCTTGCTTGACTTGACTCTCCGCTGCATCTGATTGTCTACCAGGCTAAGGGAGGCTGGGGAACAGGCAAGCGGCGCCCTTACCTTTCCTGGGACCCCATCCGTCTCTCAAGGAGCGGATGAAGACCGGACAATGGCTCAAGAGGTAGTCAGTGTCACCTTTCAGGACAAATCCTCCGTGAGTTTCCTGGCCCTAGTTTAAGCTCTACAACTGGCACTGAAAAAATAATAGTAATAATTCTACAGAGCTAAGACAGATCTGTGGCCATCGGATAAGAAGTCCACTCAAATCAGGGATTGGGATAGTTGAGATATTTGAAAATGATTTTTTTTATGGAGTCCTACTTTTCTTATCTTTGTGGCTAGGTAATCTTTGATCTAAGTTTAGCAGTACCATTATTAGGTTTGTGTCCTTTTGGTGGTTGCTGGTGGCTATGACTCTAAACACTTCAGTCTGAAAGAATTTCAGCCCTGCATGCCCCTGTGGAGAACACTGGAGACCACATGAAAGCGTTACCAGCTTGTTGACATCACATTGTGTTGGCACAATCATCATCTCATGCTGCACTGGATATTCATGACACAGAGAAGCCATGCTGCTGAGAAGAAATCTCCCCTCCTACTTCTTTAACTCATGCCAACATGCACTTACTTTCCATGATGTCACCCACTCAGTACTGCCATACACATGCACATCACACTGTGCATGACTGTGAGGGACTGCTGATTTCACTGTATCTTGTTCATTCATGTTTCCTAGTACTACCACAGCAATGGGTAGAATGGCTCATAACTTACCACTCACTTCCAGGGGCAGCTGATTTCTCTTGGGCTGGAAAGGCTATATAAAAATGAACTTCCTTTCTTAGAAAAAAATGACTACCAAAACAACCACTGGGCCAAAGAGTAACTGCACTTATAGGTTATTTTTCTACACTGTACCATTTGCACTCTGCTGCCACTGGATGAACTGTCTAAATCTCTCTCATCCTTATTAATATCACTGTAGCAAACATTCTTTGTGCAAATTTTAGTTAGGTCTGAGGTTATACCTCCAGTGCACTTCAAATAGGTAATGGCATCCAAAACCCTGCCATGTGCTTGTAATCTATATTTGATGGTTTTCAAAGATGACCATACAAATCTTTTGCTCACATTGCAGTAAGGTTGTTTTTCTGTATTTTTACCATGGAGTTGTGAGCCATGTTCCAAAACATTTTACCAGACTGCTCGAGGTGACAAAATCAGGAAAAGCTAAAGATTGTTCAGAGTCTAAATTGTCCAAGCAAAGCTGAGATTCAAACGTGGGCAGTGCATGCTTAGACACCACAGTGAGCAGTCACTCACCATTATCATCACTGCAGGCACAGATGGACAGCCATTCAGAGGCACAGGTACCTTCTAGCATTATTAATTATGGGTATCTGTGACTGGCTTATCTAACCTCAGGACAGCTAACAAATGCTTTAACTCACACAGTAATGGGCTAATAAAAGTGACAAGGTCTCATTATACTACAAGATATTTTATACACTGGATTCAATACTTTAGTCAAGGAGCACTAAATTGTGACTGTAATGCTCACTTTTGGGAGGCAACAGGGGAAGTGAGTGAACAATTGCTGAAATGTGGAATGGTCATGAACTACCACCACCTACTCGCTTCCTAAGGCTGCTTTGCTAGACAAGAGTGTATTTCCTCCCAAAGTGTCCCCAGAAGAATGGCCCAGTATAGACCTAAGGAAGTTCTATAAGCATCCAGGCCAAACCAGGTTTCGAGTGACTCACTGGCAACAAAGGAATTTCCCGACTAATTGCCACCATTAGGAGGTCAGAGTGAGTTCAATTCTTGACTTGGGTAGTAGCACTTGGAGGCTGACTTGATGGGTCTTCTGAAGAACCCAGCAGCATAAAATAAAGTGGCCAAGCAGACTGATAGGCCAGAGTACCTGTGCCCATATCACTCAGTATCTTATCACTAGGTGGTTCTACAGACTATCTGATGGTGCACAGAGGAAGGCTGGATAACCAAGTACTCAGGATACACTGCCCAAAGATCATTGCTGACAAATAGAAATGAGCAACACAGGCTCAGCTCCTCAAAAACCTGGGCTCTCCCATTGGATGAAGCACAAAAACTCTGAAGACATATAGGCCTGTGGTCAAGCTCTATTTCTAACACTTGTAGCAGATCAAGCCAGAGCTCATGTTTTTCTGATACAAAGCTGTGATAATATCCATGTCTGTCTGGGATAAGTGACATGTTGCTTGATACACACCAAACCCAGTCCTAAAGGAAGTATATGTCCACTGACTCAGATAGCTCTCGTTCACTCATTACCAATCTGAACATAGATGATAATGTTGAACCCCAGGACCCAGACCGGTCATAAGAGGCCCTAATCTCTTCACCATCTCAGCAAACTGAGACCTGTATTTCCAGCAAAGTAGAAGAACCACAAATTGCAGTCTTTAGATTTCCACCATAAGCTTCTAATCCTGGTTCTTCACAATCACTACAAGCTCAGTGCCCATCCGTCATTGTCAGTACGATGACTGTCTGTGGCTGAAGGCTCAGCCAATGGCTGAGGTAAAGGCAGCAGTCAGGGTATGCACAGAGTGCCTAGTGCCTGTGCCTCCCAACATTAGTGAGAACTGAGAGCAGAAAGGCTGTGGGCAGGCCTTCTGAGCCCCGTGCAGGATGGCAGCCAGGGATGCATACAGATTTGTCTACCAGTTGAACAACTGCCTTATCTTCAGCCACAGAACCAGGAGGACTGTTATCAGACTCAAACAGTGAAAACGCAGTCTCAGAGCTGCAAAAGAACAAAGTTTCTGAACACTATAATCAAATTCCACTCAGAAGTGAACCAGATAGGGACACATGCAAGCAAATTCATGCTCTTTGCAAATAACTTCCTATTGACACTATGCAAGCTCTTTCCCTATTATGGAAGAAGTCTACCCTACTGCCTAGCCAGCCAAAAGACCTTCTTATCCATCCACCAAAGCTCAGTGGTAGAGTGCTTAGATAGAATGTAGAAAGCACTGGGTTCAACCCCCAGCCTTTGTCACACACACACAAACACCACCACTATATTGTGACACATGATCATGATCAAGTGTTGTCAAATTCCAGATCCACAATCCTCCAAAGAGCCCTAAAGAAAACATTCTGTTCATTCTAAGATAAGGACATTTAGTTGAATATTAATATGGCCTATCCCCTCTCCTGCCATTGAGAATGACTCAGCAAGTTTGCTGTCTCTAGGACACCAGCTGAAGCAGAAGCACCACAAGCTTCATCAGCAAGTCCAGCCTTCAGCTCCACAGAACCAAGAATATTATGCAAGACAGTCATCTCAGCCAACACCGACTTCAGGATGTGCTTCATCAGTAACACAGGTCAAGCCATAGAGTTCACAATGGCAGAAAACAACAGCAACAATTTCTGGCTTTTGGTAATGCTCTGGTAAAAGAACTGCTCTTCCTAAAGTCTTAATGACCTTTGGTTGAGGCTCCATCAATGCCTGATACAAGATGCATGGTGTACTTCCCACTCCCTCATTCACCCACAGCTCAGTGTTTCTAGTGCAGTGACTCCAGAAAGACAGGTGGGAGCCCAGACTACACAGGCACCATAAAAATTCTAGGGAAAAGACCCCTCAGGGCCCGCACCCACTGCATCTGGAACAGACACCAAGTTACTGAGTCAGCAAGCCCAGCAAGCAGCAGGCATTCAGCATACTAGGTCTCAAAAGAGGAAAATGGTAATAACTGAAAAATTGTTCCCCAAGACCACTGATATTCTATAGGACCAGAGTACAATGGGGAGTGGGCAACATTTGCCTTCCAAACACTAACTTCCTAAAATCTGCAGGATATTGCCTTCACCCCTCCCCTCTATGGGGTTTATACATGCTGAGGAATCAGTGTGCCAAAACTATGCTGCAAATCTACTTGTAGCCCTGATTAAAACTGCAAAATACTGAAGAGGAAGAAGAGGAACAACCAGCATGTGGCATTTCAACTACAGGGCAGCCAAGAAGGAATAGCAGAGGCCTTTTTACAAGACATGAACAAACAATGAATAGAGAAGACAAAATCAACAGCTTAGCAGGAACAGCAGAAAAGGACACCAGGTGGCAGGAGTCAGGCCGGTGGCCCACACAGCAATAGGACCATATTCTGCCCTTTTGTGACATTTAGGACATAAAACCCATGGGAAAACTCTAGTCCATTTCACCCAAATTTCTACACAGATGCATTTATAAATTACCTAGGACTGAGTGCCAATGGCTCACTCTTTTAATCCTAGCTACTCAGGAGGCTAAAGTCTGAAAAGCACAGTTCAATGCCAGCCCAGGCAGGATATTCCATGAGACTCTTACCTCCAATTAGCCACGAGAAAAGTAGACGTGTCACAGTGGCTCAAATGATAGAGCACTCACCTTTAGCTGAAGAGTACAGGGATAGCACCCAAGCCCAGAGTTCAAGCCTCTTGCCCGTCAAAGAAAAAAAAAATCCCTAGGAACATACTTCTTTGGCCTTACCAGGTCTCCTAGCTCCATGAATGTGATACTGACATGCCACCCAAGACCAGCAGCCAAACCAGGGCACTAGTACCAAGAGTAAACTAATGCATCCCCCTACCAAGAGCAAGAATTCTCAGCCTGATGCTGACTAGTTCTGCTTCAGTGCCTGACAGCTGCTGTGCCTCATGCTCATTGGTCACACCATCTGTCACAAAGCCCATGTGCACCAGGAGCCACACAGAGGAAAGAGTCACAGCCACATGAAGCCAGAACATAAATGGCCAGCAAACAGACTACAAAATAAAACCCACCTTGGAAAACCACACTGAGTCAGGCTGGGGAAATACTGTGGACCTTATTTCAGACACCAGAGACGCCAATGAGTAGAGCCCATGGTGACCAGTCAGCCACAGAGAGTAAAGCACTGGGCATGTCCACAGGACACGCTGAGCTCACCCTTCCTCTCAGGTTGGCTGCATTGACTCTGGAAGCCCAGGAGTCCTGAGAGAGGGACAGAGAACAGGAGTGAGAGGGACGGGCCTGCTGAAGGAGCTTTCATTTCCCAACTTCTCCCCAAAGGAAAAGCATGAGCTATTTAATCCACACTTGTGACACAGCAGGGACTGTAAGACCATGCATGCCATGTAGAGCTCTGGCCCATGGGGCTCTCTGGGCAGACAGCGGTCTCTTACTTGTCACAACAGATTAATATAGAAAGTACCTCACTTTAAGCACACACTTTTCCTTTCCTTTCCCTTTCCCTTGCATTCTGTTCCATACAGTAAAATGAAGGGCAATGCCAGGCTCTACTACTAAATTACTTCTCATGCCATTCCATCCGACAGTGCCACTGAAAGCAAAAAAGCAATTTTGCCATTTTTAAAGGTGAACTGATGTAATTATGTCCAACATAATCAGCTAATTCTTTTATTTTTTTATTTTTTAAATTATCTTTAAGTAGTTGTAGAAGGAAGTTCCCATTCTACAAAACAGTATATGAGTACAATGTGTCTGACAACACTGTCACCCATTTCTCTTAACCCATCCCTTGTCTCCCATTTTTTTCTTTAATTGAGATTAGATGATTACATAAATTTCACGTCTTTCACAGTATTGTGAAATAGTGACTTAGTTAGAGTCACACATTTTAACTTTGACAAGGCAAATTATCATTATCATGGTCTATATAGTTTGTGAATTCTATGAGCTTTGACAACACAAGTTATTTTTTCCACATCAGGTGATGTTTACATATCTTTCCTTTTGCTTAGTGTAGGTTGTTACCACTTATACTGTTCCTCCTCATGACTTCCCTCTGTTGTGTGTATATATCTACCAGATATATGGTCAAGAACATGGAGTCATTTAGCAATAATATGACAAAATGGGTGGCTGTCCTTTGTTTCTTGAGTCCTGTTATTTTGCCATATCTTCTTGTATTTGGCTTTAGCAACAACATATCAGGGAGACAATTGCCATTTGTCTCTTTGTTCTTGGCTTACTTCACTCAAAATAATCTGCTCTAGTTCCATCCATTTCCCTGCAAATGCCATTATTTTGTCCTTTCTACTTGCTCCATAATATGCCATTGTATATAGGTACCACAATTTTTGGATCCACTCATCAGTGGTGAGTCATCTGGGTTGTTTCCAAATCTTGGCTATTGTGACCAGTGTTGCAATAAACATGGAGGTGCATGTGTCTTTGTATACTGGTTCCTGTTGCTAAGGGTAGATAACTAGGAGTGGTATGGCTGGGTCATAGGGGAGGTTTATTTTTAGCTTTCTGTGGTATCTCCAGACTGTTTTCCCAAGTGGTTGTATTAATATATATTCCAACCAGCAATACAGTAGGATTCCTCTGTCTCTGCAACCCCTCCAGCATTTCTTGTTGACTGACATTAGGATGTGGGCCATTCTGACTGGTGTAAGGTTATATCTCAGTGTTGTTTTTATTTGCATTTCCTTTACAGCCAGGGATGATGAAAATTTTCTTATAACCAGCTAATTCTAAGAGCCAAGTGATACAAGAGAGCAAAGGAATGGGTAACTCTGTCCAAAATGAAATGATTCCCTGATTTCTGTAACTATAACCCCTCTGAACATCACCTTTATATACTTTTTAAAATATTGTTCATGGGGCTTGACGTCAGGGCCTAACCACTGTCCAGGGGCTTTGTTCCTGAAAGCAAGTGGCTCTACCACTTTGAACGACTGTGCCACTTCCAGTTTTCTGGTGGTTAGTTAAAGATAACTGTCTCACAGACTTTCTTGCCTGGGATGGTTTTGAAACATAATTCACTCTCAGCTTCATGAACAGCTAAGATGATAGGCATAGCCACTAGCACCCAGCTCAATTAAAAAAAAAAAAGGTCTTTTAATACTTAAAACCAAATGTACTCATTACCTGACTTAGGAAACAGTAACCTTTCTGTGCATCACCTTTATCATAACAACAACAAATAATAATAAAATAAATTATTAAACTACTATCTCCACATGTGAAATAGCCCATGATCTGACAAGCAATGGCAAGCAGGGTGGCTCTGAGCTCTCCTCACAGACCTGCCTGTCCGCAGGCCAGTCTGTGCAGGGCTCTCCTCCTCACCGTGGTCAGGCAGCATTTCCCTATGGCTCTGGGTTCTGAAGGAGCCTGATCACACAAAGTGATCCTCCACACCAGGTCATCCAAGGAGTGAGGGATGAATGTGAGGCACCATGTGGGTGTCAAAGGTTAAAACATAGTACTGGCAAAGACACCAAGCACTTGGTATCCAGAAAAAAAACAACACAAGGCTGAATACTCAGAGCTAAGCAGGGACACATGAACCAAGAAGCCAAAAAGCAGGTACTAGGGTTTAAATTCTCTAGAGGCCTCAAGTGTCTCTTACCCCTTGTGATGGGAACATGGGTCAAGTCCATCAATGTCCAGCCCCCAACCACTGGCTAAGACCAGAGCAGTCACACTGGCTGTGAACCACAGCCACAAGCACTTGAAAAAGTGGTTTCACAGTACACACACATAGGGAGATGAACCTTGAGAGGCTCTAAGATCCAAAGAATACTATTTACAAAGGACTGAGGTGGATCTCATGACCCTAGTTCTTGCAAGAGCTATTATGGATGACTGGTCTCTTTGCTCCTCTAGTTTCCTGTGGGGAGGGGTAATTTCTCTGCCCACATGAGGCTCTGTCCAACCCCAGGAGATCCCCACCATAGCAACAGGCACTTTTAGTCCCATAATTGTTTTTTTTGGGGGGGAGGTCCAGTTGTGGGGCCTGAACTCTGGGCCTGAGCTCTGTCCCTCAGCTCTTCAGCTCAAGACTAGTGCTTTGCCATTTGAGCCACAGCGCCACTTCCTGCTTTTTCCTTTTTGCTTATGTAGTGCTGAGGAATCGAAACCAGGACATCAGGCATGCCAGGCAAGTGCTCTACCACTGAGCCACCTTCCCAGCTCCCTTTTGTTTCTTTTACTATTATTTTTTATTGTGAAAATACCGTACAGGGCTGGGAAGTTCAATAATACGCCACTAGCTAGCATGTATAAGGCCCTGGGTTCAAGGGGGAACATAAGAAAAGAGGAAGGCAAGCACAGGCCAAGGTAAGGGCAAGCAAGGGCAAGGGCAAGGACAAGAACAAGGGCAAGGGCAGGGAAATACAAGGAGAAGGACAAGGACAAAAGCAAAGACAAGGGCAAGGGCAAGGGCAAGGACATGGGCAAGAACAAGAACAAGAACAAAGACAAGGACAAGGGCAAAAACAAGACTAAGGACAAGGGCAAGAACAATGGCAAGGACAAGGACAGGATAAGGACAAGGACAAGGCTCAGAGGTTGGAGTGCCTGTATATCAAGGGTAATGACATGGTTTCAAACCCCAGTAGTGGCAAAAAATAAATTTAAAATAAGTGATCCAGGCACCCCATAATCCAAGCCCTCAGGAAGATGCGTGGCTGAAGGATGGCCGGCCAGGTCTCACGGAATCCCTGGCCAAGGGGCTGTAATGAGGACTGGGTTTCCGAGCAGCCCGTGTTGAGGGTCAGCTGGACGAACCTCAGGCCAGCCCAGCGCACTTTGGGATCATCTAGTCCTCCTCTACAATCTCTGCCCCCTCTCGCCCCCATCCCGTCCCCCTCCTGCCCCCGGACATCCCCCTCCTTGACTCTGCTGTGTCCTCCTCCTCTTCCTCATTGGTACCACTCTTATCCCCCAGTCTCCATCTTGTCTCACTCCAGACGCCTCCTGTCCCCCTGCCCTCCCACCTACCCCCACATCCTCCTCCCTCATGCCTTCCCGGCGCCCCCTGACCCCCTCCCATCAGCTGTCCCCTCCACCCGGCTCCATAAGAGGTAGCCTTGTAAACCTGGCCTCGCTGCCAGCTTGCCAGCCAAATGAGTTCCAGCGGGGGAAGATGCGAACAGAAGGCCACACCCAGGGCCAGCAGCCCCTGCTCCATCAAAAGCCCCTGGGGTGGCACTGGACTGTTTTCCAGGACTCCCAGGACCAGGCGGTGTTAGAGGCAGATGAGGTCTGGGAACATGTGGGAATGGGAGCCGAGGTCAGAACGGGGGCTGAGGCGGCAGTGTTGTCGGGCAGCCAGGATTAGGGGACATGGCCTGCCAGGTCTAGGAGCAGCCTGTGGCCGAGGGTGGAGATCCATACCCAGATCAGGCCAGGGAAAGCCCAGGGCGGGCCTTGGTCAGTCTCCTGCAGCCTTCTGGCAGTGCTCACCTCTGCACCTGCTCCAGGCACAGCGCCTCCAGGCGATGCTCACCTCCTGCTGCTTCTGGCTTGGCCCCTCCTGGGGAAGCGCTCACCTCCAAGGCCTCTTCCGGATTGAGGTTCCCAGAAAAAATCACCTCAACGACCACTCTTCAGGCCCGGCTCCGCCCACTGGGCCACTGTAGCAGGACATTGAGATGATGAATTCACCACCAGATGCAGCCATCAGGACATGCCATGCCACCAAAAGGGGCCTCTCAGGCCTCCAAAAGGGGGCAGTGTATGCTACTGAGGTGGGTGTGGAGACAATCTCGACATGGAGAGCTGTCTAATGGGATTGGACAGGGGACAGCTTGGGGGAGGAGCAAGAATGGTGGTTTGAAACCACTAGTGAGGGAGGGGTGCATCCTATGGGGGTATATATATAGGCTGAGTGCTCTGAGACCACGGGAACTAAGGAGGTAAAAAGTCCAGAGGGAGCTGACTGGGAGTCCTGAGGGGAGGAATGTAAGGGAAAAACCTGAGTTCTGAAGGGAGTAGAGTAGAGGAGGGAGTAGGGGAAAGCCTGTTGGAGCAGAGCAGGACAGGCCTGTGGAGGGCAGGGCAAGCCTTGAGAGCCCATGAGGGGCTCCTCTGGAGGTCATTTGGGGCCTTCTTTGGAGTTCATTTGGGACCTCCTCCAGAAGTCATTTGGGACATACTTGAGGGGCCATTTGGGGCCTCCTCCAAAGCTCATTTGTGGTCTCCTCTGGAGGCCATTTGGGACCTCCCTCTAGAGAGGCCTGTAGAGAGTAGAGAGGACTGCAGTAGAGGAGGAAGGAAAAAGTCTTCCCCTTTGGATGTTCAGAGCTTTGGAGCTTTGGAAGTCTGAGGTTTGGAGGTTTGCAGATGGAATTATTGGTGGTTTGCAGACCAACTAATAAAGGTCATGGAGGGAGGTTGGGGCTGCTCATTGAAAGCTTGGAGTTTTGGTGATTGAGGCTGCTCTTGGTTCTTGGTATCTAGCCCAGAACAAGGTAGACTCAGGACCCCTTTCTGGTGTAAATAGTGAAAATAAACTTCTTTTGTTAAACTTTCACTGTTCCTTGATGGATTGTCTTGCTCTCCAGAGGTCATAAGTAGACCTCTTCTAGCCCACAGCTCCTGGCTTTGTGCTTCTCTGAGGATCTTGCAGGCCCTTGGTCCCTTGTCTAGATACTAATACCATGTATGCTGTTCCCACACTCCACTTTCCTAAGGTTCACCTTAAGCGGTCATGCATAGAACTCTGCCTCCAAGGGTTCTGTACCATTGGGACATCAAGAAGAGTCCTTCTGGATGTCCATTGGGACATCAAGAAGAGTCCTTCTTGATGTCCCTCCTCTTGATGTCCCAGTGGTACAGAACCCTATCTGCAGATAGACTCACCAAGGGACTAGTACAGCTGGATTGGCATTGGAGGCCAGGCTTCCTGGCCAGTGTGTAGGTGCCTCCTGCAAAAGGCATTTTATTTGTCTCATTTCTTAAATGAATTGTCTGTTCTCAGTGTTCTGCATACTTTTATTGAGTTGTTAGCTTTATTGTTGTTGATTTTTCCACTATCTTCCTTTCAGTGACAAGTCCTTCATTAAGAAATTTCTCTGGGCAACAATGTCAGCCAGTGTGTAGCTTGCCTTTTCATTTTCTTGAGTGTTACTATTGAAATGTAATTTCTCTTCCATGAAATGGATAGTTTCAATAAGTATGCTTTAGAAGCAAAGAAATTAATGTAAAACACTGACATGAAAGTTATTTTGAATAAATGTGTGTGTGTGTGTGTGTGTGTGTGTGTGTTTGAGCATGCATGAGTGTGTGCATGAGTGTTGGCATGCAGAGTTTGAACTCAGGGCTTGAAGGTCTTTCTAGGACATTCTTCTCTAGAGTGGTGAGCTACTATGTGTGCTACATATCCATTCCTGGCTTTTTGCTAGTTCACTAAAATTTTTGGAAATTAATCTCATGAATTTATTTTGCCCTGATCGGCTTCCAACTGTTATCCACAGATCTCAGCCTCCTTAATAGATAATCCAAGTAGACAGGATTACAGGTGTGACCAACCAGCACAAGGCTTTCAGAATAATTTGAAAAGTAGAAGAAAATTACTTCACCCGGGCCTGTTTTATCATCTCCTACTTTTAAAGCATTTTGGAGTGATATGTGAATTTATTTCGTTTTTGAATTCTTAAAAGACAGTAAGTGATTCTATTTAAAAGTTTCAGTATTTTTTAAGAAGGATATTGAACTGTGGGACAGAGGATATTTGGCTCTCTTTGGGCTTCAAATTATAAGCTCAGCTCCATGCATTATAACCCAATGTCACCAACACAGTCTGTGTTGAAGAAAAAATGTGACAGAAAACAATCATCATGGGCAATAATTGCTATCCTATTATTTCTTAGACAATATGAATATTGAGTTGAGAGTGTAAGAGAATGGAGAGATTTTAGCTACCTTTTTGTGTTGCTGAAAGACTTTTGGAAAGTTTGATTCATTTCCTTCCTCAATATGTATCTTTGGGCCATGCACATAGTGCCTTTAATTACAATTTTTCCCAACACTAAAATGGTAATAGCATTAGCATTATAGCAAATGTTATCGTAAGAATTAAGAGACATAAAACTTGTGAAATATTTAACATAAACTTTTTGAATGAGCTTTGAGATTAGCCAGCAGTTTTTTTTAGATACTAAATAGAATGTAAAAAGTATTACAGAAACCATTATACGTAGTGAGCAACCAGAAGTAATGTTATGTATTGATTATACTCTGCTAGGTGGATAACTTCTCATGGTGTAAATCAAACTGGTTATCTTATGTCTTGATAGTGTAAAAATATCAGAGACAGGATAATGAAGGAATGTTGTAGACTGAGGTGAAGTCCATATGAAAATGTGTAAATATGATAAAACATAAAAGTATCTGAGCAGTATATTGTGTTTTATATCATTTAAGTTGCATCACAGAGATAGGAAAGACCTAGAGGAATGAATTATTTTTTGATATCCTATCATAGGTCCTTAGATGGAGGAACTCTTCCCTCATTCTTGTAGAGGCATCCTCAGATGAGAGGAACTTCCATTTATTCTTCAGTTTGAAATCTGAACCACATGAGACTGAAAGAAATCAATGGAAATTAGACATGCAGGCTTTGGAAAGAGCAATCAGCATAAAATAAATAAAACATATATAGCCTTGTAAAAGCTCTAACTAAATGAGTTATATAGTCTCAAGTGTAAACAGAAAATGATTTAAGCAATATCATGTTATTGAAAATTGAAAAAATGTTAAGAGTTGCATAGTTTTCTCCTTTCTACTACCTTGAATTAATTACTGATTTTGTATAGAGATATTAGAGATGAGATTAACAAGAAACAATTAAAAATGGACAAAAGTTCTGAATAGACATGTTTTCCAAAAAGCCCTGAAAATTGCCAGTGTGTTTATAAAGTTGCGTTTAGTACCACTTCTGTGCTAGCTTAATGCTTTGTGAACAGAAGTCATTAGAGAAATGCAATTCAAAATTACTATGATACTACTTCATAGCTATTATAACTCTGATAAAAAAAAATCAAAGGAACCAAGTCTGGTGGTAAAGGCTTGTAATTCCAAGCATTTAGGAGTTTGGAGTAAGGGGATTTGAGACTAAGGCCGGTCTGGTGCACTGCACATAGTAAAAAATTTTCCCTAAAAATACCCAAAAGGTAATAATGTTGGCTGCCGAGAGTGTGGAGAAAAGGAAAATTTCTACACTCTTGGTCAAAATACAGGTTAGTATTCGCCTTGTAGAAAGTAGTATGAAGTTTTCTAAAGAAATGCAAAGTTGAAATATCATCTGACCCACCAATCATGTGATTATTTCTCTTTGGGTAACTCATAAATATATCTGTAGTTCATTGATATTCACATTATTCACAACAACAGCCAAGATATAAATCGAAGTTAAGTGTTCAACTAAAGACTAATAAACCAACTGTGGAACATGCACAAATATATTTTCTGTTTATCCTTAACATTGCAAGACACTTCTCCCATTAGCCACAACTTACAATGACCTGAATGATGTATTCTAAATGAAGAAAAATGTTGTCTTCTGATCTTTTTAAAACCACACACACACTCACACGCGCACACACACACATACACACACACACACACACACACACACACACACACACACACACACCAACCTCAAACATTAAGAGAGAATTTTTTTAAAAAGTAAAGCAAACTGGAATTGCTGGGGCATTTAGGTCACAATGTAGAAGATAGTAGATATACAGGTTGACCAAGTATAGAGTTGTAATGAACAACATGACGATACAGGGGACAACACTGGCCTTGCATAAAAATGAAACTAAGTAAGTAGGAGTAGTTCTTCCTAGTAGGGGTTGCTATTTTAGTTGTTCGTCCTTCAATGATGGATGAGATGAATGTAATTCTTTAAATATACCTGCCTGTTTGCAGAAATAATAACAAACAATATAGCAATAATGTTGTATGCTCAACATAGAACAAAATGTCAAATTAAAATCCATGATGTAAACTAATTATCACAAATAAGGGAAACCATAAGACTGATGTTTCTTAAAGCCGGGCTTACTTCAATTAATATGATTTTTTCCAAGATCTTCCATTTCTTTACAAATGAGGTGGTATCATTCTTTCTGATGGAAGCATAGTATTCAATTTATGTGTATGTGTGTATGTGTGTGTGTTTGTGTGTCACATTTTCTTGGTCCATTCATCTTCTGAGGAGCATCTGGCTTGATTCCATATCCTAGCTATTGTAAATAATACTGTGATAAACGTAATTGTGCTGGTAGCTTTAGTGTGGCCTTGTTTGTGGTCACTTGGCTAAAGGTCCAGAAGTGGGGTTACTGGGTAATAGGGGAGCATTATTGTGTACATCAAGGGTAATCTTAGTAGAAGAGCAGAATAGCTCAAAAGCTATATACATTTGACCATATAAGGTGATTCCAAGTGAAATAATCTCCAAGACATGTTCTTTGTTTTTGTTCTTAATGTACTACATGATCCCTTTTTATCCTTTTGTGTTTTCCCCACATATGGTCATTGTATTGGAATTTGATACCTGGGTATTGTAAATATGTTAATCTGAACTAGGGAAGGGAAAGGGAAAAAACAAAATGGTGAGACAAAGGACAAAGGGGGATACTATGCAACAGTGATACTTACAAGACAATATGTTGGAAATAACCTTGGGGGGGGATGGGTGTTAGGAGGGAAGAGGGAGAAAATGGGGGAAGGAGAAATAAGTTAGACAAGAAAGGGATTCATTACTTACTTATGTAACTATAACCCCTCTGCACATTACCTTGACAATAAAATTTAAATAAAAAATCAAATGAAACACATGAGAACAGCAATGCAGAAAATGGGAGTGGGTGAAATACTGTACTATACAAAGAAGTGAAGAACAGCTGTGGAGAGCAGTACTTTTACTTTACCATAGGAAGTAATAAACTAGCATGCAGATTTTCAGCCTCCTATCAATCACTAAAAATGGAAAACAAAATGCACAATCAGTAAACCAATAGCGATATTATAGAAAAATAAACAAGGTAAAGAGATGACTTGGATCAAGAATAACAATTGACACAATTAGGAAATAAATAATAAGCTGTTAAGATTAAATAATATTACAAATAATTCTATTAAATGTTTTTTACATCACAATTTGTTAGAACTATAATTCAAAACAGAGTTTAATAGCATATCATTTTAATAATGTTACTTATTGATTTCTTAATATTTAACGTTTAATATATAATTTTAGTTTTAGTAGCTATAGAATAGAAGAAAGTGAAAATAATTTTAACAATAAATTTCATGAATTGTAAAATCTAGAAACATTAGAATTTAAACAAATAATATATCATTATTGTTTTATTTCTGTGAATTAATGTAATAATCCAAAGTGTATTCTGCACTTAGCACTCATCTGAATATCAAATAATAAATTATTGCGCATGACTCTTGGTATTAGGTGGAAGGGTTCAGCACTGTGGTAAACTTTACACCACACAGTACACCAGGGTGATTTCTACATGCATGTCAAATTCCTGTGTAGGTGACATCTATAAAATTATATACAATTATATACTTGAAGACTATTTCAGATAATACTTAAAAGTCATATTCATTAATTAAATTTTTATTATTTTGTACCAAATAAATATTTATAGGGAGACTGAAATTCTGAGTAGATGATGGTGTATGTGTGCCAGATTATACATATTGTGGCTTATTTTATATTTCTGACATAGTTGCTACAGTTGGATTTAATTTTCCATAAGGGGATAAGTGTATTATATTGGATATATGAAAGAAAACTGAATGTTTATTCCATTAATCCTTTGCCACTTGTCTAATCCCAAGTATAAATTATCCATGTGTTTGAAGTAATGAAAATAGCAGATATAAGCAAGATAAGTCTGTAGTAGGGAATTATTTTCACCTTTATTTTGATAGTAGGTCCTCTTTTACATTACAGAATATTCTTGGGATATGTGCTCCAGGCTGACCACAACTACAGAATATTATGGTTTGATCTATCATAAGAGAAGGAAGGAAGGGGACCCTTCCTTCCAAAAGTCTGCTCCCAGGGATGTGATCGGTTTTATGATGGTGACTTGGTATGAACATTTTTCACAGTCAACCTTGAAAAGCCATCTTGATAGACCATTTCTGTAAGGGGTTACAGAAGATTATTCATGGCTTTGCAAGGACGCCAGATTACCTCATTTTGAGACAATTAAAACAGGAATTTAGTCAGCTGTTCTTTGTATCTTTAGGAGCAAAGCCCATTGACTGTAGGCCAGGGAATCCCTGGGGCCCAGCGAAGCTATACATTGAATAGTAATCCTAGACCTCTAAAAAACAAAACAAAACAAAAAACAAACAACAACTACAACAAAAATTCTAGCAAGCACAGCCAGTCAGGGCTGGTATCACAGCCTACATGAAGTCCGGCCAAAAACAGAAGCTGAAAGTAATTTAGCTGGTAACTAATATATTTTTCATGAGACAGCCTGAAATGAGACTCCAGAGAGAGGGTCAGAGAGACTAAAATTGGTCACCCGAAGATTGGAAAATAGAATTCCTCATAGAACAAATAAATCAGACAAAATTCCAGAAATGTACATTTTCTTAGAGGTTAGCTTAATGGATTATCAATGGAAATCTTTGAATCCTTAAATATTTGACCACATGTGTGAGAAGGCCAATTGCTGAAGAGAAAGAAATTAGGAAGTAATCGAGCACAGATTTGTAATAAAAAGAGAAAAAATTATTCCAAATGAGGGTTTCATTTGTTTTGATGTATCAGTTGTTGATTTAGGTGCTAGCAATTACCGTATGATTCATTCAGTCCCACAGCTGAGTTGATATTGACTTCAGTATTCCCATATGAAGGAAAAGAGAAAATTTACAAATGTCTGATGAAATGAGTTGTGGGTGAAGTGTTCTAATAGTGTTATCTGAAGTTTAGACACAGACAAAGAAGAGGATTTTTTTTTATAAAAATCCCCCATTTTTGCCTGGTTCCAGTGGCTCACAGCTGTAATCCTTGCTACTCAGGAAGCCTCGATCTGAGGACTGCGATTCAAAGCCAGCCTGGGCAGGAAAGTCCTTGAGACTCTGATCTGCATTTAAACAACAGAAAACAAGAAGTGGCACTGTGGCTCAAGAGGTAGAGCACTCACTTTGAGTTGAAGAGCTCAGGGACAGTGCCCAAGTCCAGAATTCAAGCCCCTCAAACAACAACAACAACAACAACAAAAGCCCCTTTATTTGAACTGTCTACATCTTTTCAAAACATTCAAAAAAGAAACAATTTTATCACCCACTACATATAAGTCCTATCCTAACTACTGCAAATAGAACGATTGGTATCTTTTGTCAAAAGGTTCGTATTTGGGGAAACAAGTACCAGCAGTGGTAAATTTTTTCCGGTCCTTGAACTCTGGGCCTTGGCCCTGTACATGGTTATACTGGTAGTTTTAATGTGAGCTTGTTTGTCATTTATTTATTTTTATTTATTTATTTTTGGGTTCGGTCATGGGGCCTGAACTCTGGGCCTGGGCACTGTCCCTCAGCTCTTCAGCTGAAGGCTAGCGCTCTACCACTTGAGCCACAGCGCCACTTCCGGCTTTTTTGTTTTTGCTTATGTGGTGCTGAGGAATTGAACCCAGGGCCTCAGGCATGCAAGGCAAGTGCTTTAACCACTGAGCCACCTTCCCAGCCCCTTGTTTGTCATTTATTGAATTACTGCCCATGAGGGGAATTACTGGGTCATAAAGGAAATCTATGTTTAGACTTTTGAGGAAACTGCACACTGAATTCCAGAGTAGTTGAACAAGTTTAATTTCCCACCAAAAGTGTAATAGAGTTCCCAATTAGCTACATCCACGCCAGCATTTGCCATTGTTAGTTTTCTTGATAATGGCCATTCTAACTGGGACTACGTAGGTAGAATCCGTCCTATTTACTTGTAGATTTGTAGGCACATTCTAGCTACCATAAATGAATGAATCCATGAAACCTATATTTTTTCTGAGTCTGCATTCCTTTCTTTCAATATAATTTTCCCAAGCCTCCTTTCACTTTCCCTAAGACTGGTGAAAAGCCATCCTTTCTGATGAGTGAATAGAATTCCATTGTGTGTGTGTGTGTGTGTGTGTGTGTGTGTGTGTGTGTGTGTGTGTGTGTGTGTGTTTGTGTGTATGTGTGTGTGTGTAAGATGAGTATAGGCCCAGGAGTTCATTTCTAAGCCTTCTGTTTCATCTGTAACTTTGTAATTCCATATTAAATATAGATTGCTTTCTCTACTACATTGAAGAATATTGTTGGGATTTTGATGGGTATTCCATTGTCAATTGTTTGGAGGCAGTATTGCAGTTTTCAACATATAAATTCTTCCAACCAGGAGCGTTGAAAGACTTTCCATTTCCTTGAATCTACTTCAATTTCCCTTTTTAGATTTTTAAAGTGTTCACAGTAGAGGTCCTTCACATTTTTAGTTAAATTAATTAGTTCCTAGTTTTGTTGTAGTTGATTTTTTTGTTTAGATTTGATTTGATTTTGAGGTTAATACATATCAGGTTGTTTATAGATTTCATCCTGGATCATTCCGTTGTTGGGAATACAGAAAATGTATTGATTCTTGCGTATTTTATACCCTGCTAAATTGCTGAAGGGTAACATCACCTTACTAACTTGAGGGAGAAAGCAATAGGGTCCTTTATATACAGAATCATTTAATCTGTAAAAAGGGATAGTTTTACTTCTTCCCTATTTGGATCCCCTTTATGTTTTTCTCTTACCTATTGCTCTTACTAGAAAGGCTACAACGGGATTGAAGAGTAGTAGTGAGGGTGGACATTCTTGTCTCATTTCTGATTTTAATGTCTTCATGCTTACACTGTTAGGAACATATACATATACATACTCTTAATGTATGTATGTATGTATGTGTGTATGTATGCATTTCATATACATACTCTGTATTATATTGAGGAAAGTACCATGCATTCCTAGCTTCTCAGACCTTTTAATCAGAAAGGGGTATTGAAGCTTGTTAAAAGACAATCATGTGGTTCTTGTCCCTGCTTCTGCTGATGGTTTGTGTTATGTTTATTGACAAGTATATTGTATCCAATTGTATCCTAGGATGAATCCTGTTTGAACATAGCATATGATTTTTTTGCTAGTTTCTGAAGTTGGTTGGTGAGAATTTTATTGAGAAGTTCTGCATCAATGCTTATCAAAGAGTTGGGTTCATAGTTCTCTTTCTTTGACGAGCCCCTATCTGATTTGGGGAAGAGTCTAATTCTAGCTTCATAGAATGTGTTTGATAATTCCATTTCCCTTTCTATTCCATTGAAAAGTTAGATGAGTATTGTAAGTTCTTTGCAGGCCTTAATTTCATGGTAAATCCATTGAGTCCTAGATTCTTCTGGTATGGGAAGTGGTTGATTAAGATTTAATTTTCATTACTTCTTATGTGTTACTTCTGGGTTCAGTTCGAGTATAGGAAAGCATTAATTTCTCCAGAATTCTCCAGGTGATTGGCATAAGGTTTTCAAAGTACTCTTTTATAACATTCTCAATTTTCATTATTTTTGTTGTGATGTCTCATTTTTGTCTATAATTTATCTATTTGGGTGAACTCTCTTAATGTTTTTTGGATTTTTTTTTATTATGGAGATGATATACAGAATGGTGAGTTACAGTTACATAAGTAATGAGTACATTTTTATAATAGTGTTACCCCTTCCTCATTTTTTCCTGCTTTCCCACATCCTGACATCTCACTCCCCCAAATTTGTAAAGTTCATTTCTAACATACTGTCTATTGTATATCTTCTTGCTTTGGTTAATCTTTGTCCCACTATTTCTGTGATTTCCCTTCCCTTCCCCAAAACAGATAAGCATGTATAAGACAACGGGTATAGAAATAAAAAACAGTGACTACAGGGAATAAATCAAAGGGTAAAAGTAAATAGAAATATCTAAAAAGAGTTCACTATACAATCATCTTGTATCCATTTCTTGGAGCTCATTTCGATAAACATCATTTTATATGGTGATATGCATATAGCTATTGAGCTGTTGTGATCTTTTCTAAGAATATCCTAGACATATTTCCAAATGAGGGAGAACATGTAGCCTATGATTATTTGGGTCTAGCTTGTTTGACTTATTATGTTTTCCATGTCTTTCCATTTCCTTACAAATAGGGCAATGCCACTCTTTATGAGGAAAGCATAGAATTTTTGTGAATATATATGACATTTTCTTGATCCATTCATCTACTGAGGGGCATCTGGGTTGGTTCCACATCTTAGCTATGGTAAATAAAGCTACAATGGACATAGTTGTGATGGTAGCTTTAGTGGAGCCTTGTTTGTGGTCATTTGGGTAAATGCCCAGGAGTGGGATAGCTGGGTCATGAGGAGCTCTTTTCAGGAACCTCTATACTTTTTTATTATTATTTTATTGTGAGAATACCGTATAGAGGGGTTACAATTACATGGGCAACCTCTATTCTTCTTTACAGAGTATTTGAACAAGTTTACATTTCCACCAATAGTATAATACTGTTCCTTTTTGGCCACATCCCCACCAGCCCAGCATCTGTTATTATTCGTTTTCTTTATAATGGTCATTCTAACTGGGGTGAGGTGGAATCTCATTGATGCTTTGATTTGCATTTCTTGTTCGGCCAGAAATGTTGCATATTTCTTCATGTGTCTATTGGCCATTCATATTTCTTCTTCAAAGAGGTCTGTCTTTAAATCTTTAGTCCACTTATTATGAGGGTTATGAGGGTTGTTGTTTCTTTGAGGATTTGTTTTTTGGGGGTTTAACTTTTGGGGCTCTAAGTATATTTGAGATACGAAGCCATTGTCTGTTGCAGAACAGTTAAAGATCCTCTGCCAATATGTGGGCATTCTATTTATCTTTCTACATATATGTTCTCTTTTTAGTCAGATTTGGTAAGGGTCTGTTAAGTCTGTTAATTTATTCAAAGAACCAACTGAATTTTATCTTTCTATGTTTTATTTTGTCTTTAGTTATTTCTGATTTTTTAAAATTTGCTTCTGTCTACTATTTTGAGTTTGGGTTTATTCCTCTTTTCAAGGAGCTTGTGGTACATAATTAAAATACTGAGATTTCCCCAATTGCTTCATGTACACACTCAGAGGTATAAATTTTCCTTTAAGTATTGCATTTAATGTGTCCCAGAGGAATTGCTATTTTGTGTGTTCATTTTGTTGAATTCAAGAAACTTTCAGATTTTCATTCTAATCTCTTCAGTTTCCCACTGGTCATTCAGCAATGTGTTGTTCAGTCTTCATGAGTTTGAGAATTTTTTTTTTGTTTTAGCTGTTCAATTTAAAGTTTATTATTTTGTGGTCTGACAAGATATGGGATTAAATTATTTTTTCTTTCAATTTGGGCAGAATTTTTGTGTGACATAGCATATGTCCTATTTTGGTGGGCAGAATTTGTGTGTGACATAGCATATGTTCTATTTTGGAAAAGTTCCCATGAGCTGCTGTGAAGAATGTATATTCTGACGCTGATTATTTATTCTGTAGATGTTTGTTAGGGCTTGGTGGTCAATGTAGTTATTTAGGTCTGCAGTTTCTTGATAGTTTTTTTCTTGGATGACCTATCCATTGATGACAATGATGTGTTGAGATGTGTTTTTAGGTTAAGTAGTATTTGGTTGATGAAGTGGGGTGCTCCAGGATTCAGGGCATTGTTATATCCTAATGGAGAGTTGCCTTTATCAATATGTAATGACTCTTCCTACTAATTTTAATTTTAATTCTATTTTATCTTATGTTAGTAACTCTGCTGTGGCCTGTTTATGGTGTCCATTTGCTTGTAAATTTTCCTTCCAGCCTTTCAGTTTGAGTATGTGTTTGTTTTTGTCAATAAAATATGTATCTTGTAGCTAATAGATGGATGAGCCTTATTTTTTGATACTACTATCTAATCTATGTTTTTTAAATGGAAAGTGGTTCCAATACTTGTGGTTCCAATGACAGTTTGGACTGTCCAGTAGTATGGTGAATTGTGTCTCTATTTGTATGTGGCTGTCTCTGTTCCTGCTTTTCTCCCATGTTGCCCTTTGATTTCCACACTGCAACTGTGCTTTTGAATATGTCGGCCAATGCGTTCACATCAGTCACCTGTCTGGCTGGATGCCTTTTCATAGATTTCTGTTTTCTTGTTAAGACAGTATAAAATCTTCTTTTGAATTATATATCTATCTATAATTATAGCTGACTTGGTGTGACCCTCTAGAAGTGGATACCTGCAAGGACTCTAAATCTCTGTTTCATTAGAGAGAGTTAGGGTAATTTGCTGTTGTTATTCTTCCATTATTTTTTCTCTTCCTCAGGTTTACTTTTTATATTGTGGATTTTTTCACATAATGTAGAATTTGTGAATTTTTTTGTCGGTCATGGGGCTTTAACTCTGGGCTTGGGTGCTGTCCTTGTGCTCTTCAGCTCAAGGTTAGTGCTCTACTGCTTGAGCCACAGCACCACTTCCGGTTTTCTAGTGCTTTATTGGAGATAAGAGTCTCACGGACTTTCCTGCCCGGGCTGGTTTTGAACCGTGATCCTCAGATCTCAGCCTACTGTATAGTTAGGATTACAGGTGTGAGCCACCAGCACCTGGCAGGATGTGTGATTGTTGTATTAGTTTCTTTTTGTTTTTCTGTTTGTGTTACTTTGAAATAGTGATTTCAGGCTTGTACAAAGAGACAATAATAATATGAAATGTATGTTATTACATTGAAAGAAAGAGAGCAGAAATTTTAACCTATTTGCAACAAGTAAATTGATGTTAAGCAAAGTTAATTAAAATAATTACTTATTTACTCTTCATAGGATGAGTATAGTATTTACTCTTAAATATCTTGGAAAAAAAGACTTTAGACATTACAACTGATGCCTTACATTGAAAATACAGGCTAAACTTTCTTCTTCAGAAGGCAAAAGCTTCAGTTCCTTCATATTAGTATTAAAAAATCATAATAGTTGCATGTGGAATTTTTTTCCTCTGCTCTTTTCAATTCCATTCTTCATCCATTGGTATCTAGGGCTTTGAATGATCAATTCCTTAAAATAACTATATTGCTTATATTGTGATGTAAGTCCGAGTAATATTAATATTAATTTATCTCTGAGTCTCATCTTGAAATACATTCATATGAAATTTATGCAGTCTCAAGCAAGAAACCTAACTTCTTTACTCTTTTCTATGTTTTAATAAATAAATCTATTCTCTTTAGAAATATGTTCTCATCTTTTATATTGCTCCAGTGAGCATCATCTATTTCCAGTATTTTTATTGAGATAAATATAAAGCTTTGAACATGAAGACAACCCCCCCCCCCCCCATTATCACTTTAAATCCTTGGCGACTACTTTATATTTAAAAATCAAAAGTGCAATGCACATATTTATACATGAATAATCTAATGGTTAAGTCAATTAGACACAAGAACTGCCAAGCCACATCAAGGCTCAATTTACTTAAAGGCACCAAAATATTAGTGTTCATGAATATCACTCATTGTTAGAAAATGCCTAGTCAAAATTAAGTTTATATTATATTTGAAATTTTAAAAATGAAAATTACTCCCAGATTTGCTGTGAATACATTTATTCAGCAAACAGAGAAACAAACAATAAGGGTTTGTCACATAGAATGAAAGATGTAAAAGCAGACTGTCTTTCCTTAATAATATAAGTACATTCAAATATTGTTATTTATTACAAGATACTATAATAATTTATAAGAGGATTTGTGATCAGAGTGATAGGTAAGCAAAGTAACTGGAAAACTGTATATGTAAATTGAGCATTCAATATAGGATGACACGTTTTCAATAAATGAGCCTATAAAAAATGATTTTGTATCTGTAACACATCCAGTATTCTACATTTTAGACATATTCCATTCTCTTACTTCAGTTCCTGATCAATATTCTTCTACTTTCATGATGTCTTTTGCTACTAAAGTAAGAGGTGTATGTTTTATTGTTTCTAGATCCAATAAATTTTAGTATTTTGGAATAGTAGTCTAAATTCATGGAGTATTCTTTGAATGTCAAGTTTGAGGATATTGTAGTCAGGGTACTCTTAATTGGCCTGAAGAAGCCAGGAGCATATTATGAATATACAGACACACAGTATACTAAAAACTACGGGCTTGATATCAGGGAAAGATAAAGGTCCAGGCAAGATCTTGAAGCCAACATAAAGCAATGGAGCAAACATCAATCAAATATCATACAAAGGAATGGAACTGATCTCTGATGTGTCTGCCTGGCAGCTTTGTGTGTTTGTGTGTGTGTGTAGAGAATTTTACTGTGGCATCCATGTTTACAGTCCATAGAGCATTATTGTTAGGGAGAAGATGGTCATATCAGAGCTCTGATACCACAGTCATCACTTTTTACTGCAAAAAACACGTGCATATTCTCTAATTAAAAAGGGAAAATAAACTAACATCTTACACTATTGTTTTGACAATTCATTGGTATATTAAAGGCCAAAGGGAGGAATTGGAGATTAATATAATCTTTTTCCTCTCTTCTGATTATTACACAGCAATAGCTGTTATTTTCAGGAGTCTCCTGCAATGTACTCACCGCTGAATTACTAATATGCTTAATAATATGAAACATGTGATAGAGAAATAGATCAGCCAGAAAGCACAAAGAAGTAGTGGTAAGATCGAGCTTTTGAGCAGGGTTGCCACATCTTTTAGGAATGCAGTTCCTTCATATGAATTTCAAATTTTGTAGCTTTCCCTGTGTGATTTAAAGATAAGAAAGAACTGTAAAAACAAGAATTCCTGTTCAGCCAAGTAGAAAGTGCTCATGATCCTATCCTCATGTTGCAAATTTCCATTTCATAAAGACTCTTGTAGATTGGTTTCATTTAATATACTTCAGCACCTCATCCTTCCTTGTGGGAGACAGGATAAAAGATAATTTTGTTTGAATATTATCTTATGTAAACTAGTGTGTACAGGCATGATTTGTATAATTAGAGAAGTTTGTAATAAATCTATGTAGGGATTATGTCACAACTAAAAATATGATTAAAATCACATAACTAGTCTAGAAGTCACAGAATTTTATGCATGAAACATGCATTAGATTAGTTTCAGAATTTCTATTTTGAGATAAACTTTATATTAAAGTATAATGCACTTTACTAAGGGTTGAAACGTTTTATTGAAAAATATATATCTTAGAGAAATATTGGCTTCATAATTTTAAGATTCCCTGCTTTCTCCTTCTTTAGTAAAATAGAAAATAATTTTGCAGGTTTTGGTAAACAGACAAATTGCCCACCACTTCCTCTGGTAAACAAGGTTTCAAGTCACTAAGTCATGTGAATGAATGACGCCACACTCATTATTCTGGATAACATCTTCAGGTTGTTTGACTCTTGAATTTGTTGCTTTTTTGTTGTTGTTGTTGTTGGTGGTGGTGGTGGTGGTAGTAGGGGGGGCTGAAATCTCGCTCTGTTCCTGAACCTTTCAGCTCAAAGCTAACACTCTCCCACTTGAGCCACAGCACCATTTCCTGATTTTTCTGCTTATGTGGTGCTGAGGAATTGAACCCAGGACCTCATGCATGCAAGACAAGTACTCTTCCACTGAGTCTCCTTCCCAGCCCTAATGCTTTAATATTTTTAAGAGAAAATTCCTGTTTTTTTTTTAATTTTTATTGTGAAAATATCGTACAGAGGGTTTAAAATTAAATGGGCAAGGTAATGAGTATATTTCGTATCAAACATTGTTGCCTCCTCCTTTGTTTCCCTATACCATGCCTTCACATGGTCAGGGGGATTGAGCATTACTTCATGTGTCTATTGGCCATCCTTCTTTCCTCTTCAGATAAGTTTCTCTTTAAGTCTTTAGCCAACTTATTTATTGGAGAGTTGTTTCTTTGACGATTTGTTGTTGGGGGATTTAATTTTTTAAGTTAGTATATTTTAGATATGACACCCTTGTCCACTGTATGGCCAGTGAAGATCTGCCAATCCGTGGACTTTCTATTGATCTTGCTAGCTATGTCCTTTGCCATGCAGAAGCTCTGCAATTTCATGCAATCCTATTTGTCCAACCTTTCTTTGATTTGTTTTGTTTCCGGGTCTCTATTAAGAAAATTTCGGCCTGAGCCAAGGAGACCTAGGATTTCTCCTATTCCATCCTTTAATGTTTTCAGAGCGTCTGCTTTGACTCCGAGGTTTTTGATTGATTATGGAGTTGATTATGATGCAGGGTGATATATAAGGATCTAGCTTTAGTTTTCTACAAGTAGTTAACCAATTTTGCCAGCACCATTTACTGAAGAGGCTGTCTTTCTTCCATTCTATTATTTTAGCTCCCTTATCGAAGATTAGGCTATAGGTCTGTGGGTTCATTTCTAGATTTTCACTTCTATTTCATTGGTCGTGGGGTCTGTTCTTGTGCCAGTACCAAGCTGTTTTGATTACTATGGCTTTTTAGTAGTGTTTGAAATTTGGTATTGATTTTCCTCCAGCATTGTTCTTTCTGTTAAGTATTGTTTTTGCTATTCGAGTTTTTTTATTGTTCCATATGAATTTTTGGATTGCCTCTTCTATTTCCTTGAAGAATGAGCTTGGAATTGACTGGTATCACATTGAATTTGTAGATAGCCTTGGGAAGTATTGTCATTTTCAGGATATTGATCCTTTCAATCCAGGAGCATGGAAGATTTTCCCATGTTCTAAGTTCTGTTTTGATTTCCTTTTTCAGGTTTTTAAAGTTTTCATCATTGGGGCCCTTCACTTCTTTGGATAAGTTAATTCCTAGATATTTTTTTTTTGTGAGGCTATTACAAACGGAGTTACTTTCCTGATTTCAGCCACACTTTTCTCATTGTTGGCATACAGAAAAGCCATTGATTTTGGCGGGTTAATTTTATACCCTGCTGCTTTGCCAAAGTTTTGAATCAGCTTGAGTAATTTGGCAATCGAGACTGAGATTCTTTAAATACAAGATCATGTCATCTGCAAAGAGGGAGAGTTTTACTTCATCTTTCCCTATTTGAATCCCCTTTATTTGCATCTTGTCTTATTGCTGTAGCTAGGCATTCTAATACTAAATTGAAGAGAATTGGAAAGAGTGGACATCCTTGTCTCGTTTCTGAGTTAAGAGGAAAGGGCTTTAGTTTTTCACCATTAAGTATAATGCTGGCTGTAGGTTTGTCATATACAGTGTTTATTGTATAGAGGAATGTTGGTAGGAATCCTAGTTTTCCCAGAACCTTCATCATAAAGGTGTGATGGATCTTGTCAAATGTTTTTTCTACATCTATTGAGATAACTTTGTGGTTCTTTTGCTTGCACTTGTTGATGTGATGAATTATCTTAATTTATTTGCGTATATTGAATCAGCTTTTCATCCCTGAAATGAATCTTGTTTCATCGTGGTATATGATTTTTTGGATGAATTGTAGTCGATTGGCCAAAATTTTGTTGAGAAATTTTGCATCATTGTTCATCAAGGAATGTTTTAATTTTTTTAAATTTCTTTTTGTGAGTCATGGGGCTTGAACTCACGGCCTAGGTGTTAACATATCCCTGAGTTCTTCAGCTCAAGGGAAGCCCTCTAACCCTTGAGCCACAGTGCCACTTCCTGTGTCGATATATGCATCTCACAGATTTTCCTGACAGGGTTTGCTTTGAACCGTGAATTTTTAAATTATATTTCTTCCAGGTGTTTATTGGAACATTACAGTTTTTCTGGAATTTAAAGTTTTCTGTAAACCTTTGTTTTCAAGTAATCCAATAGCATTAAATATTACATTTAGAGGATACCCTGTAGCACATATATTTAAAATTATTATGTTAAGATGAAATTCTTATTCTTTTAGAAAAAAGAAACCATTGAAGTCCAAATGGGAAATATGCTAATTTCAGCAGCCTTTAGTATCCTTCCTCTTTTTTTCCCCTCCAGTAACTTTTCTTGTTTTGGAACAAGTGTCATGGACTGTCCACCCTTTCAAAAGGACGAATATTCCATTAATTTAATAGAAAAGGATTCCAGCATGGAATCCTTTGAGTATAATGTTAATCTGATAATTCACATCAGTGAATATTCAAAGTCATTTTGATAATTTTTTGATAAGCCATTCATTGAAAAGGTTCCAAAAAGCAAGAATAAAAAATAATGTTCTGCTGTCTAAGAAGGTTTAAAAAGCTAGTAATTCAACAAAGCACATTCTGTTCTTCCAAGATTCCATGGTGACGAATTTCTTTTGGTCATAGTCCTTACCACTAACCCCCACCCTTCAAAATTGTAGTTGTATTAAATTTTCTTGCTCCAGCTTTCATTTTTGTACTAGTATCAGTAATCTCCTTGTAGTATTTGACAATGAAATTCCATTTGTTGTTAGAGAGCTCAATTCATATTGCCAAAGGCAGACACATGAGCAAATCATAGAGCATAAAATATTGAATATCATTAGCATGATCATATACAACTATTCCATAAGTTAATATAAGTACCACATAAATGTGCATCTATGTCTTAAAATAATTCAGAACACTATTAGAAGAGCTAAACCTATTGCATCATCTCTAATATTATTTGTAAAATTTTCTTTTCTCATTAACATTCACCTTTCTTGTCCTAGCAACAAGTTATAAGTTGATGTCTTAGATTTTAGTCACCTCTTAGTAACCTCTTTTTTCTCCACCAACAGTTAGTCCCTTATGTTAAATACCTGAGGAATAACTTGTCCCAATATTCCTGTAAGAGTGCCCACTATTCCTTTTCTTTATTTGGGAATGTGGTATCAGAGACAGAGGTGTCAGGGATCAGGTGGCTGGAACCATGGTGTCATGAATTATGGATAGCAGAAAATGGTAGCAGAGACTAGGATATCAGGGAAAAAGTAATTGTGAATGTAATCGCTGAGTTGTAGTGGCAGAAAATTGGGTAGCTTTTCAGGGGATGTCGTAGCTAATACAGGCATCCAGAACAGTTTAGCAGGGACAAGGAGGCAAAGACAAAGTGAAAGAGTAAAAGTTGTGAGAGATTGTGGGGCACAATCAGGGTAAAAAGGTCATGGGTGCATAAACTGGGCAGCCAGTACTATGGTAGAAGCAATTGGCATGTTAGACTGATGTGGTGCAGAGCTCTGGGTTTGCCTCTCCAGTTTTGGCTGTCAGATCTTTAGGAACTACCTCGAGCAGCTCATTATCAGTTTGTTGTGTTAAGGCATGTGCCATCTATAAATGTCTACTCCAAGTAGATTGCATTCTTTGACACCAGCTATAGGATCTTTGCCCTAAGCATCCAGAGAGATCACACTCCACAATGCTGCAGAACAGGCTCCACATAGTGAGCTGTAATCACCTCATACAACTTTCCCTGCTTCTCACCAATCTCAATTATCATGACAGCAAAGAATCTGAGATGTGCTCAGCAACAGTGCTCTGGGAATCTACCAATTCTTACCCTGGCATTCCAGGAGCTCCTTAGAAATGGGCAAGAGCACTTGCTGCTGCTCTTCTAAATTCTCTCTGTTGCTCTGGACAGCCAGAAAGTTGTACCTCAAATGGGAAGCTTTGATGTCCAGGTGGCCTCAAACTTGCTCTATCTTCTCTCTCTAGGTGCTCATTAGCTTCAGCTGCCTTTCCTTTCCCCTCCAGGTAGCTTATTTCATCTCCACATCCCTTGAATTCTGCTTCATATAAACCTGTGGCTTTCACACCAAGCCCTGCCACTTTCTCATCTGCTTCGATACCTGTGAATATGGCACAACAAGCTACATGTAACTTCTTTATCTGTTATGAAGATTTGAGCTGAATGGAATCCAAGGTGGTACTAACTAACTAGAACATGGGCAGCATCTTAAATACTCCTCTGCTATTCACTGCTCATTGAGAAAGATGCAAATGTGTTCTGGTCAGTCTCCCCTTCTCCATTTCTGGTTCAGCAGACTAAAGTGAAGCTACAATGGAGCTACAGACAGTTGCTATGTCAGCAAGTGACCCAACCATAGATAATTTAGTGAGGGGATACTTATCAAATGTATTAGGGTAAATACACAAATTTGTAGGACACTACTAGGGGCTTTCATCATACTAGTTATTTTATGTCCAAAATGACAGACCAATCTTAGGTTTTCCCCTAGATCTTGCTGTTCTGAAGGCCTTGAGTCTCCTATATACAACTCAGATCTAATGACATGGGTGAATAGAAAAATAGGTGAGTATGGATTAGTATTCTGAAGGTGTGTTAAGGTGTTGTCTTGTCATGACTACCATGAAATTGATGTCCTTTCTCTGACCTTCACCATATCTCTTTATTTGGCATAAGTGGCAGGTTTCTTAGTGTCTTTTTTTCCTGTTAGTTCAGTGCACAGGTTAAAACATTAAGCTTGCCCAACCATGGGTTTCCATTGTCGTAGTAGATATTTTGCATTCTAGGACCTTCATTTCAGTTAACTCTCTTCTTGGGCCCTCATATGCATATGCTCACGGAAGTGAATGTCTCACAAACCCTGGAATATAGTTCCTCAATGATGATTAGTTCACACAGAGACTCAAGCAGCTTGGGTCTGGAGCCTTTCTGAGAGGTCTTGGATTAGGTACTGTGGGCAACATTGACAGTAATTCTTCAGAGCAATACCACTAACAGCACTTTTGCCTAGAATATGAACACAAGAACAAACCCTGTTTAGCCTACTGCACAGTGCCCCTATCAATTAAATCATTTTGAGCCTAGGAGAAAATCTCCATTTGTAGAGCAGTACACATAAGAAGATGAAGATGCCCCACACCCAAATGCTCCAGAAGAACAGAGTGTAAGGGTGTCTACAGAGTTGAGAAATAGGATTCTGAGGGGTGGGAAGGGATGATTTTAAATAGCAAACTTAGAAGTAATTATAAGTTTCTGAATTACTAACCTAACTTCCTTTTGGCCCTCAGATCCAAAAGTTCTTTTTCTTTTATAAATAATCTTTTTCTTTTATTATCAGTAAGTAACTACATATAGTGAAAAGAATGCTATCCAATGGAAAGTAGACTGAAGTTGTTTACAAGGATGAAAACCAAGGAAATGGGGCAAGTGAGTACAAAGAATAGCCATCATAGAACACAGATCCTCAGAGCAGTGTATCATGTACACTTTGGGAGAATGACAATGTGCTGGGAACTATAGAATAAGTCACTGAACAGCTGATATATATGCACATATATTTATATATGTATATTTATTTTATATGCATATATATGTGTATATGCCCTTATATACGCATATATGTTACTATACACACAAATACACACATACATATACACATGTATACATTCACAGATGGAGAAAGACATAGTTACACAAGTTTCATTAGTTGTTGTATATGCCTTAGAAGAAATGCTTGGAACCAAATATGTTGAAGATGTATTTGTCTCTAAGATTTCTTTTACCACTCCTCTTACCTCTTAAAACTGGTAGGTTTTTGGCAGATTCGACTTGCAAAATGTAGTACAAGTGATAGCAAGTCACTCGGACACCTCAGCAAGTAAAGGTCATTTGGTGTCTCCCTGTTCCCCACGGACTGCTTGCTCTTGTAGACACTCTCAACAAACCAAGTAGCAGGAGAATACCCTAGTAAAGAGTAAAGTTATAAGGCTTCAAATGGCATCCTTCCTTGAGCTCTTTTCCAACAATAAGCATCAATTCCTAAGCAGATAAATGAGTCCTCAGAAGAATGGAGCTCAGTTCAACATTTAACCAACCCATGTGAAAAGTCATATGTGAGAAATGCTGACTGAGGTCTTGCTGATTCCCTGGCCAAGAAAATAAGAAAAAAAGAAAGCATTTTAATTTATTGAAGTTTGAGAATAATTTGTAACCTGTCAATAAATGTATAGAACACAATTATGTCAACTGACAAAGATGATGTGCATTCCATTTATGTGCTTTTGGATTTGATGAGTGACTTTAGGTGTGTCTACACATTCTTCATTTAAGATACAAGGAAAGATAACAGGTTGACCCATTGTAACAATGACATGTACAAGACACTCTATCAGAGGGGGGATAGAGGAAGGAGTTTGGGAGGTGTGAAGGGAAAGGATGATAGGGGAAAAACAAAGGAAGGGGTAACAACGCTCAATAAGAAATGTACTCATTACCTTACTTATGTAACTGTAACATCTCTGTACAATATCTTTACAATAAAAGTATATTAAAAAGATGCAAGGAAAATTTCTGTACTTATAGGAAGTTGTATTTGTTACTCGATATCAGTAAGGTATTGGTTTTAGGACCACAGGCATATTAAAATTTTGGATGCTCAAATTCTGTACATGAACACAGTATATTATTTACATTAGAATCTGCCCACAACCTAGTGCAGTGTAATTGCTATGAAAATTTTTACTACATTGTATTTTTGTAATGGAAAATAAAAGTATATGCACTATCCACACATATAATTTTTTTCAGATAATTTTGTCTGCATTTTGTGGATGGAATTGGGAGAGCAATTTTGAAAAGCACAAATTTCATCATCAAGACCTGTCCGCAAATGTAACAAGGATTTCATACAGCATCATTAAATAGTATGAAGCTCCCAGGAGAAGTACTTGAATTGAGACATTATCAGAAAATTTAACCACGCAAGGGCTTTTTAGAAATGCAGCTGCTAGATTTCTCATGGAAAGCTTTCATAACACTTTGTGAAGCACAAGTCAGAACCTTACTGAAGTGTAGATATTTTTCCTTCAACTTTCTGTCATGCTCAGTCATTATCAATCAACATATAGCTAATCTTGAATAATCCTCTAATAACAAAATGTTTATGGACTGTTTATATGCAGATAACCTGGGAAGGCTAACTTTTTCCAGTTAGGGAAGTCTGTATTCTATGATCCAGAAGAAAGAAAACTAGATAAGGATCCATTTACAGACTTCTGAATAATTCTGATTCTGCCCATATCAGTTATCTATCCATACCTCTGCAGGAGTGAGATGATTTTAAAAGAATTTAGTAGACTTCTTTTCTTTTTTTGTCTGTGGTAGGGGGTGTGGGGGTGTGGGGGTGGAGAGGGGAAGGGATGGTATGGGGAAGCAAAGGAGGAGGCCACAATGCTTGATACGAAATGTATTCACTATCTTGCCTATGTTATTATAACCCCTCTGTTGGTATTTCCACAATAATAATTTTTAAAAAAGAATTTAGTGATTTAAAATTTAAATTTAAATGTGGAATGTAATTAGTTCCAATACATTACATTAAGATATTTAGAAACAACAGAAACTTAAATGTCTGTAAGGTTTGCTATTGGAAGTGAAGGGATATTGGAATTTGTTTCTCTATATTTTAAGCAATTTGCAAAAAGGATTGCTAAAATAAAATTTACATTTGCAGCAGACTTTACACTTATTAATTTTTGTATATTGAAAGGAGTATAAGCCTCAATATGTCAATACTACCCTCTTATTTATCTCTAAAGGTTTATGCTTCTGGTCTCTTAATATTAAAACCTCAAAGAATTTTTAATCTTTAGTTGTGCAAAAGGGGTTCCTTTCATCACGTCAGTGTTGAATAGAGTGTATGTGCATTTCAAAGTACAATGCATCTAGATCATTGTCAAACTTTCCATTGTTCTTCCTTCCCTTACCCCAACCCCACCTATCCCTTCAAGTTTCCTACTTATATTCTTATATCTGTGCTGTCTCTTGTGTTCTGTGATACAAAATGGCTGCTGTGATCGTTGAAAGGCATACCACGTGTACAAGGCAGTGATCTGAAGACCCTCAGTGGTCTTACCCAAGAGGGGATTGGCAAAGAGAAGACTCAGATTTCCTCTTTGGAGTCTCATGGGTGCATTATTGTCATGCATTTTCAGATTTCCTTTACAGAGGTAATGAATAAAACAGTCTTCCAATAGAGGAAAGGGACAGAAAAGCCAGTTCCATTCCTGCAGAGGCTAGAATTCAGCCTCCCCCTTGACGGTCAGTCAGTGTTTGTTTAAAGTGAATCTGCACATGAGCTCTTGGGTGATTTGTGGCTTGGGAAGAGGAAAAGAAGGATATGGGATGGATTTCAGGTTGAGGGGTGCGTTGAGGGCCAGGTTGGGTGTGTTGTCCAGATGGCCTGCCAGAACTTTCCAGGGAACACTGCTGGAAGGCAGAGCCTGCTCTGCACACTTAGCTAGACTTGGGGAGGGGACCCGGAGTTTGGGTGATGGGGTCTGTGGGATAGATTTAAAAAAAAATAAGTATAATGGGTCACATGTATGTTCAGTATTCTTAGGGTACCAATGGCATGTCCTTCAGGAGACCTCTGTGGATCTTGGTTTATGAAAAAGGCTGCCATTTCCTTGTGGCACGGAGGAGTTTTTGCATCTATAAGATGGGGATAATTGCACTAATGAACACATGAGGCTATTTATAAGAATTACAAGTATCCTATGTATGTATCCTGGCACCCAATAACTAGGTAGAAGTGGTAGGAAGTGCACATAAATCCTAAGAGAGGGGTTTTAAAAAGATATTTCTGGAAACATGAATCTAACTTTGTCTAGCTTTCAGTTTGGAAAGAGTTTTTAAAAGAGTGGCACAATTATTGTGTGTGTGTGTGTGTGTGTGTGTGTGTGTGTGTGTGTGTGTGTGTGGTGTGTGTGTGTGTGTGTACTGGTCCTGGGGCTTGAACTCCTGCCCTGGGAACCATCCCTGAATTTTTTTATTCACGGTTGGGGACCTACCACCTCACCTCCAGGTCTGGCTTTTTTGGTGGTCCATGGGAGAGAATTTCATGGGATTTCCTGCCTGGTCTGGCTTTGAAACTCAATGTTCAGATCTCAGACTCGTGAGCAGCTGGGATGACAGGAGTGAGTCACTCTTACAGTGGCTTTTAACTTTTTTCATTTTTAAGTTGTTATTATAAAGGTGACATATAGAGGGGTTACAGTTACGTAAATAAAGAGCACATTTCTTTGTGACAGTGGTTTTTTATCACAATTTTAACACATTCTCTGGCCCACCAGCCCTCTCTCAACTCATTCTTCAGAGTCAGATAAGAGGTAACATAACAAGAATCAGAGGAACCTAAGGTGTGGGGCGGTGATGGACTGGGGTGCAGTTGGTGGTGAACTTGTACAGATACTGTTGGGAAAATGTGTGTGTCTGGTGCCAAATGATGAAAAATGATGCACAGGGCACTTGGAATGTCTGAAGCACAAATATAGACAGACCTATAGGGAAAGATTGGAAAATATTAAATGAGAGGAAGCAAGACCTTTGTAAATTTGACCTTTGTAAATACATGTGATGGGAAAAATTCATACCTTTCCTTAAATGAACCAGAACTGCATTTAGAGCCAGTTTTAATGAGTGTTTTAATCAGGGTAGCTTCTTAGATGTGATTAGGGGTAAGCCATAATCTTGCTTAGATTTAGAGATTTCAGCAGTGAAATAAACAGCGACTTGTCTCTCTCATAAAGCTGCTGCAGGAGGAAAATCACCCAATTTTACAATAACACAATAGAACATTAACTTTACTCAAATTCAGGCTAATTCCTGTCTCAATTAGTAATCGTTGTGTGTATGTGTAAGTACTGGGACTTGAACTCAGGGCTGGGGTGCTGTCCCTTAGATTTTTCATTCAAGCTACACCTCTGCTTTAAGCTTCTTGCTGGTTACTTTGAGAGAAGAGTCTCATGGAGTTTCCTTCCCCAGGCTGGCTTAGATTTTTTTTAGTCTCCTGAGTAACTAGGATTATAGGCCTGAGCCACTGGTGCCTGGCCAAATTAGAAATCTTAATGGAAGAACATTTGCATTATCAGCTTTTCTATATTAGGCATCTGTTTTCATGCTATATTATGCATTGTTCTTTCTCATAAGACCAAATTAATTAAGAAAATTACAATTACCATTTCCTGAGCACTTAGTAAATTCCTGGAACTTAGCTAAATTCCTTTCCTATGCTATCAGAAATTCTAGAAGGTAAGTGATATTACAATGGATATTTATGTACATTTTATTTATGTATTTATTTATTTATTGTGTGTGCATGTGTGTGCTTGTGCACACATGTAATCCATAACTAGGGTTTGAACTCAGGATCTAGGCATTGCCCTTTAGCTTTATCACTCAAGGCTCACTACAACTTGAGCCACCTCCATGCTTGCCTTTTTGCTGGTTTACTGGAGCTAACAGTCTCACAGACTTCTGATTGGGCTGGTCTAGAACCACCATTCTCAGATCCCAGCCTCCTGTGATAGCTAGGATTACAGGCATGAGCCTATGGTGTGCAGCTTGGCTTTCCCTCCTCCTCTATTATTTAGAGAATATATTATTAGTTTCCATAATCAAACGCACTTACTTATTTAATACAGTGTATTTTTTAATAACTACAAAATTGAACAGTAGATTCAAGACCACCAGGCTGACTTCACATTGCAAACCTCACATCTCAGCCTCTTGAGTAGCTGGGATTGCAGACGTGAGCCACCAGCATTCTGCTTCCTTCTAACAATTTTTGAAATAAGGAATATTTCTAACTAGTGTTTGCTATAGACTGGAACTGTCTTAGTATCTTTGCAATACTTTTTTCTTATTCCTCTCTGTCACTAGGAAAATGATCTTCAGTTCCAGACAGTAAAATAAAGCAGTACAACACTGAAGGAAATCTCTCCTGGTAACATTTCTAGGCTCACCACAATCAATCTGGTCACAGTAGGAGGAGGCTGAACATGCTTCACTTTCTGTACAACAGACACTGATGATGGGGGAGTCGTTTCTCAAAGGTTGTGTTTCTCTGACACTCCTGAGTAATGATCTACTTTCTATTTCTAGAAGCATCCCCTCAGAGACCCAAAGACTGACATTACTGCAGTGCCTGGAGCCAGCTGTCACTAAGTGTTTGGGTACAAAGCTTTATTTTAAATCCAGGAGGAAGCAGTCAATCCTGACAGGAATTTGGAAATGTCAGTTCTGTGTCAAAAGTCAGATTGACCCCGGTGGCGAACAAAAACGTTCTCCTGGTGCTGGGGTCCATCATCTCATGCCTGTAATCCTAGCTACTCAGGAGGCTGACATCTGAGGGTGGAAGTTCAAGGCCAGCCTAGGGAGGAAAATCCTTGAGAGTCTTAACTTCAATTAACAACCTAAAAACTGGAAGTAGAGGTATGGCTCAGACCCCAAGTTAAAGCCCCACAACTGACACAAAACAAAAAAAAAGAATGTTGTCATTGATATTGGCATTGGCTTCAATATGCCTGTTTTTCAGGTTGATTGTGGTGAGCCTAGAATGTTACCAGGAGAGATTTCCTTCAGTGTTGTATTGCTTCATTCCTTATTTCAAAAATTGTTAAAGGGAAGCAGGATGCTAATGGCTCACGCCTACAATCCCAGCTACTCAGGAACTGAGATGTGAGTACTGCAGTCAGCCTGGGCAGGAAAGTCTATGAGACTCATATCTTCAATGAATCAACAAAATGCTGGAAGTGGAGCTGTGGCTCAAGTGGTAGAGCACCATTCTTGAGAGAAAAAGCTCAGAGACAGAGCCCAGACCCCGAGTTCAAGCCCCACTACTGGAACTACATTTTTTAAAAATGTTAAAATTATCATCATGTCTATATTCCCAAAGCTTACTTTAAAGCATAGTTTTCTGCCTTAAAGTTCCCATAAAAATACAAATATTTGTAAGACTTGTATGTACCTCAAGTCAAAACAGCCTACCAATTTTTTAAATGTAAATATAATGAGTAAGAAAGACTTTACTTTTGCTTCCACGAATTTATTAATTATTAATCAAAATCCAAACCACATATTCTTACCTTTGTTATTGCCAGTCCTGGGGCTTGAAATCAGGGCCTGACACTGTCCCTTGAGTTGCTTTTGGTTAAGGTTAGCACTCTACTACATGAGCCACATGCCACTCTGTAAGAAATTTGGTTTTTGATCATTTCTCAGCCTTTTGCCTGAAGTCCAGCAGGGTCTCTGTTCTTACCAGAAACGCTCAGAGACATGAATGAATATTAAGAAGCAGTTGGAAGTCATAAAACCCTCTAGAATGCTCTGTCTATCATTGATATAAGCTACTCTTATCTTTGGTATGAAGAAAAAAAGACAATTAGAATAATTATAGCATTTATATGTTGAGAGACATTTTATAAAACTTGAAATGAAATATGTAAAATTCAAACAGTGGGGATGCATGGATTATGCTTGGAGAGATTTATTGCTGGAATCCAAACTGACATTTCCATTGTTTCCTTTTTTTCTAGCACTGGGGGTGGATCTCAGGTTCTGGCTACTCTCCCGAGCTTTGCTCAAGGCTGGTGCTCTACTACTTGAACTGCAGATCCACTTCCAGCTTTTTATTTCTTATATTCCCTGTCAAAATAAATAGACGGACTGAATGGATTAAAACAAAATACAAGGCTGGAACCTATGTTGCTTATAAGAAACTTTGCCAGGCAGGGATGGTGGCTCACGCCTACAATCCTAGCTACCTAAAAGTCTGAGATCTGAGCATTTCAGTTCAAAACCAGCCTAGGCAGGAAAAGCCTGGAGATTCTTATCTCTAATTATCTCCACCAGAAAACCAGAAGTGAAGCTGTGGCTTAAAGTGGTAGATTGCTAGCCTTGACCAGAAAACCTCAAGGACAATGCTCAGGCCCTGAGTTCAAGCCCCAGGACTCACAAACAAAGAAAAAAATAAAAATAAAGAAGAAATGATACATGAAGCAAGTCATTTTTCTATTCCAAATCAAGTCACTGAAGGTCAGCAGATCCTTCACTGTTCTAGCTCCACAGGAGGATGAGAATGTCCAGATGTCTGTCTCTTCAGTACACTGCTTTCCTGGCCTTTGAGTCTATATCCAGGAGGAAAAATGTTGGGTAATAGAGGCATTTTAATTTTTAGAGGAATCTCCCTAGTGTTTCCTTTAATGGCTGATCCATTTCATGGCTGACACCAATAATGTCAGACTAGCAGACTCAGGAGAAGAAAAAGAAAAAATAGGCCTTAAATTTAAAAAAAAAAAAAAAATTAAAAAGAGATGAGGAAGATCCTTACAAGTGATAAAGGGCTCAATCATCAAGTGGAAATAAAAATCTCAAGGATACAGGAATTTAATATTAGAAATTGAATATCCAAATAAAGAAATTATTAACGGGCCTAAAAGAAGAGAGAAGACACCAATACAATTGTCTGGTGAAAAAGAAAGAATGAAAATACAACCTAGCAAGCACTGAAGACTCTTATATATAATCCTGGCTATCCAAGAAGCTGAGATTTGAAGTTCACCAGTGCACACCAAGCACTTGCAGGAAAATCCAGGTGACTTATTTCCAATTAGTCACCAAAATGCTGGAAGTGAAGCTGTGGCTCAAGTGTAGAGTGCCAGCCTTGAGCAAAAATGCTTAGGGATGGTACCTAGGCCCTGAGTTCAAGCTCCACGACTGGCACCAAAACAAAAATCAAACCAAAACAACAACCAAAAACCACTTATTTTTATCTATCTATCTATCTATCTTCTATCTAGGGATCAAACTCAGAGCTTTTAATCCTTGGAAGCAAATGCAACTACCACTTATGCTCTTCCTCAGTCCTATTTTGCTTTTAGTTTGCTTTGTCCTGGTTAGCCTAGTACCATGAACCTCCTACCTGCAACTCCTGAGTATCTGAAATTACAGGCATGTATCTCCCCATTCAACCTGTAAAAAAATCATTCATCATACTGATCAGAATAATACACATCAAAACCACCATATTACTTCATCTCAAAACAGACTACATATGGCAAGTATTGGAAAGATATGGACGGACACTTAGACACTATTGGTGTCAGCCATGAAATGGATCAGCCATTAAAGCAAACACTAGGGAGATTCCTCTAAAAATTAGAATACCTGTATTATCTAACATGTTTCTTCCAGGATATAGACTCAAAGGTCAGGAAATCAGTGTGCTGAAGAGACAGACATCTGGACATTCTAATCTTCCTGTGGAGCTGAAACAGAGAAAGATCTTCTGACCTTCAATGACTTGATTTGGAATAGAAAAACGACTTGTTTCATGTATCATTTCTTCTTTATTTTTATTTTTATCTTTGTTTGTGAGTCCTGGGGCTTGAACTCAGGGCCTGGGAATTGTACCTGAGCTTTATTTTGCTCAAGGGTAGCGATCTACCACTTGAGCCACTGATCCATTTCAGGTGGTTAATTGAGACTCTTAACTTCAATGAACAACTAGGAAACTGGAAGTGGACCTGTGGCTCAAAGTTGGTAGAGTGCTAGCCTTGAAAAAAAGAGCTCAGGGACAGCACACACAGGCTCTGAGTTCAATACCCATGACTGACATAAAATGTAAATGAGTGAATGGAAGCTTCAGAATAAACTAGGATTAATATAATCTAGCAGGAGTGTAATGGTTTCAGTTAATCAGATAAAGTGAATTTGATCAAGAAAGGAAGGAAGAAAAAGGAGAAAATATGAAGCCAAGTACTGGTAGCTCATGCTTGTATTCCCAGCTACTCAGGAGGCTAAGATCTGAGAATCAAAGTTTGAAGCCAGCCCATGCAGGCAAATCCATGTGAGTCTTATCTCCAATGAAACAGCAAAAAACAAAGCTGGAAGTGTAGCTGTGACTCAAATAGTAAAGTGCTAGCTTTGAGCAAAAATGCTCAAACCTGGAGTTCAAGCCTCAGAATCAACACCAAAAAAAAAAAAAGGACAAAAAATATGAATGAGAGAGGAAATGGAACGGAGGAGAGGAAATATACCGTTCTCCGGATTTCTTCTCCAGTGGAGGAGGAGTCTTCTTGGGGCATCATGTAGGCGAATCTTGTGTCTGATGTGCTTCTCAATGCAGGACAAGCAAAGTTGATGGATTTCCTAATTGTCATTTAAGTGTCTTGCTCTTGACATATAGTGTACCATTCCTTTTATCAATATTTTTCATCCTTTTCACTCACTTCTCCTAAATGTGACCTCATTGGCTTTTTCCTGTATGTTAACAGTAATTGCTTTCTAAGATTTTTGTTTTTTCCTTTTGCATAAACATCTGTTCTCATAACTTAAACATAAGAAGCAGAGGCAAGTCAATACTACTTACTTACAAAAAGAGAAAAGAATTTTGACAAAGACCCGAACAAACGAAGTTTCCTTAGGTACACAAATAGATGAGTTGCCAGGATATATGACTTTCCCTTCCTGGTTTCTAGAAAGCAGAATGAAAATAGATTTTTATCCATCAAAGCAGGAAGGGTTTATTTCTTTCCATTTATTATAGTCTGTGCCAAAAAAAATCAAGTGATCCCTTTACTATTTGCAGAAATGGATAATATTGAGATTGCCTGCTTTTTGAAATAAAGAAAAGAACTCTATCTGTCTTTCTGCAGTTCTGATGTTTGAATCCAGGGCCTTTAACTTGGTAGGCAGGTATTCTACCACTTGAATCATGCCTTGAACTTGTTTTTCTTTTCTTTCTTTTTTTGCTTAATTGTTAGTATTTATTTATTTATTTATTTACGCCGGTCCTGGGGCTTGAACTCTGGGCCTGAGTGCTGTCTTTGAGTTTCTTTGGATCAAGGCTAGTGCTCTACCACTTGAGCCACACTGCTGCTCCTGGCTTTCTGAGTAGTTTTTTGTAGATAAGAGTCTCACAAATCTTCTTGCCTGGACTTGCTTTCAGCCTTGATCCTCAGATGTAAGCCTCCTGAGTAGCTAGGATGACAGGATTAAGCCACCAGTGCCCAGATTTCTTGTTATTTTTGAATAGCGTCTTGGTCACTCAGCCTGAACTGCAGTCCTCTTATTTATGCTTTTCCTATGTTAGGGATGGCAGATGCATACCCAACTTTTTGTTGGGTGAAATAGAGATCGTAAACTTGCTCTTTTCACTCAGGTTGGGCATCATCTCCACCTCCTGTGTAGACCCAGGAAAATTAAATCTGCCTTAGTGCACATCCAATCGGTGTGAAAACCATCACGAAGTTGACCTAACAGGATACTTTTCCTTGTACACTTGGTTTTTCCTGGAGAAATTAGCAAAGATGTTTGTTACAACACTGTTCAATGTTTCACAGGTTCCTAGGAGGAACTTCCTAGAAGCAGATAGATTTTTATCCCTCAAAAGGTTGATTTTTAAGGCAGATCATAACCTTTGGAATTCCTAATAAGAAGTTTAGTAGGCACTCTCAGAAGAAACAATTTGATGTTTTTCTGCAAACATGAAGTGTTAAACTTTAACTCTCCAGGTACCTCATAAAATTCCAGGTTTAGTCTATGTCTAAAAACACATTGCTTTGATACTATTAATAATGTAGACATTTACAATCCAGTATGACTTCATTCAAGGAACACTTAGATTACAGAATCTAAGAAAAGCTAGTTTGGGGGTTATGTATGGAAAAACAAAGTTCTGGGATATATTCTTGGTTGAGTGAATATAAATTAGGTTTTTCTTTTCTTTCTGGCCAGACTTCTTCTCAAATGAAAGAACAAAGGCCAATATTCAGATATTTGAGGTTTTTTTTTTTTTCTCAAGGCTAGTGTTCTCTCACGTTGAACAGTAGCTCTGCTTCTGGTGATTTATTGGAAATAAGAGGCTCAGAGACTTTTCTGCCTGTGCTGGCTTTGAACTGTGAAACTCAGATCTCAGTATCTGGGATTACAAGGCATGAACTACCAGTGCCTGGCTTGCATGGTGCTTTTGAGATCCCTTTATTAATCACAGAAAGAGTCTTTTTGGGTTGTTGAGCCCTATAACCTCAGGGGAAAAACTCAGTAGTAAGAGAGAGAGTGTGTGTAGGCGGGTGACTGTGGGAAGATGGGCTCACTCTCAAGCAACTTAGGTTTTGGAAAGAACATACATGGAAACTGGTGATCTAGAATTAGAATCTCTTAAAACTATGCAAGAAGGGAGAGGGAAATAGGGAGAAAAATGAGGGAGAGTGTAAAAAGTTTGACAAGAAATGTACTCACTACTATTCTTTTATACTATAATCTCTCTTCATGTAACCTTGACATAAAATTAAAATTAAAATACACTGTGAAGAGGCATGTGTTTAAGGAAGTATACGGACCTTGTTACAACTTCACAGCCTGGGGAAAACCCAACTCCCAAAGCCATAACTTCCTCTGATGAGGCCTCACCTCCTAAAAGTCCCACCTCCCCCTACCTTCAGCTCCAGAAGCTTTGGTTATGGGACTATGGGGGACAATTCAGATTCAAGCCATAGCTATATTTACAAAAGTTAGGTCTAGGTAAAATCTCCAGGTGCTCTCTATATCCAAATATAAATACAACCATATGTTCTATAAAGACGTTTAGATTTGTAACAGACCACATATGTAATGGTGGTCCCATGAGAGTATAATATGGCAAGGGTGGAGTTGGGGCTGAGAGTTTTCTATCAACTAGTGACATCATAGCCATTTTAATGGAATGTAATGGTCTCTTCATGTGTCTGTGGTGATGTTGCAGTAAACAAACCTTTTGCACTGCTTGTTATACAAAGTTGTAGCAATACAATTGGGTACAGCACATAACATCTAATAATGATGATAACTGAGAATGTTCCAGTTTATGTATTTACTTTAAGATACATTTTTGCCATTATTCTGAATTGTACACTCTTTCTATTTATTAAAACAAAATTACTGTTAAACAACTGGGTGCTAAATAGATAGGATGACAACTGATACTTCCCCATTCTATTCTCTACTCTCTAGTCTTGTACCTGTTATGTCAGATATAAACTCCCTTCGTGGCAGTCTTAACTACTGAACACATTTATTTTGCTTCAAGGACCAAAATCATGTAATTGGCAGATGTCAATTTTCCAATAGAGCTTATAAAACACAGATGTTAATCAAAGTTCTCTTATTCTTGGCATTTTGCTTTTATTTAGTACGTCTATAAAAATGCTCCTGAACTCTGAATCACATGGTTCTTGTTGTTTAGGTCCTCTCAGAAGCCGAGTCTCAGATAAGATATGAATGTCAGTTTATTTGGGAAAATACTTTGTGCAGCAACAAGGTGTAAGCAAAATAAGAATATGGAACTTCTCCCTCCTCAGGCCTTTTCCATGTCTGAAGCCATGCATAACACTTAATCCCTTGTGTACCAAGGATATGTAGCTAATAATAAGCACAATATTGTCAGTGCCAGGGACTCATGCCTGTCATCCTTGCTACTCAAGAGGCTGAGATGTGAGGATCAAAGCCTGCTCAGGCAGGAAAGTCCATGAAACAATTATCTCTAATAAACCACTAAAAAGACCAAAGAGGATGTGTGGTTCAAGTGGTAGAGTGCAAGCCTTGAGCAGGAAAAAAATAACTAAGCAAGAGTATGAAGTCTTGAATTAAAGCCTTAGCCCCAAAATGTGCACATGCAGACGTGCAGGCACATGTGCATGCGCGCGCGCACACACACACACTCATACACACATTACAAAGTCAGCTCACATATTGACTGATTGAGGGTAGTCTTGTGGGAATGGGTGCAAGCTCCTTCTTCAGAACTACCCTGCCAGGGAGACAAGGAGGCTGAACATTTGGAACCCGAAAGTCTGTGGTTGAGGGCTACTCACCCCTGGCACTTAGGTACTATTAGGGTCATAGCTAGATTGTTCCTCAGTTCTTGAAAAATTCTCAGGTGAGAGATAAAAATCCTGGTTTTGGGCAGATGTTCCAGCCGACCCAGAAGCCAAGGAGTGCAGGTAAGGCACCGACAAGAGCTGATATCCTTTAAAATTTAACAAAGCTATGGATGTGCTTTATTCATATAGTAGACCCTTATGTGCATTTATTTCCCTCATTATTTGTAGCCAACCATAATGTAAAGATATTCAGTGGAAAATGTCAGAAAGACACAATTCATAAACTGCACAGTTCATAAATTCATTATGGCCCATTCTTTTTGATTATCAGCTATTATGAAGAATCTCTCACTGTACTTAATTTATACATTAAACTTTGTCATATGTGTACATGAGGAACTTAATACAAAAGGGTTAAGTGTTATGTGTGTCTTCAGGCTTCCAAGGAAAGGCTTGAAATGTGTTTTTGAAAATGGGGGAGAACTACCATAACTTTATTCTGTCAATTAATTGTGGAGCTAGGAGTGTGGATTCGTGGTAGAGTGCTCGCCTAGAATGCATGAAGCCTTGGGTTAGATTCCTCACTACCACATACACAGAAAAAGCCAGAATTGGCACTGTGGCTCAAATGATAGAGTGCTAGCCTTGAGCAAAAGAAGCTCAGGGACAGTGCCCAGGCCCTGAGTTCAAGCCCGAGGCCTGGCAGAAAGAAAAAAGAAAGAAAGGAAGAAAGGAAGAAAAAAAGAAAGAAAGAAAGAAAGGAAGGAAGGAAGGAAGGAAGGAAGGAAGGAAGGAAGGAAGGAAGGAAGAAAGAAGAAAGGAAGAAAGAAAGAAGAAAGGAAGAAAGAAAGAAGGAAGGGAGAAAGAAAGAGCAAAAAAGAAAAGAACTGTGGTTTCTGTTACAGCATATACATGGCATTTATAGATGCCATATTCTACTTGACTGGAGTTTCTTACATTTATTGAATATCACAGAAGTAGTCATAGCATTACATAGTCCTGTTGTAATCGAAGCAATGTAATCTGTTGTTGGAGCAGGTCTATTTGTTGTTGTAGTACAAGGAGGTCTCCCTTAAGATGATTGGCAACTTGCAAATGTAATTCTATGGATGACAGTTGAGGGATGAGCTGGTTTATTTGATGTACGGTGGACACACTTTGGGACAGTGAATAGCGGTGGTGGTAGCTGAAGCCACTGTAGTGAAGATTGCCGACACGATTGCAATGATCCTACTACTCTTTTAGGGCACGGACAAATCAATTGAACCTGGGAAAACTGAGAGTCATTAGTAGCCAGAACAATAAATTGGGGAAGACGTACCAAACCTGCAAAAGAATATGAGTCACTGGATTGCCAGTGATTGCTGAGAGTGCAAGTAGCGGAGGAGTTTTCTCCCAGACAAAAAAAAGAACAGGGCTCTAACCACTATCATTCCTGACACCTGGTTGCATGCAGAGCAGTTACAGCGACGAGTATTGGCCAATAGGAAAGGGGACAAATCCAGGCAGGAATGTGATGAACAAATGATTGGCATGGGGGGTCCTAGGTCTCCCAATCACCTCCCTGAAGAGTTATAAAACTCCTTTCGATTTTGAGGTTTGGGATCTTTTTCAGATTGGTTGTATGTAGCAGGGTAGAGGGACAATGCAATGTCCCCAAATACTTTGCCTTGCCAGGAACTGGCACAAAGGCTAATCACTAATTCCTCAAGAGGAGTGGGAACATTGCCAAATCTATTAAACCCCCTGTGTGGGCATAACTGCATATGAAAAGGTATGTCAGTAGCCTGAGTGCATTTTTTTCCGGTCATACAAATGGGGTAGGGTCCTGTATAATTCCACCATCCTGTCCCATGAGTTACTGTTCTGAGGGGGATGGCACAGCCATCAAATTGCTTTACCATCTCATTTGCAAAACAAAAAGATATGGCCCCTTCCATCCAAAAGTAAGGTGTTTTTTTTTTTTTTTATGCCATAGGGCATCTGGACAGAAAGGAAGGCCAACCGTGCCATTGGAAGAAAGCATTTGAAGGAAGATGGTGGTATCTTCCCCTACCATCATCAAGATTTGGGTGCTGGGCCCTAAATTTATCTTACCCTGCCCTGCAGTAGATTGAGAATTAGCTGCAATAATGGCACACAATAGTAGGAATAGAGTACCATTCCCCAGGTTAGGGTCCAGGGCCATAGCCTGGGTTTGTTCTACCAATCCCTTTAGGTCTCACCAAATGATGGCATGGGCTCTAGCTCGAGGTCTGCGTCTCCTCCTCCTTGGGCTGTTTAAGCGTAGTTGATGCATCTCATTCATAGGTGGTGACTTTTGGTCGGACATCTCGAGCTGGGATGCAAACAGGTTTATCACTCATGTCTGGAAAGATACAAGCAAATCCTCCCCTTGTGCCATTAAGGAATCAGGACCCTCCCATTTTCTTGTGATGGTGTGCCTCCATATAACCAAAGGGACCAGAGTAGGTGTTTTCATGAGTCCCCAATGCGGGGCCACTGGGGACCCAGGTGTGGTGGGTGTGAATGTTAAAAAAAATTTTACTAAAAGGCAATAATTTAATTGTGTTTGAGGATCTTTAAACCTTAGCCCTCCAGTTCCCCCTTTCCTTTTAAAGAAGGGTCTTGAATTTTTTATGATTGTATTCAACAATGGCTTGGCCTTGTGGGTTATATGGAATACCTGTCTGGTGTGTAATGTTCCAAAAGGTATAAAATTCATGAAAATTTTTGGAGGTGTAAGTAGGGCCCTTATCTCTTTTAAGGGTCCAAGGAATGTCCATAATTGTAATGGCATGTAGAAGTGACTTAATAGAGTGATTGTTGTTTCACCTGTTAAGGTTAAGGCTATTATAAAGCCTGAGAATGTATCTATGCATACAGGGACGTATTTTTGTTTACCGAATTGGTGGATATGGGTTATGTCCATTTGCTATGTGCCATTGGGTCTAAGGCCTCACAGATTTGTTCCCATGGGTTGAAGCGGTCCTAAGGAGGAGAAGGACCAAATCATGTGCTTGCATTGTTGGTGTGTCAAATAAGGAAATAACTGCTTGATAGTACCTGCCGATAAATGAAAGTGACCATGTAACATTTGGACCTGGTCCATGGATGTATTGGTGAGTAACACAGTTGGTGGGACAGCATGATCAATGGCTTCATTACCAGCAGCTAGGTGTCTGGGGAGCTTAGTATGAGACCTAATGTGTTGAATGTACCAGGGTTGGACATGATCGTCTAATACAGGTTGTAGTTTACACATTATTTGTGTTACATCATGACCATCATCTCTTAATAAAGCTCCAGGAAGAATGGCAACAGTTTGTACAGCATATAAACTATCAGAAAAAATATTAAGAGGTACTTTGGGAAAAGACGTAAGGGCGAATAAAATGGCCAGTAACTCAGCAGCTTGAATGGACAGGGAATGTTTTTGAAGCATGTATTTTTTATTATTGGCATTGTAAATTTCATAAATAGTTTTGCTAGCATTTGTAAAATGTACAATGGCTTGAGGGACAGGTTACCTCTCGCGACAGTCACAACATTTCCATGAAATTGGGCATTCTTGGGTAACTTTTAAAACAGGGTTTTTGGACATATGATTATCAGTGTTAAAATAGTAGTGGATGACTTGTAAGGCTAATTCCTCTTCAGTTGTCAGGAAATCAAAGATTTTTTTTGTAATGGGCCAGATAAGACAGTCGGGGAATCGGCCATAAGTTTGACAGCCTCATTCCGCACCTTTGATGGCTAGGTTGCATAGCATAATAATGGGTGTGCTAATTTTTGGTAATTGGGAAGTGGCAAGGTGTACCCATTGTAACACACCATGGGTTTGTTTTAGAGCCACCATTAGGCCATTATTATTTAATATAATTAGGGTGATTTCTTGGGTGGCATCTAAAAACACCAAGGTGGTTTACCATAATCGACCAGCAACTTGTAAAACTTGTTGAGCATCAAGTGAAAGTATACGAAGAGAAATTGGGTCAGAGGGTCCCTGAAGCAATTGAAATAAAGGTTGGAGCTGTTGGGTGGGGAGGTGCATAAAATCGCATACCCAGTTGATATGTCCACATAATTGTTTTATTTCAGTTAAAGTATATTGGGACTTAATGACAATATTAGGCCAATTTGGGGTAATTATTTGATTAAAATGGTATCTAAGATAGGTATAAGGGGCTTTAAGTTGAATTTTTTCAGGAGCAATATGAAGGCCCAGCATTGTAAGGTTTTCCTTAAGTTGTGTTAAACAGGCTTGCATGGTTGTAGCATCTTTGTGTGCTTTTAAAATGTCCACCATGTAATGGACACAAAAGCATTTTGAAAGCAAAGGCCTAATATCATGGGCAACATTCATCGGACATATAGTAGGGCTATTTTTCATTACTTGAGGGAGAACTTTCCATTGATATCGACAAGTGGGTTGTTGACAGTTAGGTTCCCATACTGAGATGGCAAAATATTCTTTATCTTTGGGATGTAGGGGGATGGAAAAAAGGCAGTCCTTGATGTCAATAATGGCAATATGCCAATCTTTGGGTATTGCAGAAGGGTGCGGAAGTCCAGGTTGAAGCGTTTCCATCTTTTTTGTATGAATATTTATGGAATGTAGGTCATGGAGAAGTTCTTTTTTGGATAATAAAAATGGGAGAATTGTGGGGACTGATGCTAGGTTCTATGTGTCCCTTTTTTAGTTGCTCCTCCACTAGAGCCTGAAGATGAGGGAGTTTTTCAGGGTAAATAGGCCACTGTTCGACCCAAATGAGTTTGGTGGTGTCTCATTGGAGTGGAATTGGCTCTGGTCGCGCCCCAGTGGCCATTAGAATTGGGGGTACTGTGGGTGATTAATAGCTAGATCGGTTATGATGTCTTTATAAAAAGCCTTATCATCTGTTGTTATCACAGTGCCCATATTAGTGAGGACATCTCTTCCCCTAAAATTGCATGGAAGGTCAGGGACGACAAGAGGTTTAAAAGCCCTTGGTGGCCCCATCACAGTCTTCCCATCTTCCCAGGCCATTGGACCTGGAGGGAATCTGTTTTTCCACCAACACCTTGTATGCAAGGGCCAGGAATTAGATTCCATCTGAACCCTTCGACTTCTTCCTTCCTAAGGACTGTACAGTCAGCTCCCGTATCAATGATACCCTTAAATTCTGTTCCATTAATTTTAAGTTTCATTCTAGCTTTTCCATTTTGGATAGGAATAGTCCATAACACTTGAGGTGGTGGTTTTTGCCTTTGTCCTCTTGAGGTTGGGGCTTAGGACTGCCCCTTATTTAGTTTAAAGGCTGAGTCTTGGAGCGGCATTCAGAGGTCCAATGAAAACCCTTTTTGCATTTATGACATATGGAAAGAGGTTGCTTTTTTTTTTTTTTTGGAGGGGGTGAGCCCCGGAGTGATGGGCAATCCTTTTTAAAATGACCAGTCCTGCAACATCCCCAACAAGGTCAATTTCCCATGGTGTCATTAGGGGGCGCGTGAGCACTGGCAGTCATAGAGGTGAAAGCCTGTGCAAGGGTAGTCATAGCATGAGTTGATGTCCTCAAATCTTTGGTGGCTAGGATCCAATGAGTGATTTCTCCATTTTGTTCAGGGGCAATGGCTTTTCTGCATTCCTGTGTGGCCCCTTCCCATATTAGGATTTTGGTTAGTGCATCTCAGGCTCCAGCATGGGATACCTTCTGGGCCACTGCTTCTTGAACATGGGCAACAAAGTCAGTGAAAGGCTCATTGGGACATTGTATGAGGGTTTTTAGTTGTTTGTCCCCTTCTTTAGAAGGGACTGAGTAGACAGCCTGCAATGCACAGAGACGTACTTGGTCAAAGTACTGCAGAGGCACCACTGTTTGTGCTGCTGGAGACACATAAGCTCCCTCCCCTTTTATGCAATCAGGGTCCCCTAGGGCAGTGTCGTGCCCTCCAGCAGCGACATTTTGTGTGCTTTGTTGTTCACATTCATCATAAAAAGCAGCCTTCCATAAAAGGAAGTCCCCAGAAGATAATGCTGCATGCATTAAGCTCTTCCAATCATGGGGGCAATAAGATCAATGCTAATGGTGTTGAGCATCTGTTGAGCATACGGGGAGGGCAGCCCACCTTCCCTGACAGTGGTCCGGTATTTGTCAAGCACTTTTGGGGCATTGGGGTACCATTGGTTAGGTCGTGCAGCAGTTTGGTGAACATTTACCGGGAACATGAACTGGGGTTCATTCATGGGCTTGGTTGTTGTTGCCACGGTAGTTGTGAGGCCCGCAAACAACTGTTGTATTACAGGGGGAACAACGGGTTTTTCTTCTTGGGCAAAGTTGGATATGTCCGCCCAAGGGTACAAAGTTCCCTGAGGGGAGTGCCCAGTTTGGCTTAAATGGCCAAAAGAAGCAGTTGGGCAGGTTTCCTGGAACTGATAGTGTGGGGGAGGTGGTTTTACAAGTGTAGCTGGCCAGCCCTATGGGTAACATGATGGTGGAAGTTGTTAGTTATCTGTGTTTTTACTGGAATTGTTTGCTGCATCACAAGAAGACAGGAGTGCCTGAGCAGCTTTGCTCTGGCTATATGCTCTGGTTCTTCACCCAGCGAGGCATTAAACGCCTGTGAAGTTCTCCCTTCTTCTTTCCCTGATAGACAGGCTTGAATATCTACTACAATGCGGTCAAAGGTTATGAGTAGCTAAGCGCCTTCGCTGACTTCTTTTTTACGAGCTGCCTGAAGGACGCGGGTCCAGCTGTCTGGATCCCAAATGGCCCAGAGTCAATCCAGGGGCACAATTCATTCACTATTTCCCATATTAAACTAGCTTCCTTTTGTGATACTTTTATCTGTCTACTCCAAAGCAGAGCAACAAGTGCTCTTGATTGAGGCTCTCGTGCTGTGGGGAGGAAGGTTGCACATGGAGGCACTTACCTTGCACTAGACTGTCCATCTGCTGGAAACTCTTGAGCCCCACCTTGGGCGCCACTTGTAGGGCTAGATCTCTGGCAGGAGGCAAGCATGAATGACATGCACAAGGAACACATGTTGGGAGAACAGGCTTAAGCAGGTCTCATTTGTTCTTGCATGGGGGGGGGTGGATTTTATAGACCCAGCGTTCCCAACCTCCTGAGTCCTTCCCAGCCAATTGCTTAGAGGGGAGTTGATGTAAGGCACTTTTGACGGGCACTGCTTGGTGACAGGCACTTATTGTTCCCCCGGGGGCATGTAGGGAGCATGGAGAGCTCATGGCTGGCAAGCTAGGCAGACGTCCCTGTGGGTCACATCTCTATGAGCAGGAAGTGTGCTTCAATGGCCACTGACTCTAGCTGACTCAACCAGATCTAACTGGCTCTACCCACAAATCTCACAGGGTATAATATTCTAGAAGGTCTAAATTGTGTTTCTGTCTTCTGTCCGTTTACCTATCCATTAAACAGTGTTTATCTGACAGCCATATAACCCAACCTGATATATACACATGCACCATTATTTTTTTCAGCAAGAAAAGAAAAGATACTGGAATTTGAGATTCCCACATTGAATAGGTAGTCACCAAAATTCCTGAAGTAATTTTCAAGTGGCTGAGGTTTGCTCTGATATACAGCTTCAACTCTCTTCTCTTCCTCTTAGGACTAATGACTACCTTGGAGGTATTTTAGAGATGTCATTAGATAATCTACTGGATCAACTTATCATTTAATATTGCTCAACAAAAGGCAATTAATACAGGTATTGTCATAACGGGATACACAAACTTTCACTGATTTTTACAAAATACATAGCTATACAGAGAATTGCTGTATTTTAGAGATTTTTTTCACAAAAATCACTGAAATTTTACTAAAACAAAGAAATCGGAATTTAAGCGCAAGGGGACCTAAGACTTAGCCTAATGAGATCTTAGACTCATGGGCAGCATAATAATTAAATAAGAGTTGGCATAATACCCAGGTCAAGATCATATGCAGAAACAAAGTTGTAAAGTTGTTGTCAACTTCTCCAACCTTCACTACTAATCTTCACTGCCCTTATTCTTTCATTCACCCATGTCACTGTGGAGAATCAAGAAAACAGAAAACATGTAACCTAAGTACAGGATAGATTTTTTCTTTACATATGAAGGACTTATGTGTGTCTGTGCCAGTACTGAGGCTTGAACCTAGGGGTTGGGTGCTGTCTCTTAGCTTCTTCACTCAAGAGAGGCATTTCAGCCACTGCTGCACTTCTAGCTGGCATTTAAAAAATTTATTGTGAAAATACCATACAGAGGAATTACAATTACATGAGCAAGCTAATGAGTACATTTCTTAACAAGCATTGTTTCCTCCTCCTTTGTTTCCCCTTCCCAACCATTCCCACCCCCCCCCCCCCCAGGTGAAAGTTGAAACGTTCGCTTTTCGACATAACGACTTGTATATATATCCCTTTGGTGCAATGGGTCCAACTGTATCCCTATTTAAATGGTTCTTTTTTTCCCTTCCTCTTGAAAAATTATACCAACATCAAATACAGTGAAAGCTGGGGTTATACTGTGGGGGAGGGACATCCAAAGCAACTTAGAAATCATCTTATAAATGGGTTAGAAACGATAACAAGAAAGAAAAAATACATTTAAATAATTATCTTGGGGTTCATTTCACCTAACTTCAACTTATCTGACCTTTTCTGCTTGTCTCATACATATACTAGTTACTGCAAATAAGGGAAACCATGGAACCTAGGTTTCTTTGGGCCTGGCTTACTTCACGTAATATAATTTTTTCCAAGTCTTTGCAATTCCTAATAAATGGGGCAATGTCATTCTTTCTGATGGAGGCATAGAATTCCACTGTTTATATATACCACATACACTACATCCATTCATCTACAGAAGGGCATCTGGGTTGGTTCCATACCTTACCTATGGTAAATAAGGCTGCAATTAACATAGTTGTTTATTGGTAGTTTTAGTACGGTCTTGTTTGTGATCATTTGGGTAAATGCCCAAAAGTGGCATTGCTGGGTCATAGGGGAGCTCAATGTGGAGTCTTTTGAGGAACCTCCATACTGCTTTCCAAAGTGGTTAAACAAGTTTACACTCCCACCAACAATGTAGAAAGGTTCCCTTCTGTCTACATCCCCTCCAGAATCTGTTGCTATTAGAGTTCTTGATTATAGCCATTCTAACTGGGGTGTGGTGGTATCTCAATGTTGTTTTAATTTGCATTTATTTTATGGCTAGAGATGTTGAGCATTTCTTCATATATCTATTGGCCATCCTTCTTTTCTTTTCAGAGAAGTTTCTCTTTAAAACTTTAGCCCACTTATTTATTGGGCAGTTGTTTCTTTGAAGATTTGTTGTTGGGGATTAAATTTTTTAAGTTCCAGGTATATTTTAGATGTGAGACCCTTGTTCATTGTATGCCTAGTGAAGATCTTCTTCCAATCCGTGAGCTTTCTATTGATCTTGCTAGCTATGTTCTTTGACAAACAGAAGCTCTGCAATTTCATGAAATCCCATTTGTCCAATCTTTCTTAGATTTGTTGTGTTTCTGGGTCTAGAACATTTTGGCCTTTTCCATGGAGCCCTAGGGTTTCTCCTATCCCATCCTGTAATGTTTTCAGAGTGTCTGCTTTGACTCCCAGGTCTTTGATCCAGTTGGAGTTGATTCTGGTGTAGGGTAGAATATAAGGATCTAGCTTTAGTTTTCTATAAATAGTTAACCAATTTTGCTAGCAGCATTTACTGAAGAGGCTGTCTTTCATCCATTCCATTTTTTATTTATTTTTTATTTTTTGTTGTGAAAATATGGTACAGAGGAGTTACAATTACATGGGCAATATAACAAGTATATTTCTTATCAAGCATTGTTGCCTCCTCTTTGTTTCTCCTTCCCATTCCTTTCCATACCCTTCCCTCATCCCTCCACCCGGTCCTCCCCCCTCCCACCAAAGTTGTAAAGTTCGTTTGTTGACATAACGACTTGTACAAGTTATTGTTGCAATGGGTTCACCTGTATACCTATCTAAACGATTTGTTTTTTCCCTTCACCTCTGAATATTATGCCAACATCAAATACAGTGAAAGCAGGGATTATACTGTTGGGGGGACATACAAACCAACATAGAAATCATCTTATAAATATGTTAGAAACAATTGCATGAAAGAAAAATCATTTGAATACGTATCTTGGGGTTCATTCCCTAACATCAACTTATCTGACCTTTTCTGCTTGACTCAGACATATAAAATTATTACATATAAGGGAAACCATAGGATTTATGTTTCTTTGAGCTTGGCTTACTTCACTTAATATAATTTTTTCCAAGTCTTTCCATTTCCTAACAAATGGGGAAATGCTCAGCTTCTCTAGCCATAAAAGATATGCAAATCAAAACAACATTGAGATACCACCACACCCCAGTTAGAATGGCTATAATCAAGTACTCTAATAACAACAGATGTTGGAGGGGATGTGGACAGAACGGAACATTACTACATTGTTGGTGGGAGTGTACACTTGTTCAACCACTTTGGAAAGTAGGATGGAGTTTCCTCAAAAGACTCCACATAGAGCACCCATACGACCCAGCAATCACACTTTTGGGCATTTACCCAAATGATCATAAAAAAGACCATACTAAAGCTACCAGAGAATTATGTTAATTGCAGCATTATTTACAATAGCTAAGATATGGAACCAACCTAGATGACCCTCAGCAGATGAATGAATGAAGAAAATGTGGTACATATACACAATGGAATTCTATGCCTCTATCAGAAAGAGTGACATTGCCCCATTCTATTTTTTTAGCTCCCTTATAGAAATATTAGATGACTATAAGTCTGTAGATTCATTTCTGGGTTTTCAATTCTATTCCATTGGTCCTGAAGTCTGTTCTTGTGCCAGTACTAAGCTCTTTAGATTAATCTGGCTTTGTAGTAAAGATTGAAATTTGGTATTGATATTCCTCCAGCACTGTTCTTTCTCTTAAGGGTTGTTTTTGCTATTCGGGACCTTTTATTGTTCCATATGAATTTTTGGATTACCTCTTCTAATTCCTTGAAGAATGAGGTTGGAATATTGATAGGTATTGCGTTGAATTTGTAGACAGCCTTGGGAAGTATTGCCATTTTCACGATGTTGATGCTTCCAATCCAGGAGCATGGGAGGTTTGCATATTCTAAGTTCTATTTTGATTTCCTTTTTCAGGCTTTAAAAGTTTTCATCATTGAGGTCCTTCACTTGTTTGGTTAAGTTAATTCCTAGGTATGTTATTTTTGTGGGGTTATTACGAATGAAGTTGCTTTCCAGATTTCAGCCACGCTTCTTTCATTGTTGTCATACAGAAAATCCATTGATTTTCGAGAGTTAATTTTATACCCTGTACTTTGCCAAAGTTTTGAGTCACCTTGATTAATTTTGGAGTGGAGTCAGAGGGATTCTTTAAATACAAGATCATGTCATCTGCAAAGAGGGAGACTTTTACTTCTTCTTTCCCTATTTGGATCCCCTTTATGTTTGCATCTTGTCTTATTGCTGTAGCTAGGCATTCTAATACTAGATTGAAGAGTATTGGAGAGAGTGAGCATCCTTGTCTCGTTCTTGATTTAGGAGGAAATGATTTTAGTTTTTCGACCTTAAGTATAAAGCTGGCTATAGGTTTATCATATACAACCTTTATTGTATTGAAGAATGTTCCATGGATTCCTACTTTTTCCATAACCTTCATCATAAAGGGGTGTTAGATCTTCTCAAATGCTTTTTCTGCATCTATTGAGATAACCATGTGGTTCTTATCCTTGCTCTTGTTGATGTGATGAATCAGCTTGCGTATATTGAACCAGATTTGCAGCCCTGAAATGAATCCTATTTGATCGTTGTGTATGATTTTTTGGAAGAATTGTTGAAGGCGATTGGCCAAAATTTTGTTAAGAAGTTTTGCATCAATGTTCATCAAAGAAATGGGTCTATAGTTCTCTTTCTTTTATGAGTCCCTGACTGGTTTTAGGATGAGGGTGAGATGGCTTTATAGAATGAGTTCGGTAGTGAACTTTGTCTTTCAACTTCATTGAAGAGTTGGAGGAGTATTGTTGTGATCTCTGCTTCTAAGGACTTGTAGAATTCTACTGCAAATCCATCTGGTCCTGGGCTTTTCTTAGATGGGAGGTCTCTTATTGCTGTTTCTATTTCAATGCTTGATATGGGCCTGTTAAGATGGTTTAAGTCATCTTGGTTTAGTTTCAGCATGTCCATATTTGCTAGGAAAAGGTCCATTTCTGCCAAGTTCTCAAACTTATAAGCACAAAATTTTGAGAAGTATTCCCTTATAATGTTCTGAATCTTGGATGTTTCTGTGGTGATGTTTCCATTCTCATCTCTGAGTTTGTTTATTTGGGTGTGTTCTCTTCTTTTTCTGATAAGATTTGCTAAGGGGCTGTCAATTTTGTTAATTTTTTTCAAGAATGAACTCTTTGTTTTGTTGATTGTATCTATGGTTTTTTGGATTCTAATTCATTTAATTTTGATTTAATTTTAATAATTATTTTCCATCTACTGGATTGGGGTTTATCTTGCTGCTCTTTTTCAAGAGGGTTAAGATGTCTCATTAAATTGTTGGTTTTAGATCTCTCCAATTTGTTGATGTTAGGAACTCATAGCTATAAATTTGCCTGTGAGTACTGTCTTTTCTGTATCCCAGAGAAGTTGGTAATTTCTATGCTCATTTTTGTTGAATATCATGAACATTTGAATTTCTTTTATAATCTCTTTCATGACCCACTTGTGATACAACAGTGTGTTTTTCCACCTCCATATTTAATCGGAATTTCTTTGGTGGCTTTTGGTGTTGAGTTCTAATTTTATTTTCTGTGGTCTGAGAGAATGCAAGGTATAACTTCAATGTTTCTGAATTTGGACGTTTGCTTTGTGACCTAAAATGTGGTGTATTTTGGAAAATGTTCCATGTGCTGTTGAGAAAAAAGTATATTCTGATGCTGGTGGTTGAAATATTCGTAAATATCTGTTCAATCTTGTTGATCTATGCAGTTGTTTCTCTGTTAAACTATCTCGTGGGAATAGTTGTGTGTAAAAGTCCCTGACAATTAATGTCTTTGGATCTGTATGAGATTTGAGGGAAAGTAGTGTTTCTTGGATAAATTCGGGTGCTCCCTTGTGTGGCGAATAGAGATTTTGTATTAAAGTTTTATGAAAACAACACCACACAAAACACCTGTGCCACAAGAAGCAAATAGGAAAATGAATCATTTCAACATCCCTTAATAAAAATTGGTTCCTATATGACTCCCAACTACTAATTGCTTGGCATTCATTATCTCTGATTCTGTTATGCAGACGCTATTATTCTTGTTCTGGAATTAAAGGTTTTAGGCTCATGGAAAATAAAATATGTCCCCAAAATAATGCAAAAGATTTATGGTTTATAATCACACTGAAGCCTGGGCCTTCCACAAACAGTCTCTTTCTTAAGCTATAAAAGCCTCAGCTGGGCACTGGTGGTTCACTCCTGTGATCTCAGCTACTCAGTGTTCTACTAGCTAGTGTTCTACTGAGCTACACCTCCAACCCCATACCTTTTGATACTTTTAATCATCAATATTACTATTATTCAAAGCTTTGGCAAACAAGTTCTGGGAAGTCAGTTAAAAGAAAGAGGAGAATGGACTTAAGCCTACTTTTGCCATACTGTTTTTTTTTCTATAATTAAAAAAACATTATATAAGACCAAAAAGAAACAGAGATTTCAGGAGGCTGAGATCTGAGGATTGTGGATCAAAGGCTACCAGGGCAAGAAACTCTGTGGCACTGTTATTTCCAGAAAACCACTAAAAAATCTACAACTGGAACTGTAGCTTCATTGGTAGAGTCAATAGTCTCAGGGAGAGTGCCCAGGCACTTAGTTCAAGACCCAGGACTGGCATAACAAACAATCAAACAAAATCTGGCCTACTTGAGTGCTTGTGAGTTCAGGTAATAAGGAAGACAGCATCGGAGAGAGGTCTCCTGTCCTATGGAGGCCTTGTACAGATGGCTGGCAGCAAAAATCTGAATGTCTACAGCAGCGTGATCCCAGTGTGCAAAGGCTCTGCTTATTCTGCTGGGAGGAGTTTCTGCCATGATTTCTTTCAATAGCTGTGATCATTTTATTTATTCACTTAAAATTTTTTTGTACTTATACCAAGGCTTTAACCCAGGGCACATGCTCTAGTTTACCTTTTACACCCAAGGCTTGCACTATACTATGTTGAGCCACAGCTCTACTTCTGACCTATTTGGTGATCTACTGGAGATGAGTATCACTGACTTTTCTTGCCTGGGCTGACTTGAACCATGATCCTCAGATAGCAACCTTCTGAATAGCTGGGATTACAGACATAAGCCATGGGCTATACGCATTTTTATCCGTGTGGTTATATTCTGTTTCCCTCAGGACTTTTCTCTGTTTTAATCCTTTTCTGTTTTTGTGTGTTTGTTTTTGTTTTTGCTTTGTTTTGTTTTTGGTGCTGGTCCTGGGTCTTGAACTCAAGGCCTGGGCGCTGTCTCTGAGCTTTTTGCTCAAGGCTCTACTACTTGAAACACAGCTTCACTTCCAGGGTTTTATTTTTTTGGTTGTTCACTGGAGATCGGAGTCTCACATACATTTCTGCACAGGCTGGCTTCAAACTGAGACCCTCGGATCTCAGTCTCCTGAGTGGCTAGGATTACAGGCATGAGCCACCAGCGATCATTCTCATTTTATATTCTTTCTTTGTTCTCTTTTCATGTTATTTGCGTGCCAGTGTCATCTCATTTTTCAAAAAGGAATCAGCCATCACTAACAAATATTTCTCTTGACCCCCAACTCCCCTTTATATGATATTGCATTCGTGATCATCTTTTTGCGCTCCACTTCCTGAAGTAGTGGCTACATCCTTTGTTTTCTAGAAATCACCATTTTTCATTCATTTTTAATTCGTTACCATCCACTTTTCAACCACTTTACTAAGTCTAATTTAAACATTCTCAACAATTTTCATGGTACAGGGATGGAATAACCATTAATTACACTTATAAAATCTTATTGTGAGCCATATATTTCTGCACTGATCTTGTCCAACTCTCAGTAACCCCATGACACTTTCCTTCCTTCCTTCCTTCCTTTCTTTCTTTCTTTCTTTCTTCCTTCCTTTCTTTCTTTCTTTCTTTCTTTCTTTCTTTCTTTCTTTCTTTCTTTCTTTCTTTCTTTCTTTCTTTCTTTCTTTCTTTCCTTCCTCCCTCCCTCCCTCCCTCCCTCCCTCCCTTCCTCCCTCCCTTCCTTCCTTCCTTTCTTCCTTCCTTCCTTCCTCTCTCTCTTTCTTTCTCTCTTCTTTCTCTCTCTTGCTTGCTTTCTTGCTTTCTGAGACCAGTATTCAAACTCAGTATTTGACACTTTCACTTATTACCTAGAGTTCTACCAATTGAGCCACACCATCAACCCCATACCGTTTGATACAATTTTTTTGGAGCTGGTCATGGGGCTTGAACTCTGGGCCTGGGTACTGTCCCTGCACTCTTCAGCTCAAGGCAAGTGTTCTACCACTTGAGCCTCTGTACCCTTCTGGCATTTTCTGCTTATGTGGTGCTGAGGAATGGAACCCAGGGCCTCATGCATGCAAGGCAAACACACTACCACTGAGCCACCTTCCTAGTCCCTTAGTTGTTTTTTTTTTCTTCTTTTGATATTTAAGTAATTCTATAAAAGGGTTTCAATTAGCCATATCAATTCATAAGTACAATGAATCTTGATAAATGTCAAGCCTTCTTCCATATTTCTGCTCGATCTCTTCCACCCTACACTTTCCTTCAAGTCATCTATTTCTGTTTTTACATGTGTACATCGATTACATGAATGTATTTGCCCACTTTTCCTCTCTCCATTGTCTACCTTCCTCCCTTTAAGCCTCACCCCTTCTCCAGCAACACATGTTTTGGCTTCCTGGTATTTATTTTGTTAAAATGACAGTTAATTGTTCAAAGGAGTTACACCATTGGAATTCTCCCCTGCATATGCCCTGCTCCAGTCAATTTGTTCATGTACATATGCCATGTATGCTTCATACATGTTTATAATTTAGGAGAAGAAGCATTCATCTTTTGTCTAAGCCTAACTTAATTTTTTTCCGTTCTTGTGCAGCAAAAAAATTAAATAAAGGATGGAGAGCAAAGAGTATAAAAAGGGGAAAATTGCTGGTCACTGGTGGGCTAGTCCTCAAAGCTTTTCAAATTTTTCAGTTTCATGAATATACAAGAAACTAAGCTGCAGAGTAGGCTAGGAAATGACCTTCCCCAAATGGTGAGTGCTGTTTAAATATTCTTGAAATTATTCAAATTTCTCTGACCTAGAAATAGGACATCATAGAACAGATGGCTGGGTGATAAATTTTCCATCTCTTTCTCTTGCCAAGCAGTTTGAAAATTGCAATGGACATATCTGTGGTCTCTGACATTGGGGTTTGGCATTTTGGCTTGAAGACTATTCTGACACCAGGAAGTTGTGATGAGTGGCAGCTAATGCTTACCAAGTGTGGCACACACCAAGTGTGCTAAAATTAAATTTAAAAAGTAAAATAAAATAAAAAAAACAGTTCTGCTGAGATTGTAAGTTCCTACCAAGTTTGGGTTACAACTGAGTGTCTGTGCTGAGCTGTTCAGCTTCTCTTTCCAGTGAGAACTCTTTCTTTTCATTTTATTCTGGCAGTCCTGGGGCTTGAACTCGAGGCCTGTGTGCTGTCCCTGAGCCTCTTTGTGCTTAAGGCTAGCACTTTACCATTTGATCCACAGGCCACTTCTGTTTCTTTTTGTTTGTTTTGTTGTTTTTTTCAGTAGTTTATTGGAGATAAGCATCTGGTGAGACTTTACTGCCCCAGCTGGCTTTGAACTTTGATTCTCTTATCTCATCCTCCTGAGTAACTAGGATTACTTGTGTGAGCCACCAGCACCTGCTCTACCACTTAAGCCACACCTCCACTTCTGAAATTTGGGGTTAATTGAAGTCTCTTGGACTTTTCTGCCTGGGCTGGCTTCAAACTGTTATCCTCAGATTTTAGTTTCCTGAGTTGTTAGGATTACTGTTATGAGTCATCAGCACTTTTCTGTCACTTAATTCTTTGTTTTTTTTTTTTTGGGTCCGGTCGTGGGGCCTGAACTCTGGGCCTGGGCGCTGTCCCTCAGCTCTTCAGCTCAAGGCTAGCGCTCTACCACTTGAGCCACAGCGCCACTTCCGGCTTATTTCTTTTTGCTTATGTGGTGCTGAGGAATCGAACCCAAGGCCTCGAGCATGCAAGGCGAGCGCTCTACCACTGAGCCACCTTCCCAGCCCTGTCACTTAATTTTTAAGGTTGTTTTGTTTGTTTGAATACCTGACTATTAGTGAGCTTAAGGTGTTAAAACCTCCCATTGTAATGATGTTAGGATCTACCTGTAATTTTATGTCTGTAGTACTGCTTTGGTAATTTTTTTTCCTATTCCTGAGAAAAATAATCTGAGGGAAAAAAGTAAGGATAAAGAACATTGTATGATCAAGAAAAATGCTTTGAAATGCAAAGGGAAAAAAAAACAAACCAGGATCCAGACACTGGGGAATCATACCTGTAATCCCAGCTACTCAGGAGGCGGCTGAAATCTGAGGATCACTGTCCCAAACCTACCTGGGCAGGAGAGTCCATGAGACTTACTTCCAATTCACCCAGCAAAAGGTGCAAGCGGTCTATGGTTCAAGTGGTAAAGCCTTGAGTGTAAAAGTGAGTGGACAGCACCTAGGCCCTGAGTTCAAGCTTCAGTACTAGCATACACATATCAAAACAAAACAATAAAGGGGAAATAAACATGGAGTTAGTATAATTTTAATGAATAAAGCAACATAAAAAAGTGTGGAAGAGACATAAAAATTTTTAGTAATGCTATACTAATGTCTTGTTTGTTAAATACCGCTCCCTTTACCAGCTTTACACTTATTATTACGGACTACTCTGCAGTATCAAGTGATCAATCTTTGCAAGGATTCAAGTAATAAAAAGCTTCTAAAAGACAAAAAAAAGAACAGTCATACTATTGTTCTTTTTCCTCAGGTTTTATAGAAAGAACATTTTAAGGTGGCCAACACTCCACCCTCTCCATGGAGAATGTTTCAAGGTTGTCGTTTTGCTTTCATATAAACTTGTTTTGTTTGCATAACAAAGAAAGAAGGAATCTCTACACAGAGTCAAGCAAATCACAACAAATAATATCAGCTGGAAAAGTCAACATGGGCTTTTAATGCCTCTTGAAAAAAACAGTTTGTCCCATCCTTAACGTGTTTGATTACACAGTTTTGACTATTTTGTCTTGTTGTGGCTAAAAGAAACCTCTTTGCAAGACCATTAGTTCCAAGTCTTTTGTTATTTTCTTCCTAAATTCTTACAGTACCCAATGTTTTTACCCCAGTGGTTTAGAGTGTGTATCAGAGTTTCTGGAATAAACATTAGCTTTCAGAGAAATCTTGGCACAATGAAGAAGAATAGCTGCCTTATTTAGTTCTTTTACAGATGAGTAACATTTTTTTCAATCATTATTTCTCTCTAAATCCATGGCTTGTAAATATTTTGAGGTATAGCTTTATAGTTTGACATCTCTTTTTTGATTTTTCTAAAATAGTTTCAGACAGAACAGAACAGAATGTGGAAAAGAAAAATAATATGAGTTCTGGAGTTATAAACTACTAGAACAGGAGACATCTCTGGCTTGTGTAATGTGATATACTCAATTCCAGCTTATCCATATTTGCATCTCTCTTTAACTCATTTTTTACAATTCACATCTTGAGACCCTTAGTTCCAAACCAATTCTTTGCAATTTCAAATTTAACCCCATCTCATAATTTTATAGAAACTTAGAGAAATCTGTGCAAACTTAGTTATAAACAACTTTGCCTCCTAACCAACTTCTTCTCTCCCTCCTCTTATTCCTCTTTCTCTTCCTATACCTCTTCTTACTCCTTCTCTTTCGGTTCTTCTTCCTTTTCTTCATCACTTCTTCCTCCTCTTCTTCCTCTTTCTGTGTTTTCCTCCTCCTCCTCCTCCTCCTCCTCCTCCTCCTCCTCCTCTTCTTCTCCTCTTCCTCCTCCTCCTCTTCTTCTCCTCTTCCTCCTCCTCCTCTTCCTCCTTCTCCTTCTCCTCCCCATCCTACTCCTCTTCCTCCTTCTCCTCCCCCTCCTCCTCCTCCTTGTGTTCCTCTCTTCTTCTTCCTTTATCTTCTTCCTCTTCCTGTTCTTATTTTTCCTCTTTCTCCTCCTTCACCTTCTTCTAGTAATTGAGTATAGAAACCCAAGCCTGGCCCTTCACTGAGCTATGTCTCCAACCCTTCAACATAAAAGTTGTTACTGCAAAACCAGGCATCAGTGACTCATACCTGAAATGCTTGCTGCTCAGAAGGGTGTGATTGAGGATCATGGTACAAATCCAGCATGGGCAAGAAAGTCTGTGGTACTTTTACCTCCAATTAATCACCAAAAAGTCAGAAGTGGTAGAGCATTAGCTTTGAGCAAAATAACTTAGGGATGTACCCAGGACCTGAGTTCAAACCCCAGGACTGGCAAAAAACTAAGATAAAAATTGTTACTACAAAGAGCACTCTTTATACATATTTTTTCAGCTATTTTAACTGTTCTCAGACTTGTCTGATCTGTCATCTTATGCAGCCTTTACCCCATTCCATAGCTTAACATATGAGTGAAAGCCAGGTGCTGGTGATTCATGAGTGTAATCCTAGCAACTAAGAAGACTGAGATCTGAGAATGATGGTTCAAAACCAGCCCAGGCAAGAAAATCACTGAGACTCGTATATCCAATTAACCACTCAAAAACAAGTAGAGCTGTGGCTCATTGTGGAAGGGTGAGCTCAGAGACAGCATCCAGTTACTGCATTCAAGCCCCATGACCTATACACACAGACACAGACAGAAAAACACACAGCTATACATGTGTGTGTGTGCACACACACACCACACACACACACACACACACACACACACACACACACACACACACACACATGAGTGAAAGCAAGTTCAGAGATTCCTGGGCCGGGAAGATGTCTGGTGATGAAGTTTGAAACCCTGAGGCAGTTAGGCTTTACAGACATATGTTCAATTGTTTATTTAAAAATGAAATCACAGTTACCTGTGGCAACATGGGAAAAAAAAAAACTTTTGGAACTAAAATTGAAGCCAGATAGACTAGGAAAAATGGGGTATGGTCAGCTAACAGCAAGTCCAGGAGATATTCCTTCACGTACTTCCCTTAAGACTAAGGGAACAAAAGTCATGTGGGGGGAAATGAAGCAGAATAACTTATGGAAACTGAGGCCTGGTGTAAGCAACTTAGAAATATGGTAACTTAAAAACTTAGAAACGCTATCTTTGCTTCAAAGAGAGGCAACTGAATGCATTCTTTCCTGAGGGATGCATTTCTCACCCAAGAATTCACAACTGCCTGAAGGATGCCCCAACATGCAAATAGCAGGGTGGCTCCTACTTTCAAGGATAAGGATCTCTGTTATGGCAGGATGCATTCTTACCTAGCATTTCAGGGAATAACACCAAGTGTAGTTAAAGCAAAGACAAAACACCTAGCTTTGGATAACTTAAAGCCAGACCCTCTGCCCTTACCCTATAAAAACCCAACAACCCAAGGAGTGTGTGTCTCTCTAGGTGTCTCTTTATGTATGTCTGTGTCTGGGTCTTTGTGTCCCTATGAGAGCACCCACATTCTGCTAGAGTGTGACCCTGCCCTTCTGATTATCTGCTTTTTTGTCTGTTTCCTTGCTTATTTAATTAATAAAGCTCTGCCAAGTTTTCTTACCATTGTGACTTGTCCAGAAATTCTTATTCTGAGATTGAAGTCAAGAACTCTAAGTGAAGAGTTCCTATAATTAAAGGGTATTTTCACTGAACCTCACCATTGTCCAGTAACATACTCATTTACCTTACTCATGTAATTTTAACCCCTCTGTACAGTATCTTTACAATAAAAAACATTCAAAATATATTATATCATATGTAGTATTATATTATGATATGTATAAAGAAATAGAGATGTGAATTCATGTATAATGGAACTCCATAAATTGGTCCCACTGAATACTTTATGATACCATGAGCTGTGCCAGTATTAGATACATACCCCGTTGGAGGCCAGGGCCTACAAAGCAGCTGGGTCAGGAATAGAGCATGACCGGTGGGTGACATCTCGATCATCCCCACTGCACATTCTCACTTGGATTCTGTGGGTGCTGATGTAGAAGTTTGGTAAGTAATTCTCCAAAGTGATCTAGTCCACAAATCAAATCCCTTTTCCAGTCACAGTTAACAGCCTCTACATCCAATGCTTCTTATTCCACAGGTCTCCTGGGAATGACAAGTAAGACCTCAACTTGTATTTCCTGACTAGCCCTCATGTGTTTCCTCCCCGATTCTTGCTAGCAGCTACTTCATTGAATAAGATGAGTGACTTTTCTTAGAATCTGTATTTCCCCCACTAGATTATGTTATATTATGATTCTTTTCTAGCATCTGCTATTGTGATTTCAATTGGATTCATGTCACTGTGATTCAGCCAGCAGGGTAGCCTTGCAAAACCACAAAGCTGTTTAAGTCTAAAGACACCTTAACGATCAACTAGTTCCAAAGTCTGAAACAGAGTCTGGAGCTCAGGCTGGACCCAAATGTATTCTTTCTTGTTATCTAGAGTAATTAATTTTTTGTTCCACTCTCGGTGCTTAAACTCAGGGCCTACACATTGTCCTTTAGCTTTTTTTGTTCAAGATTGGTGCTCTACTACTTGAACCCCACTTTTATTTCTGGAGATAAGAGTCTCACAGACTTCTCTTCCAAGGCTACTGTGTAGCTAGGATTATAGTACTGAGCCACTGCTAACCCTGCAAATATTTTATTGGCTTCTACTATTACTATTTTCCTTCAGAAGAAATGTTTTCATAATAAAAATTGTACTTAATAAGATTGTACTCACAATTGAGGCCATGTGTTTGTGGCTCACACGTGTAATCTTAACAACTCAGGAGGCTGAGATCTGAGGGTTGAGATTTGAAGCCAGCCTGGGCAGAAAAGTTTGTGAGACTTATGACCAATGAACCACTAAAGAGTCAGAAGTGGCATTGTGGCTCCAGTGATAGAGTGCCATGAGCAATAAAGGCTAAGGGACAGTGCTCAAGTCCTGAGTTTTAGTGTGCATGTGCATGCATGCCTGCATGCGTACAGAGACACACAGACACACACACAACTTTTCTTCACATCAGGAAGTTGTTTCTTAAGTTTATCCCAGGCCTTTAATGGGCACCTTTATGATCATTTCCACAGTTGATTCAGATTAAATAGAAAACAGCTCTCCATGGTCAATGCTGAGTGAGCTTCAAGGTCATCAGGATTATTGTATATCACTCAGTATCTCCATCACCATCAGGGATTTTTTTTTTGAAAAAGATTCTTAGCCTGTTCTTCTTTTTCCATAGTTCAATAATCTTGGATGTTTGAATGGACCAAGAGATGAATACTGTATTGAATCCTAATGGTACCAAAGAAGGACACAAGACATTATCAAGGATCCCAGTGTGGAGAATTATCCTTTTGTTCATGTGAGCAAACACCACAGATCTGGTCTACTCCTGAATCCTTTTCATGAGAAGTGGCCAAGGCCCTGAAAACTCCAGGTGAGGTTCAGTCTGCAGTTCCCAGGTGGTGAATTGATTTGTAGGTGTATTCATTCTTAAGGGAGCAGGAAAGTGGTCCATTGTGGTGATAAGAGCTCAATATAGATCATCTGTTGGGGGTCACATCTTTCTTTTTTTTTTTTAAAGCCAGTCCTGGGACTTGAACTCAGGGCCTGGGCATTTTCCCTGAGTTTCTTTTTGCTTAAGGCTAGCACTCTACCACTTGAGTCACAGTGTCACTTCCTCTTTTTTCTTTGTATGTGGTACTGAGGACTCAAACCCAGGGCTCCATACGTGCTAGGCAAGCACTCTATCACTGTTACCGTCCCAGCCCTCACATCTCTTTTGTACTACTTATTTACATCTGAGCAAATGATTTAACTCCTTTAAGACCATCATCCCTCATCAGGGTCATGGAACTAAAGACACTAGTAATACGTCTTGTTAGTTCATTGGGAATGAGATTCTGACACTGGGTTTGCATAGGAGTGGTTATTATGGAAGGCCTGCTATTGGTATCTGTGGGAGATTGTAGAAAGCAGGATTGCTAGAGAAAGGAATGGAACTACAACACAGGGCCCCAAAGGCCTCAGCTGATTTTCACATGGAGACTGGCTTGTCGTCATTGCCCACTTTGAAGCAACTGAAATGGATCAGTAATCCTGGTATCAATCAGCCAATCAGAATAAGGTAGCATAGCCTTGAGTAATAACTCAGGTAATTCCTTGAAAGTATTCATCTGCACAGTGTACCATGGGCATAGTACATGTCTCCACAGGAATGCAATGATACGGGAGTGTTATTTTGCCCAGTAGCTGTGTTATACAAGCATTCACTATTGGAAGATGCTAGAAGAGACTTGTTGGAAAAGCACAAAAGCAACTAATGAAAACAAGGCCCCGTTGAATAGCTAAAGGTGAATTATAGGGTCAAACACACCTGCGCATCGAACATGATCCCTTGTAATAGTCTCTAATTACCAGAGGGCTGCCAAATATTTTCAGCTTTTGACTGAATAAGAATACAGTGTGTATTCTTTCTCTTGTGCATATTGTGCTCTCACAGAAGTCCAGAAATGCATGTATGAACTCGGTGCTGATGTGCACGCCTGTCATCCTAGCTACTCACAAGACTGAGAACTGAGGATTGTGGTTCAAACCTAGTCCAGGCAAGAAAGTTTGTGAGACCCTTATGTTCAAATAACCACCAAAAACCTGGTGTGACTCAAGTGGTAGAGTATTAGCCTTCAGTAGAAAAAGTCAAGCAAGTGTGTGAGACCCTGAGTTCAGGCCCTAGTAATGGCGTGCATGCTTTTGCACACACACACACACACACACACACACACACACACACACACACACACAGAGAGAGAGAGAGAGACATATCCCCCCTTTCCAAAACAAACCAAAACAGAAAACAAATAGTAAAACATGTACAACTATGAGAGCTTATATGATTAATTATATTTGGAACTGACTAAAGTGAGGGGTGTTAAACTAGTCAGGAGGATTTGTGGGAGAATTACTTTGACCTCCACATTGTCAGACACCTGAGCTTTGGAGGGGAATAAAGGAACTCCAGATAGAAGGGCATAATTAAGGGTGTGACCATGTTGGTGCATAGAGAGTCAACTACACAAAAATGATTTTTTTCACATTGATAAAAGTATGTATGGGGGCTGGGAATGTGGCTTAGTGTGAGTACTTGCCTAGCATGTGTGAAGTGCTGCATTCGATTTCTCAGAACCACATACACAGAAAATACCAGAAGTGGTGCTGTGGCTCAAAGTGGTAGAGTGCTAGCCTTGAGCAAAAGAAGCTCAGGGACAGTGCTCAGGTCCTGAGTTCAAGGCACAGGATTGGCAAAAAAAAAAAAAAAGATGGATAATATTTCAAGGGAAATTGAATATGCATGTATGATAATTAGGACAATTATGCATGCATGATAACTCATTGATAATTCTGTGTATATGTAAAAGTTAGAATGATCAGATCAAATAATTGACTTCTTTATCAATAATGGAGATTTTACATTGACAAAAGATTAAAGGGCCTCTCTACCCATCAGGTTTCTCTATTAATTTCTGTGTCAGATTGGGGTGCATGGGCCTGACTATAGCAGCACTCTTTGGGGTTTTGTGAGTAATGTGGATAAAAGTATAACATGGAGATATTGAAAAAGGTGTGTTACAAAGGAAGTCTACTATTAATCCATTATTATTTGGGTTTGTGGTGGGGCTTGCACACTTGGCCTCATGCTCTCTCTGGGCTTTTTCTTTCATTCTCTCAAGGCTGGCATTCTACTTCTTGAGCCCCAGCTCTTCTCCCTAATCCATTCTTAGTACTAACCTGTAATTTGTAGTTTTAGCAAGTCACCTAAGTGCTAGATACTGAAGCTGAGACCAGACATTGTTGGATACAATAGACAGATCTTTAGAAGAAAGACAATTTTCACAGAGGGAAGCATGGAGTTTGGAATCACATAGGTCAGTTTGAGCTCTGACTGTGAACTTATTGACACATGATTTCAGAAAATCGACATACATATACATAACTTATATCTATACAATGCAATAAACAATTCCCACTTTTTGATAGGTACTGAAGATGCTTGTTAGACTGGTAGATGTTAAATAAATGATATTATTGTTAATATTAAATTTAATGCAATTTCAGGGAACTCTCCTGTTTCTCACCTCCTAACACTTGTATTTTGGAATTTGTCTCTGGACATCTAGGATTTAGCAGGACTCAAAATAAATCAAGAACTTTCCCATGTAATTGTAACTCCTTTGTATGTTATTCTCACAATAAAATCTAAACTAAAATAAAATAAACCAAGAGTATTTGAATTCTACTCTTAAGGTTTAATGATAGATCTCTACTGATCTTTCTCTTAAGTGTGTTGGAGACACTAAAGCTGAAATTAACTTGGATTTTTGTGGTGGATGTAAATGTCTTAACTACCATCTCTTGTAGTAGATACCATTAAATTTCAATTAGCCATCACAGGCTCAAACCTGTAATCCTAGCTACTTAGGAGGCTGAGATCTGAGGATCGTTATTCAAAGCCAGCTCGGATAGGAAAATCCATGGGACTCTTATTCCAATTGACTGTCAAAAAGACTAGAGGTAGAGATGTTTCTCAAGTGGTAGAGTGCTAGCCTTGAGGGACAATGCCCAGGTTCTGAGTTCAAGCCTGGATACTGGCCAACAATTAATAAATTCAGAGATTCCACTGTGAGTGTTATATTCTTTTAGAGACTGAAGTATTTTTTCCTCATAGTCTTTCAAACATCAGCATCTCTAATGGAGAATGATTCTAGATCTTTCTTTTCCACTTGAATAATTGTTATTCTCCAGGATTAGAATGGCCAAGAGGAGGCTTGCAGATCAACAACTCAGACATTAAATTGGCTAAAAAGACACCAAATTAAAATTTATTCTTTGGTTGCAAATACCACATTTTTAGTATGTGTTTTCTAGTCCTGACACTTGAACAGAGGGTCTGAGTGCTGTTCCTGAGATTTTGTGTCCAAGAGTATTGCTCTACCACTTGAACCACAACTCTAGTTCAGGCTTATTGGTGGTTAATTGGAGATAAAAATCTCACAGACATTCTGGACCTGTGTGGCTCCAAACTAGAAAGCTGAGTGACCAGGATTACAGGTATATGCCACCAGCATCTGGCTCAAATACCACCTATAACGTTAAAAGTCAAGGATATCTGTTAATATCTATCTCTGACAGATGTACACTGTTTTACTACTCACTGAATATTCCTTTGAACAGTATTATGTCAAATGGAGTGGATTCAAGTTAGGTCTTGAACACCAACAATCTGGTTTGGGGGAAGTGGCCTTGTTTTTCTATACCTTTGTTTTATCATTGGAAGACAAAATAGATACTAGTAACTTACTAGCATTTGCTTGTGTGCCTTAAACAAGTTAGGATTTAGTAAGTATTCTGTGTGTGTATGTGTGTGTGAGTGCATGTGTGTGTGTGTGTGTGTGTGTGTGTGTGTGAGTGTGTGTGTGTGATGTGCTGGTACTGGGGCTTGAACTTATGGCCTTTGCACTCTTTCTTGGCTGATATTTCCTCACAGTAAGTAGTTTTTCTCAACAGACTTAAATTAACTTCAGTGTCCAAGAAATGCTGACATGTTGCTTTAGAAAATTACTCTCATTTAGTCTTGAATTCCTGACAATGTCACAGACTTGGTAAAGAAGAGAAATATACTGTTAGAATCAAAGATGACATATATCATATTGATAAACAAAAGCAAAAACAGACAATTGTCATATCCATTAGTCTTTTAGTGAAAATAGTAGGATTGGGATATTTTTCATTTTAGTATTGTTAATTTTCATGTGCCAGTACTGGGGCATGAACTCATGGCCTGAACACTGTCCCTGAACTTTTACACTCAAGGCTGGTACTCTACCACTTGAGCCACAGTTCCAATTTTGTTTTTTGCTGGTTTATTGGAGATAAGACTCTCACAGAGTTTTCTGGCTGGGCTGGATTTGAACCACAGTCCTCAGATATCAGTACCCAAGTAACCAGGATTACAGGTGTTTGACTATTTCATTATATTTTTTTAACTCCGTACATATTTAAATTAGACTCAGAGACAATGGGTGAAAGAACTTAAAACTATGAATGTATGGAAGAAATAAAATAGGTTGTTATATGTAAGGAAGAAAAATGGAGGATGATCGGGAGGTAGGTGGCGGAGGAGAAGCTGGACGCTAAACAAGCTCTGGCATACAAAGCAGTTTTACTGCTCCAGTGAACAGTGCTAGGCCAGAGAATTACACCAAGTGTGCCATTACAGTACAGACAGTTTGGCCAGAGAGGGAAAATCCAGGCAAAGAGAAAGATCTGAGTACTTGCTGGCAGCCACGGCTGCGGAGGCAGCAGCAGTGGCCATAGCCCCCATACCTGCAACAGAGAGAGTCCGGGACAAAGGTACTAGATGCAGTGGGTGAGCAGATGGATTCTAATTAACACCAGCAAGAACTGACAAGGAGCAGATATCTTCACCTTGCCGATCACAGACCAGAGACGACACAGGAACCAAGACTCAGGTGGCATGAGTAGAAGCCTGACATCCTCACTCCTTCTCAGGGAGCAGAGGAAAGCCACCCATCCCCCACCCACTACCAGAGATCTCCATCTTTGATACTGACAAAGGCCCAGCTGAGCTGCCAGCTCCAATTCAGTCCTTGGGAGAAAATAAGACAGTCAGACCTGCCAGGCTCAACTCCACCCAGGAAAAAGTCACCCATCCCATGCAGAGGAAAATCTGCTCCAAGGAATGGCTTTCTTCACTGAGTAAACAGAGCCAGAGGCTGCCCCGCACCTACAGCAGCCTAGACAATCAATTGAAATTCAGTAAAAATAAACCCTGAAAAAGGCTCCAGGCTGGGCTCTGTGAGTGTCTCAGAAGCTAGCCCCTCAGGGAAAAGCTACTGTTTGCTGAAAGGCCTCAACCGTATACAGAACCTAGCCTCATCACAGCATCTCCAAACTAGAGGAAACAGCGATCTCCCTATTTTGAATACTCAAAACAGATCTCCCTCTCACTGAACTAGTCTGGGAGGAGGATCACAAAGTCCTGAGTAAATAAGAGCATTTTTCTGCTTGCCCAAACAAACTGACTTAAATAACCAATCAAGCCACAGGAAAATCAAACACCACAAGCAGATCAGAGACTCCACCAAGAGACGGGTTATGGACACAAGGGAGATACAGAATCTTCTCACCCCCCCAAAAAAAAAAACAAATATCTTTCTTTTTTTGTACCTTATTTTCAATATTTTTAAATTTTTAATATTTTTAATTTTTGTTTTCAATTATTTTTTTTCTTTTCTTCCTTATATAATTTTTAGTTTAGGTGTATATGTGTGTGTGCTTTTTGTTTTTCCTTTGTTATCTTTACTGACCTTTTATAATTTTTTCTCTTTCTTTCTTTTCTCATTCTTTTCACTTCTTCTCTTTCTTTCCTTTCTTAGTGACTTAGTTGCTGCTTTGATCACCCTTAAATATACCCATCGTTGATTATTAGATACTATCCTCCATTGGGTACACACTTAATCGAGAAATTTATTACTCAATTCAAAACCTCTTAGACTTAAAGTCTTTAATACCAGTATTACCTCTTTATACCCATATAATATTTTAAAACATTTTTATTTTTCTAGTTTTTCATGTCTCCTTTCTATCCCTCCTCTCCTCTCATCCCATCCCCATTCTTCTCTGAATACTACGTCTTCAAACTTACAGTTTTTAAGGATTTCACTTTTTAATTTTAAATTTTTGTTTTTCCATTTTTTCTTAACTCTTTTTTTACTTTTTCTTCTTTTTTTCTTCTTCTTTTCTTTTTCTTTTTTTCTCTGTCTGTTATCATTCTGTCCAATCCATTTCCCTCTTTGAGCTTAGGACATGGTTATTTCCACTCTCCCTCAACGTCCCACATTCCTCTAATCCTATTTTTCCCCACATTTTCCCTAAACCTGATAAGTTCTGGTTGCCAAATTCTCCTTTGCTTTTCTTAAGCCATTAAGAAATAGTTGTTTGATGTTCAATAGATTGTATCTCTTGAACCAGATTGTATCTGCAGACTTCTTACTGTGCAACTAAGGACTTTGGTTGATGCTTAAAATATTGTTCTAGCACAAAATAGGTGTGATTCTCATCCCAAATGTGCAGAAGAAGCCGGAAAAACACAAGAAAATGGCAAGCCCGGGGATCTCAACTCCCACCTATGATAATCAGGGGACAGAACAGATAATGAATAATCCAGAGGAGAATTCCCAAAAAGCTCTACAAACACTAAAGGTAAACAGGGTAAATGAAAAGAGTGAAAACCTGTAAAGGTCTCAGTGTAAACATGATAGGGAGAGAGAGGAGGCCAACCAAAGATCAATACAGGAGTCTCTAGCGCATGAGGAAGCAACTCAAAGATTGATACAAGAATTTTGTGATCAGATTGAGAACATTCAACGAGAAATAAAGGAATTGCGTGAGTATGTTGAGAACAGTCAAAGAGATAGACAGGAATTGCATGAGCTGGCTGAGAACAGACTAAGAGAAAGTCAGGAATGGCATGAACAGGTTGAGAACACTCAAAGAGAACTACAGGAAATGAGTGAATGTGAGGATGCTAATCAAAGAGAAATACAGAAACTGAGAGATCAGGATGAGAATAGACAAAGATCAATGGAGGCATTCAGGGAATCCATAAACAGAGAGCTGAAAGAAATCAGGGAGACCACAAAAGGAAAGTGCAGCGGAGCACAACAGAATGAATGGGAGTCCAAGGAAACCATAACCAATCAACTAAGTGATTTGAGAATAAAGAAAGATCACCAAATTAAGGAAGTAAAGAAGTTCTTACAAGATCTAGAACAAATTTCCAACAAAGAATTTGAAGCTATCAAAACCGACCAATTAAAAGGAAAAGAATTAAAAAAAAAAAAACCAAAGTAGAAAGCTTTGACAGTAGGTTAGACCATGCAGAAGATCGAATCTCAGGGATTGAAGAAAGCCTAGATATTACAGAGAAAGAACATACATCCATCCAAGACAAATCCAAGAAATATGATAGATCTATTCAACATTTAGAAGACAACATCAGAAGGCCTAATCTGAGGATAATGGGTGTAGAGAAACACCTAGAGGCAGAAGTCAATGGTCTAGGAAATTTATTTAACAGGATCCTAGCACAGAACTTCCCAAATGTGCAAAAAGATAGGCCTATTCGATACAAGAAGCTTTTAGAACACCAAATAGACCAGACCAGAACAGGACATCCTACTTTCACATTATAATCTGCACAGGATCAGTTTGGACCAAGGAAAACATCCTTACAATTATAAAGGAGAAAAGATCAATAACCTATAAAGGGAAACCAATTAGAAAAACCTCAGATTTTTCAGCAGAGACAATTAAACCAAGAAGAGCCTGGAAGTATGTATGCCATGCCCTAAAGACAAAAACTATCAACCAAGAATACTATACCAAGCTAAACTGTCCTTCATAACCGAAGCTCAAATAAAAACCTATAGCAAAGAAAAATTGAAACAACATATCTCCACCAAACCAGCTCTACAAAAGATATTTAAAGATGTCCTTCACATAGAAAACCAACAAGACCACAATAAAGGCCTAGAAACTGCACCCAAACTGAGAATCCAAGAACCATAGGAAGAACCCAGTTGCCACAGCCCCCAAGAAGGTGAATAAAATGGCAGGAACTCCCAAAAACCTCTCAGTCCTATCTCTTAAAATGAACCGGCTTAACTCTCCAATTAAGTGATATAGACTGTCTAGTTGGAATAAAAGAAAGATCCTTCTCTCTGTTGTGTGCAGGAGTCACACTTTGCCCATAAAAACAAACACATTTTTGAATGTGAAAGGCTGGAACAAATTTTACCAAGCGAATGGCTCACATAAACCGGCAGGATTTGCAATCCTAAGATCAGATAAAATGGACTTCAAATTAAAATTAGTGAGAAGAAATAAAGAAGGTCGCTACATACTAATAAAGGGATGTCTTCTTCAGGAGGATATTGTAATTCTAAATTTCTATTTGCCAAACAACAGAGCAAACAAATTTATCCAAGAAACACTGCTTTCTCTCAAATCTCATATAGATCCAAACACATTAATTGTCGGGGACTTTTAACACACCACTATCCTCACTAGATATACCAACTCGGCAAAAACTCCACAGAGAAACCACAGACCTAAACAACTGCATAGATCGACTATATTTAAAAGACATCTACCAAATATTTCACCCAGCAACATCAGAATTCACGTTCTTCTCAGCAGCACATGGAACATTTTCCAAAATAGACCACAATTTAGGTCACAAAACAAGCTTGTCCAAATTCAGAAACATTGAGATTATAACTTTTATTCTCTCAGACCACAAGGGAATAAAATTAGAACTCAACACCAAAAGCCACTAAAGAAAGTCCTGTAACACATCTAGGCTGAACAACACTGTTGAACTACCAGTGGGTCATGGAAGAGATTAGAAACAAAATTCAAGTGTTCATAATCTTCAACAAAAATGAGCACACAAACTACCAGCTCCTCTGGGACAAATCAAAGGCAGTATTCAGAGGCAAGTTTATAGCTCTGAGTTCCTACATCAACAAATTGGAGAGATCTGAAACCAAAAATTTAATGAGACACCTGAGTCTCCTTGAAAAAGACAAGCAAAATAAACCCAATCCAGTAGACAGAAAAAAATAATTAAAACTAAATCAGAATTAAATGAATTAGAATAAAAAAACAATAGAAAGAAACAACAAAACAAAGAGTTGGTTCTTTGAAAAAAAATAACAAAATAGACAGCCCCTTAGCAAATCTTATCAGAAAAAGAAGAGAACACACCCAAACAAATAAACTCAGAGATCAGTATGGAAACATCACCACAGAAACAACCAACATTCAGAACATTATAAGGGAATACTTCTCAAACCTTTGTGCTAATAAGTTTGAGAACTTGGTAGAAATGGACCTTTTCCTAGCAAATATGGACATGCCGAAACTAAACCAAGATGAGTTAAACCATTTTTACAGGCCCATATCAAGCATTGAAATAGAAACAACAATAAGAGACCTTCCATCTAAGAAAAGCCCAGGACCAGATGGTTTTACAGCAGAATTCAAAAAGGCCTTCACAGCAGAACTCACACCAATTCTACTTCAAATTTCCAATGAAATTGAAAGAGAAAGTTCCCTAACAAATTCATTCTATGAAGCTATAATAACCCTCTTCCCAAAACCAGGCAGGGACTCATCAAAGAAAGACAACTATACACCCATATCTTTGATGAACATTGATGCAAAAGTTCTCAACAAAATTTTGGCCAATCGACTTCAACAATTCATCCAAAAAATCATACACCACGATCAAACAGGATTCATTTCAGGGATGCAAAGCTGGTTCAATATACACAAATCAGTTAAGATAAATCATCACATCAACAAGTGCAAGATAAGAACCACGTCGGTATCTCAATACATGCAGAAAAAACATTTGAAAAGATCCAACACCCTTTTATGATGAAGGTTCTGAAAAAACTAGGAATCCATGGAACCTTCCTCAATACAGTAAAAGCTGTATATGATAAACTTACAGCTAGTATTGTACTCAATGTTGAAAACTTAAAGCCATTTCCTCTAAACTCAGGAACGAGAAAAGGATGCCCACTCTCTTCACTGCTCTTCAATCTAGCATTAGAATGCCTAAATACAGCAATAAGACAAGATGCAAACATAAAGAGGATCCAAACATGGAAAGAAGAAGTTAAACTCTCCCTCTTTGCAGATGACATGATCTTGTATTTAAAGAATTTGTGTTCCTAAATTACTCAAGGTGATTAAAAACTTTGGCAAAGTAGCAGGGTATAAAATTAACCCTCAAAAAATCGATGGCTTTTCTCTATGACAACAATGATAAAAGCATGGCTGAAATCAGAAAAGCAACTTCATTCGTTATGGCCCCACAAAAAATAGTTAGGAATTAACTTAACAAAAGAAGTGAAGGACCTCTGTGAGAAACTTTAAAAACCTGGAAAAGGAAATCAAAACAGAAAGTGACAAAAACTCCCATGCTCCTGGATTGGAAAGATCAGCGTCGTGAAAATGGCAATACTTCCCAAGGCTATCTACAAATTCAATGTGATACCTATCAATATTCCAACCTCATTTTTCAAGGAAATAGAAAAGGCAATCCAAAAATTCACAGGGAATAATATAAGACCCCAAATAGCAAAAACGATCCTTAACAGAAAGAACAGTGCTGAAGGAATATCAATACCAAATTTCAAACTCTACTACAAAGCTATAGTAATCAAAACAACTTGGTACTGGCACAAGAACAGACCCCAGGACCAATGGAATAGACTTGAAAACCCAGAAATGAACCTAAAGACATATAGCCATCTAATCTTCGATGAGGGAGTTAAAAAAATAGAATGGAAGAAAGACAGCCTCTTCAGTAAATGATCCTGGCAAAATTGGTTAATTACTTGTTGAAAAGTAAAGCTAGATCCTTATATAGCACATTGAACGAGAATCAACTCCAAATGGATCAAAACCCTCAGAGTCAAAGCAGACACTATGAAAACATTACAGGATGGAATATGAGAAACTCTAGGTCTCCTTGGCACAGGCCCGAAATTTTCTTAATGGAGACCCAGAAACACGACAAATCAAAGAAAGGTTGGACAAAGGGGATTGCATGAAATTGCAGAGCTTCTGCATGGCAAAGGACATAGCTAGCAAGATCAATAGAAAGCCCATGGATTGGGAGAAGATCTTCACTAGCCATACAACAGACAAGGGTCTCATATCTAAAATATACCTGGAACTTAAAAAATTAAATTCCCCCAAAACAAATCTTTAAAGAAACAACTGGCCAATAAATAAGTGGGCTATGACTTAAAGAGAAACATCTCTGAAGAGGAAAGAAGGATGGCCAATAGACACAGGAAAAAAAATGCTCAACTTCTCTAGCCATAAAAGTAATGCAAATCAAAACAACATTGAGTTACCACCTCACCCCAGTTAGAATGGCTATAATCAAGAACTCTAATAACAGATAACTGGAAAGGATGTGGACAGAAGGAACCATACTGCATTGGTGGTGGGAGTGAAAACATTTTTAACCACTTTGGAAAGCAGTATAGAGGTTCCTCAAAAGACTCCACATAGAGCTCCCCGATGACCCAGCAATCCCACTTTTGGGCATTTACCCACATGATCACAAACATGACCTCACTAAAACTACCAGTACGACTATGTTTATTGCAGCCTTATTTTCCATAGCTAAGATATGGAACCAACCCAGATGCCCCTCAGTAGGTGAATGGATCAAGAAAATGTGGTATATATACACAATGGAATTCTATTCCTCCATCAGAAAGAATGACATAGCCCTATTTTTTAGGAAATGGAAATACTTGGAAAAATTAAATTGAGTGAAGTAAGCCAGGCCCAAAGAAACATTCGTCCCATGTTTTCCCTTATTTGCAATAACTAGTATATGTCTGAGTCAAGCAGAAAAGGTCAGATAAGTTGATGTTAGTGGAATGGACCCCACGATAATTATTCAAATGTTTTTTTCTCCTTTCATGAAATTGTTTCTATCATATTTATAAGATGAATTCAATGTTGCTTTGTATGCTCCTCCCCCACAGTATAACCCATACTTTCACTGTTTTTGATGTTGGTATAATTTGTGGAGGGGAAGGTAAAAAAAAAATCATTTATCTAGGGATACAGGTGGACCCATTGCAACAAGGAGATGTACAAGTTGTTATATCGAAAAACGAACTTAACAACTTTGGTGTTGGGTGGGGGGAGGATCGGGTGGGGAGAGGGGAGGAGTATCGGAAGGGATGGATGGGAAGGGGAAACAATGAGAAGGCAACGATTATTGATAAGAAATGTACTCGTTATCTTGCCCATGTAAATGTAACTCCTCTGTACGGTATTCTCACAACAAAATAAAAATAAAAAATAAATTAAAAAAAGAAAAATGGAGGAAAGATGAAACAAAATTGATAAAATCCGTGCTGGATAGCACAAAGACAAATTTTTCTACTTCAATATTTTATAAGCAAGTTCCTGAAACCATGAATATAATTGTATTGGCTGTAATTCCTGTGCTAGAATAAACATAAATTTGAGCATGTCAACATATTATTTAATCAAACAGAATAGGTGGCAGTGTGAAGGTGAAATTAAAATGTTCACTAAGATAATGTGAAGCTGGGCACTGGTGGCTCACACCTGTCATCCTAACTACTCAGGAGGCTGAGGTATGAGGAACCTAGTTTGAAGCCAGCTCAGGCAGGAAAGGCCAGGAGACTCTAGTCCCTAATTAACCAGAAAAAAGTCAGAAGTGTATACGTAACTCAAGTGATAGAGCACTAGTTGGAGCAAAAAAAGCCAAGCAAAAGCATGAGGTCCTAAGTTCAAGTTTGAGTACTGGTAACAACAACAACAACAACAACAAAAGCTAATGCTAGAAAGGCTTCAAAAGGGATGGAGTAAGGAAAGACAAACACTCATTTATACATAAGTATATACATATACACACATATGTATATGTACATATATGCAAATTTGTCTTTTGAGCACCAAATTAATCAGAAGAAAATGAAATAAGAAATAAGATTAGGAAAATGGAAATATATTACTCAAGAAAATATATACATTTGCATCAATCTGTTGAATTTTAACAATTTTTTGTGTATGCACCTACTGGGGTTTGAACTCAGGGCCTAAGCATTCTCACTTAGCTTAGTGCTCAAGGCTGGAACTCTGCCACTTGACCCACGGCTCCGTTACCAGAATTTTGCTGATTTATTGGAGATAAAATTCACATGGACTTTCCTACCTGGGCTTGTTTTGAACCTTGATCTGCAGATCTCAGTCTGCTGAGTATCTGGGATTATAACTCTGAACCACTGGTGTCCAGGTTCGTCTATTTTCTAAGTTGGAGCCTGAGGTCATTAAGCATTAAGACCTTGGCGCAGGGAGAAGCCAAGGTGAGGAGTCTCTCTGTCTCTATACACCAGAAATAAGGGCACATATATCTGGGGGAAATAAGGAAGGCAAGTTAGCAAGCTAAGAGCTACCAGTACAAAGTCAGGAAGTGGCTAAGGAAAATAAAAACACTGTACTCCAAATTCAGAGCTTCTTATTCTTGCTTGGCTTTTTCACTGAAGGCTGATGCTCTACCAATTGAACCATAACTCTACTTCCCTTCTTTATTTTTTGCTGGTTCACTGGAGATAAGAGTTTCACAGACTTTCTGGCCTGGGCTGGCTTTGAACCAGAGTCATCAGACCTTACCCTCCTGAGTAGTTAGTATTAGAAGTGTGAGCCACCAGAACTTGGCAGTTTTCTTTTCTTTTCTTTCCTTCTTTCCTTCCTTCCTTCCCTCCTTCCTTCCTTCCTTCCTTCCTTCCTCTTCCTTCCTTCCCCTTCCTCCCTCCCTCATCTCTCTCTTGATTGCTTGCTTGCTTTTTCTATACCTTTTTAACATATTGCTCTCTGTCTCTGTCTCTCTCTTTCTCTCTCTCTTTCTGTCATGGGGCTTGAACTCAGGGCTTGGGCACAGCCCCAAGCTCATTTCCTCAAGGCTAGTGTTCTACCACTTTAAGTCACATAGCACTTCAGTTTTCTTGTGGTTCATTGAACATAAGACCTCATGGCCTTCCTTGCCAGAGTGAGATTTGAACCACGAACCTCAGACCTTAACCTTCTGAGTAGCTAGGATTACAGGTGCTAGCCACTGATGCCAGTATTTTCTAATTTTTTATTTCACTTTTCAAGCTTTCATAATAAACTAACTGTGTTATTCTCCTTTCTTTTTTATTTTTTTTTTATTTTTTGTGAACATACTGTACAGAGGGGTTACAATTGCATGGGCAAGATAATGAGTACATTTCTTATCAAGCATTGCAGCCTCCTCCTTTGTTTGCCCTTCACATCCCTTCCCAGCCTCCCCCTGCTCCCCCACCCAATCCTCCCCCCCACACCAAAGTTGTAAAGTTCATTTTCGACATGACAACTTGTACTTCTCAATGTTGCAACGGGTCCACCTGTATCCTTAAACGACTTGTTTTTCCACATCTGCTCCACACATTATACCGACATCAAATATAGTGAAAGAAGGGGTTATACTGTGGAGGAGGGACATACAAAGCAACAAAGAAATAATCTTATAAATGTGTTAAAAACAAATGCATGAAAGAAAAAAACCTTTAAATACATACCTAAGGGTTCATTTTCCTAACATCACATTATCTGACCTTTTCTGCTTGACTCATATATATACTAGATATTGCAAATTAGGGAAACTATGGGACCTATGTTTCTTTGGGCTTGGCTTGCTTCACTTAATATAATTTTTTCCAAGCCTTTCCATTTCCTAACAAATGGGGCAATGTCATTCTTTCTGATGGAGGCATAGAATTTCATTGTGCATATATACCATATTTTCTTGATCTAGTCATCTACTGAGGGGCACCTGGGTTGGTTCCATATCTTACCTATGGTAAATAATGCTGCAATAAACATAGTTGTGCTGGTAACTTTAGTGTGGTCTTGTTTGTAAACGTTTGGGTAAATGCCCAAAATTGGGATTGCTGTGTCATAGGGGAGATCTATGTGAAGTCTTTTGAGGAACCTCCATACTGCTTTCCAAAGTGGTTGAACAAGTTGACACTCCCACCAACAATGAAGTAAGGTTCCCTTCTGTCCACATCCCCTCCAGCATCTGTTGTTGTTAGAGTTCTTGATTTTTGCCATTCTAACTGGGGTGAGGTGGTAACTCAATGTTGTTTTGATTTGCATTTCTTTTATGGCTAGGGAGGTTGAGCATTTCTTCATGTGTCTATTGGCCATCCTTCTTTCTTCTTCAGAGAAGTTTCTCTTTAAAATCGTTAGCCCACTTATTTATTGGGCAGTTGTTTCTTTGAGGATTTGTTATTGGAGGAGTTAATTTTTTGAATTCAAGATCAGTAGAAAGCCCACAGACTGGGAGAAGATCTTCACTTGCCATACAATGAACAAGAGTCTCATATCTCCTTTCTTTTTAAAAAAATATAAACATTTCTGTCCCTTACAATATCTAATAATATCATTCTTCTCCACATTTGGATAAATATTATTTTGTATGATCAGATGTACATAGGCATAGTGCCTTTGTGTTCTTCTCCTAAGATAACCTCCTTTGGTCTCACTGTGTATGATTGCCTAGAGATGTGAATTGTGTTTTTTTTTAAACTATCCAGTGTGTTTACTTGTAGATTTATAGGCACAGTCTAGCTCCCACAAATGAGGGTAACCACACAACCTTTGTTTGTGTTTTTCTTTGTACTATAGTTTCTCTTCATATTGTATAAATCTTTTGCCTTTCACTTCGTTTGATTTATTTGTGGTGCTGAGAATTTTGAGGTAACTGAGCACTCTGTCCTTGGTGGCAGGATCTCCACTGGAATATGGCTTAGACTGTGCACAGATGTCTCCTTGAATGTGTGTGTGTCCCATTCCTGCCACTGCAAGGTACATTTGAGTTCTTTCCTCTGCTGTAGTTGCCTTCTGGACCTCCAGGATCACCCTCTTGAATAAGCCAACACTGGCATTTCTCCTTTGTCAGCCCATGGCCCACTGGGTGAACTCAGGCCCCAAATGGCAGTGATAGGGTGCTGGTTCTTGAGCACTGTTCTTTTGGAAGCCAGGAGGAAAAAACGAATTATGACAGAGTAAGGTTTTATAATTTTTAAGCACAGACAGTTGTTTATTTCCTGTTTTAATTAGTCTGTATTTTCACTTATTGGGAACAGAAAATATATCTTACCTTGTACATAGCAAAAGCAAATGAGTGCAATTCTTCAAACATTAAAAATTGTAATCAAATATGTACAACAGATAAATAAATGTGTAACTCTAAGAGTTATCTTATCCAAAAAAACTAGCACAAAAACGCACACATTATTGCCCAAGTCACCAGTTCACTTCCAAAAAATGCACATATTTATTGCCCAAGTCACCAGTTCACTTCCAATTCTACTGTGGCCATCCATCTCAGTCACAACTTGAATCTTCATGACAATGAACAGACTTAGATCGACAAATATTGTTTAAAAATAGGCAGGATTGGGCTAGGAAGGTGGCTCAGGTGTAGAGCGCTTGCCTTGCATGCATGAGGCCCTGGGGTCGATTCCTCAGCACCACATAAGCAAAAAGAAAAAAGCTGGAAGTGGCGCTGTGGCTCAAGTGATAAAGCTCTTGCCTTGATCTGAAGAGCTGAGGGACAGCTCCCAGGCCAAGGGTTCAGGCCCCATGACTCGACTCCCGCCCCAGAAAATAGACAGGGTTCATAGGAAATAGACAAATGGCTATGAAGAGGTTTGTAAGCATTGAAATATTATACAGAAATTAATTAGTAGGAAGAAAACATATCAAATGGGTGTAAAGAGTAACTGACATTATGCTGATATAGTGTAAGGGAAACAGACAGGTGAATATTTGACTTTTTTGTAAAAAGAAGCAATGACAGTAACCAACAATGGCAAAACCCTGTCATAACTGCTCAGAACAACTCTGTGAGAAACTAAGTGAACAAAGATTTGGGTTTTAATAAGCACAATATTTCTATTATACAGTTGGTATTTTATTCAATTTTGAATTTAAATTTAAAGCATAAGAGGACAGTATCATACAAATTTGTATTATGTTCTGTGCATTTACCTTGGTTGAGTAAAGGTCCACTTTGCTTTAAAAAGATGGGTTAGATGATATTACCTTTGTATATTAATAGCAAATTCTGATCTAACTTAGAATACTGTGTATTTATGTATGATATACTGATATTTGTGCACATATACATATATTACATAACAACCATAAATGAATATTCCCTTCATATTTCCAATGCTAAGACATTAACCCAGATTTCTTTACATGGAATCTGATTTAAGCCTCTTTATTTATAAAACATGTATCCAAAGATATTTAAAAAGGCATCTATGAAATTTGCTATAAAGAATAAGTGAACTTTAAAAGTGATAAAAGTGTGTGTATCATTTAAAGCTGTATCCAGGTATTGATTACATGAGCTTTTAAACGCCAATAATTACTTCAATAATCATCCAAAATATTCTGATTGAAAGAAGAGATAAATCTATCATTGAAAGGGGAGAGAAATGTGAATATTTAAAATCATCATTCAGACTTCTTTACAATAACTGATAAATGTCCTCATCATCACTATGGCCTCATATTCTTAGTTAGAATACAGCTAGATACAGCCTCCCCCAGGACAATTCAAGGGACAGCACCTCTTAGGTGTCGCATAGTTACTAATGCTAGAAACTTGGGACAAATTTTGTGAAAGATAAATAACTAAAACATCAAGTGTTCACTTAACACGTTCCAAATGTTGTAAAGCAGAGTTTTAATCATTTGGAAATATTAAATTCTGTCAATCTGGGTGGCAGTGGCTTACCTGTAATCTCTCTTAGCTATTCAGGAGGCTGACATGTGAGGATTGAGATTTGAAGCCAGCTTGGACGAGAAAGTCTGTGAGACTATCAAAAACCCAGAAGTGGAGGTGCAGCTCAACTGGTAGAACTCCAGTTTTGAGGGAAAAAGCTAAGAAGAGACAGTGGCTAGCCCCTGAGTTCAAGCTGTAGTACACAGACACACAGAGACACACAGACACACATGAGTGTCAACTGGCCTCCCTCCCCCCCGCCCACACACACCATTTTTAATCTATCCCAAGTCCTATGAGAAATCATAATGAGTGTCCTCATGTTGAGGATGAAGGACTGTGGATACAGAATGATTCATGCTTCAGGCTGAGGAATTAAAAAATGGCAGAACAAGGTTGGGCTTAAGCATTACTTTGCATTGTCAACTATCTTTAAACCAACCATAAAACCAATAACTCAGTGAGATTAACATTATTTCAAGAAGCCAGAGAACTGTAAAATAACCTACTCAAGGTTATTTAAAAGCTTAAGTGTCAGTGCCAGGGTTTAAACCTGAATAAGGTTGACTACAAAGCCACGTTCCTCCTGCTTTGCTGCTTTTTATCAGAGTTGAGACCAAATTCCATACCACACATCGGCATCTGGAACTTGGTAGAGTCTTGACATCTGGTCATGGGTCCTTTGAAGGTGTTGATTCAGTCACTGTCGTTGTGGCAAAGAAAAATCCACAGAAACTCACACGAGGCAGGAACTGATGGTTCACACCTGTACCCAGCTACTCAAGAAGCTGAGATCTGAAGTTTGTGGTTCAAAGTCAGCTCAGTTAGGAAAGTCTATGAGACTCTTATTTTCAATTAACCAGCTGAAAGCTAGAAGTAGAACTGTGGCTCAAATGGTAGAGCACTAGCCTTGAGCTGAAGAGCTGAGGGACAGCTCCCAGGCCCAGAGTTGAGGGCCCATGACCAACAGCAACAACAAAAAAGTCAAACTAGTTATATCAGTGTTAGTAAAAGAAGTATATATTAGAATCTTTAAGAACTAATAATATAACTTACGTAACATAATAATATATAATATATAAAATGTAATATTAGAGTTTCTAAGAGTTACACGAATTTTAAGAAATACATTTGAATACATATAATTTCATATGCAACTAGAAGCTTGCCATTTAGAAACAGGCTTTTAATCAATTTACCATTAGCAATCAGCAGAAAAGCCAGAAGTGGAGCTGAGGCTCAAGTGGTAGAGCACCAAACATGAGGGAAAAATACCTTATGGACAGCGCACAGGCCCTAATACTAGCACACTCAAAAATAATAGCAACAACAAAAACAAACAAAGGAAAAGAGTATAATGTGAATAATGTTATACATATACACTATATTAAAAAGTTTATATACACTATTATTAAAATGTTAAAAGTTTATATATATATACTATTATTAAAATAAGGCTATGTGCTATATTATTTTTAAAACTAGCCCAGTTTGGTATGCATGTCTATAATCCCTGCACTCTGAAGTCAGGAGGATTAAGAGATCAAGACAGCCTGGGCTGCATTGCAAGACCCTGTCACGAATTTAAAACCCAAAACAAGAAACACTAAAACTAAACCAAAACCAAAACAAGATATTATTCTTCCTCTATTATTATTATCATTATTATTATTATTATTATTCCTTAATGCCGTTATATAGAAGTCTGCTTCTTTCTTTTTTTGTCAGTCCTATGGCTTGAACTTGGTCTGGACACTGTTTCTTTCTTTCTTTTTTAAAATACATTTTTATTGTAAAAAATCTGTACAGAAGGGTTACAGTTACATGAGCAAGGTAATGAGTACATTTCCTATTGAGCATTGTTACCTCCTCCTTTGTGTTTCCCTTACCATCCCTTCCCTCTCCACCTTCCCAACTACACTGTCTCCCTTCCCCCTCCCCGCTTAAATTGTAAAGTTCATTTTTCAACATAGTGTCTTGTACATCTCATTGTTACAAGGGGTCAATCTGTATACCTATTTAAGCATTTTGTTTTTTCCTTTCTCCTCCCAAACTACAGAAGTGTATATATAAGATGCAGGGACCGACATTAAATACAGCGAAAATGGGTTATACTATGGGGGAGGAACATACAAAGAAACAAAAAATTACATGGTACATTATAAATACTTTAGGAACAATAGCAAGAAAGAATAAAAACACTTGAGTCCCTATCTTGGGATTCATTTCGCTTAGACTCCACATAGAGCTTCTCCATGACCCAGCAATCCCACTTTTTGGCATTTACTCAAATGATCAAACATGACCATACTAAAGCTACCAGCAAAACTATGTTTATTGCAGCTAAGATATGGAGCCAATCGAGATGCCCCTCAGTAGATGAATGTATCAAGAAAATGTGATATGTGTGTGTGTGTGTGTGTGCGTGTGAGAGAGAGCGTGTGTGTATGCATATATATAGGAATTCTATGCCTCAATCAGAATGAATGACATCACCCCATTTGTTAGGAAATGGAAACACTTGGAAAAAAGTATATTAAGTGAATTAAGGCAGCCCCAAAGAAACATAGGTCCCATGGTTTCCCTTATTTGCAATAACTAGTACATGTGTAGGATAAGCAGAAAAGGTCCAAAGCTAAGATGATGTTAAGCGAAATGGAAACTTTCTTTTTTTTTTTGAGGGGGTGGACTGGTCGTGGGTCCTGAACTCGGCCTGGGCAATGTCCCTCAGCTCTTCAGCTCAGGGCTAGCACTCTACCATTTGAGCCATAGTGCTACTTCTGGCTTTTTTTCTGCTTGTGTGGTGCTGAGGTATCGAACCCAGGGCCTCATGCATGTAAGGCAAGAGCTCTACCACTGAGCCACCATCCCAGCGCTGAAATGGACACTTTCTGAGCTTCTTTTGCTCAAGGTGATCGCTCTACCACTGGAGCCACAGTGCCATTTCTGACTTTTTTGAGTAGTTTATTGGAGATAAGGGTCTCAAGGAGTTAACTGCCTAGTCAGGCTTTAAATCATGATCCCCAGATCTCAGCCTCCTGAGTAGCTGGGATTACATGCATGAACCATCCAGCTGCTTATTCCTGAAAGATGATACGTGAGAGAGTGTGGACACTTCACATGCACATGCAAGTTTTAGAATTGTTTAATTGTGTATAAACTGACAATGGGAAGAATATTGTTGGAATCATTAGAAATATGTTTCTTCCAATGGATCTTTCTACCCCCTCCTCTCTCTCTCTTTCTCCCTCCCTCCCACCCTCATCTCTTCCTTCCTTCCTTCCACCCTCTTTCCTTTCCTTCTTCCTTCCTTCCTTCCTTCCTTCTTCCTTCCTTCCTTCCCTTTGCCTTCCCTTCTGCCTTTCTTTCTCTCTCTCTCTTTCTTTCTTCCTTCCTTCCTTCCTTCTTCCTTCCTTCCTTCCCTTTGCCTTCCCTCCTGCCTTCCCTCCTGCCTTCTTCCCTCCTTTCTTTCTTCCCTCATTTCTTTCTTCCTTCCTTCCTTCCTTCCTTTCTTTCTTTCTTTCTTTCTTTCTTTCTTTCTTTCTTTCTTTCTTTCTTTCTTTCTTTCTTTCTTTCTTCCTTCCTTCCTTCCTTCCTTCCATTCTTTCTTTCTTTCTTTCATTCCTTCTTTCTTTCATTCCTTCTTTCATTTTTTCTTCGGTTCTTTCTTTCCTTCTCTCTGTGTCTCTCTGTCTCTGCTTCTCTCTCTCTTTTTTCCCTCTCTCTCTCTGTTTCTCTTTCTTTTTGCCAGTCCTGGGGCTTGAACTCAGGGTCTGGGCACTGCCCCTGAGGATCTTTTGCTCAAGGCTCTACCACATGAATCACAGCATTACTTCCAGCTTTTTCTGTGTGTGTGGTACTGAGCAATTGAACCCATGCCTTCATGCATGCTAGGCAAGCACTCTACCACTGAGCCACATTTCCAGCCCACTTTTCTTTCGTTTTTTATTTTGTGAGTGGATAGCCCTTTTGCACTTTGCCAAAAAGACCACAGAGTTGGAAATGCTGGAAATATTAGAGAAATTATTAGAGAAAATTCTGGGTAGAAAGAGTGCTCCAAATGGGAAGTGCTTTGATGAGCCCCATGACCTTTCAGGGTTGCAAAGGAAATTCTTGTAGCAGGTTTTTTGCTTCCCCGCCCCCCTCCCCATCAGTGAAATAGTCAGCAAATGAAGCAATGCATTTGAGCATATTCAAGTACTAGGAAAACAAATGTGTTTAAAGGACTTCTCTAATAGGAAGCAGAAGTCAGATGACAGAGCTGAGTTGTGTTCTGTTCCCTTGGGAACTATTCTTCGGTGATGAGGTTTTCCAAGAGCCCAGGGATGATAAACTTCTCATCTCAGGAGATCCTTCCCAGTCTGTGGACATTAAAAACAAGGCACAGAGCAGAGACCAGTCCCACTGGCTCTAACCTCCTCTAGCCACTGGGAAGACTGCAGGGCAACAAATACAGATCCACTGTGATTTAGGTTCTTTTTAAACACCTTTAAGTCTAAAGAACTGGCGACTATTCCTAAACAAATAACCCCAACTTCTTTTTATGGGGGGAGGGTGTCAGGTCGTGGGGCCCGAACTCTGGGCCTGGGCGCTGTCCCTCAGCTCTTCAGCTCAAGGCTAGCGCTCTACCACTTGAGCCACAGCGCCATTTCCAGCTTTTTTCTTTTTGCTTATGTGGTGCTGAGGAATCGAACCCAGGGCCTCTGGCATGCAAGGGAAGTGCTCTACCACTAAGCCACCTTCCCAGCCCCCCAACTTCTTTCATGACATGAAATTACTATAATTAAAAAACCCATCATTTTCCCTACTGAGGAATCAATATTATTTCAATTAGTTTAAATCTGTCATTATTCTGGCAAAAAAAAAACCCCGCAATGTCAATAAAATGTGACATACTAGGTGGGAAAGTTAAATATAGAGATAAGAATGTAAGTAAAACTAGTACAGCCTTACTAAATGGTACATGAATGCAGGGCTTCTATCCTGTATTAATTTACCATTCCCTTGTAAGTCTCTACTCTACTAAAATTTCTGCTGTCTGTTTTTATGGGTACAGTTAGTGCTAGCGGTTGGGTTTGGAGTCATTTAGTTTGCTTTTTTTTCTCCCAGTAACCATATAGCTTTGCATGTCTAGAAAATCCAATTAGGTTAATGTAGGGAGTTGCCTGTTTGAGAAAGTTCATGATGCTCAACCATTAAGGAGTGTGTCTTATATGAGATTCATCTAACCCCAGTCCAAGTTCTCTAAGCAACAGAAGAAAAGACTGATGACCTTCAAGGAAGATTCTGGAAGGATGACTCAATGGATTGTTAAAGCAACTAAATGATTCACTAATGTAGTTAGGATGTAACGCTTTCCTTCAAAGTTCATGGATACCATGGAAAAAGTTCCGGTTTTACACAAACAAGTGGTCTATTTACTCTGGAATTAAAGATATTATATCTCAAGCCCTAGAAAAGAATGATGTGAAAAGAAAAATAACAACCAAAAAGACACTATGCTTCTGTTTGGCAATGCTGTGAATAAAATAAAGGTTTCATATCATTGATAAAACGTTTTAACCAAGCTGTTTGTTCTAGAGAGTGAAAATATGATGATTGTGGGGTGGAGAATATGATGGGACTCATCCTATCTGGCATTTATTTCTTCCTCTGATTCTTTTTACTCTTTCTCCTAACTAGCATCTTATAAATTGCAAAAATGCTTATTTGCATTGCAAATTCTTATTTTTTATACCTCTTTATAAAAATTTGAGCATCTTTCTTGCTTTGACTACTGAAAGAAATAAGAGTTCCATATCTATCTGCTTTGCTTAACTTTTCCTTTGGACATTGGTGTAGGACTTTTGTTTTTGAGAGAGCTATAGCTTTGAGTCATTTTAACTACTTTATATCTACAAGTGATCCTTAGATATGTACATATCTTAATTTTCAGACATTTACTTATATGTTGCTAGTTTAAAATATTTAATCATACTTATATTAAAAGATAAATATCATGTACTACATTTTTGTTTTTGTTTTTTAACAGTAGCCAAAGTTAAATGTATTGAAAAGGGATGGGGGTAGAAAAGGATAAGTAATGTGATGGCTTGTTTATCTACAAACATTATTTACATTAAACTCCCTTTCATGTGATTCAAACAAGAAAAGAAAATGCAAGGGAGGTCAATTTCACCTTAAAGTTGGGATGTTTTCATATTTGTCTTTTGTTTTTTGTTATTATTGCTTAATTGGAGAAGTATGCAGTAACACCTACCTCTCTCTATCTCCCCTCTCCCCCACCAGTCCCTCCCTCTCTTCTCCTTCCTCCCTCTTTCTTTGTCTCTCCTGGTACAAGGGCTTGGGTATGGTCTCTTAGCTTTTCATTCAAGGCTGGCACTCTACCACTCGAATCGCAGTTCTACTTCCAGGTTTTGTGGTTAATTAATTATCAAGAATGTCATAGACTTTGATGCCCGGGCTAACTTTCAACTTTTATTTTCACAATCTCAGCCTCCTGAGTAGCTAGGATGAATGGCTTGAGTGACCAGTGCCCAGGTAGATCTAGTTATGGATGTATTTATGTATTTATGTATTTATTTATTGGACTTCCACACAATTTTATCTGAACCCTACTTATGGAACTCAAATATTAGGATTCTGGTAAATTGGGTCTGAGGTGTGCCTCTCCCCTTATATCCATGGAATTTATGCCTGTATTATGCATTTTGAATATTTGATGTCTTAAATGCTAAGATGGTCATTCCTATGGGTTCAAGATCTCTGTCTTCAGACTCTGTCTTAGAATGCAGGCTACCATCTCTAGTTTAGGCTTTAGAATTTTATATAAATATACTTTTAATTAAGAATAGTTAATACTGTTTCTTTTTCCCATTTATTGTTTTATTTTTTGTGCTAGTACTATAGCTTGAACTCAAAGTTTTATCACTCAAGGCTAGTACTCTATCATTTGAGGCACATCTTTACTTTTAACTATTTTGGTAGGGAGTTAGAGATAGGAACCTCATGGACTTTCCTATCAGGGCTGGCTTTGAAGTGAGATCCTTGGATCTCAGGCTCTTGAGTAGCTAGGATTACAGACATGAGTCACTGAGGCCTGGCCTTATTTTTTATTTTTATTATGAGGAAACCTTTTAAAAAATTATCTTTAAGTAATTGTACAAAAAAATTTCAATTCAAATGGCTGTTCATTTGTACAATTAATCCTGATCAATATCATCTAGTACTGTATTCTTTTGCTATCAATTATTTTATTTGCATAATATAACATTGCAAAGAAAAATCGACTAAAACTGGACGTGGAATACATGGAGGGACTTCCTGTGGCTGAGATATAAATGGAAGAACATCTTTTTTTGTTGGGGGGGATGGTCCGCTAGTGGGCCTGAACTGTGGGCCTGGGTACGGTCCCTCAGCTCTTCAGCTCAAGGCTAGCACTCTACAACTTGAGCTACAGCACCACTTCCGGCTTTTTTTTTCTGCTTATGTGGTACTGAGGAATTGAACCCAGGGTGTCATTCATGCAAGGCAAGTGCTCTACCACAGAGTAACCTTCCCAGCCACATGGAATAACATCTTTTGTGAACCGCTATGATAGACTGCACACTTCAAAGCAACTTTCTTTTGAGAAAGCTTAATGATGAAAGTTCTAGACAAAACTGAGGTCAAACGGCATGGGTCAAGCTGAATTAGGGAATAAGGATTTTAGTAGTTTTATTAAAAGTAAAATTGCAGTTTCAGTGCTTGCCCTAATAAAGGAGGTAATGAAAGCTTAGCTATTATCATTTTATTTATTTATTTATTTATTTATTTATTTATTTATTTATTTATTCTGTTTTATATTATAGATATTTATATTTTCCTTCACATATAACGAAGAGGCTTATCATTGTTCAATTTTTCATGATCGGATCCAATGACATATAGACAGGAATCATTTTATCTAAAGGAAAGGAACGAGAATGCATGTCATTTCTATCCCCCACCTTGCCCCACTGCCTGCCAGTCCTAGTGTGCTGTCCCTGAGCAATTTTCCTCTCTCTCTCTCTCTCTTTTCTCTTTCGATTTCTTTGTTGCCAGTCATGGGGCTTAAACCTGAGCACTGTCCCTGAGCTTCTTTTCCTCAAGGCTACTGCTCTACCACTTGAGCCACAGCGCTACTTCTGGGTTTTTCTTTGTATAAAGTACCAAGGAATTGAACCCAGTGCTTCCTGCAGGCTAGTCAAGAACTCTACCACTAAGCTATATTCCCAACCCTGTACTTAAGCTTTTTTGCTCAAGGCTAGCACTATAACTCTTAAGCACAAGCTCTACTTCTCGATTTTTAGTGGTTAATTGGACATAAGTTTCTCTGACTTTTCTGCCTGGGTGGCCCTGTGATCTTCAGATCTCAGTCTTCTGAGTAGCAAGGATCACAAGCATGAGCTGTAAGTACCCAGCTAACATAAAGAATTTAAACCATTAATTAATTATAAAGAACAAAGCATAAGGTTATCTGTATATGTTAAAAGTGTGACCATGACCCTTCTCTTCCATTTCCTTTTTTATTTTCTCTTCCTTTCCCCTACTTTTTTTCCTTCTTCCTCTCCCTACTCTGATCTCCACAGTAAAACAACATCTCCACCTAGTGCCTTCTCATATAAGCAACATATTTAGAGTGAACCACAGATTACATCTTTCTAAAAGGTTTATTTTAGCCAAGCATCTATGGCTCAAGCCTGTAATCTTAGCTACTCAGGAAGCTGAGATCTAAGGATTAAGTTTCCAAAGCCAGCCCTGGTGGGAAAATCCATGGAACTCTTATATACAATGAGACACCAAAATGGTGAAAATAGATGTATAACTCAAGTGGTAGAGTGCCAGCCTTGAGCACAAAGCTAAGAACATGAAGTCCTGATTTCTAGCCCTAATACTGGAACAAAAGTATCTTTCAGTTAGGACTGATTTTATATATACATATACATACATATGTATATATATACATATATATACATATGTATGTATATGTATATGTATATATATAATAGATTATTATATTTCTTTATAATTATAAAATATTTACATTTTATTTCACAATATGTATTTATCATAGGTTATATCTGTATTATATTAAATGTTAATTTTAATATCATTATATTATTAATTATATTATAGATTGTATCTATAATATCTATATTATATCTATATATGTCATAGTTTATATCTATATTATGTAATATTATATGACTATATATTATACATGATAAATATCACTATATAATTTATATCAGATTATATCTATGATATATACTTTATATAATAGATTATATCTATAACATATAACAGATTATATCTATGACATATATTAATAATTATCATAGATTGTATCTATGATACATTATAATACAATTAGGTATACATGATATATACTATACTATAATATATAATATATAGCATGAGAGAGAGCTTTTCTGCAAAGATTATACTTTTTGTTATTTAAAGCTTCAGTGTTTCAAAAATCACATTTCTTTAACTACAGACATATAATAATAATAATAATATAATCTTGTAATAAAAACCAGGTGAGGTGAGAATCTGGAGCCAGTGGAATGCTCTATACTGCTCTTAGGAATGAAAGTTGAAACATCATTAAGTTCTAGAATCATGGTTTTCACTCTTGGCAAAAGGGAAAATGCATGAGAAATGTTCACTAAAAACATCTACAAGAATTTTTATAAACCACTATTCAGAATAGCGAGGAATTAAGAACCACCCAAATATCAATTACATTACAATGGATGAGTAGAACAACTGAATAGTACACTGCAATGATATTACAGAAACCACCACAACACAGCAATGGGGTGATCTCAGAAATATAACTTTGAACAAAACAAGGGCTTATGATATACTTATACTTATTTATGACTAAAAAGCTGACCAAGTGCTTTTATTGATACCTTATGCCTATAATCCTAGCTACTTAGGAAGCTGAGGTCTGAGGATTGTGTTTTGAAGCCAGTCTGGGAAGAAAAGTCAATTAAACTCATTATTTTTCCGTTTGTTTGCTTTTTTGGCTATTCCTGGGGCTTAGACTCTAGTCCTGGGCACTGGCACTGGGCTCCTTTTGCTCAAGGCAAGCACTCTACCACTAGAGCCAAAGTGTCACTTCACCATTTTTCTGTGATTATTTGGAACTGAGGGTCTCACAGACTTTGCTGCCTGGGGCTGGATTTGAACCATGAGCCTTGAAGCTCAGCCTCTTGAGTAGCTACCATGCACCTGGCTCATGAAACTTATCTTAAGCACCATAAAAGTCAGAAGTGGAGCTATGGTTCAAGTGATGAGTGGCAGCCTTGCACAAAACTCAGGTACAGCACCTAGGCCCTGAGTTCAAGCCCTAGGACTTGCATCAAAAACAAAGAGCAACAACAAACTGGACCAAGTGAAGCCAGGAGAGTGACCACTGGTGTCTAACAACCAGAGGGCAAATACGGGTTTTTGGATAATCTGACTCTTGATTTGGGAATATTAGTTACTCACTTTCAGACAACTCATTCAGTCACATATTGGTATTTGTGCTCTTTTATGTCTATTATACATCAACAAACACTTAAGAAGAGTCAAAGTTAAGATATAACACAGATGGTACCCAAAATGGTATCTAAAGTGGTATGTGAATTGACCAAGATATCTTTTTATCCAGAAAATTCTCAATTGATTCAGCACATGTATGGCTGCAAGTCTCAGGCTTTTTCTAATGCTGAAATCCAGAATGTTTAAGGCTTGTTTCTTTCCATATACCATCAATTGTTCTCTTCTGTATATTTATTGGAGAACTAGCTCTCAAAGGTCAAGGAACATTAATTTTATAATTTTGGTTTGCCAGTCAGTCATGCTGACAGGTTATGAATTTTATTTTCTCAATGTTAGCAACGGCAGAAAAATCTTCATAATGGGTCAGTTTATACATTTTTACTCAGATTTTCTGTACTCTGATTAAAAAGGACTGGATCCAGAAAAATTACATCATACATAGCATTTAGTGTGTGTGACACAAATGCTTGATGTGAGATGATTCACTGAAAATATTTTTCAGTAGAACCTACGACATGGCAATCAAAGAAAAGAAAACAATAAAGAAGGAGAATTTTCTTACAATGAGAGGATCAAGTATAGCCAGGAGCTGGTGGCTTACACCTGTAATCCTAGCTACTCAGGTGGCTGAGCTCAGGATGGCAGTTCAAAGCCAGCCTGTGCAGTAAAGTCCATGACACATTTATCTTCAATAAATCACCAGAAAACTGGAAGTGGCACTGTGGCTCAATAAAAGAACTCAAGGCCAGTGTCCAGGCCCCTAGTTCAAGCCTCACGAATGATCAAAAAAGAAAGGAAGGAAGAAAGGAAGGAAGGAGGGACGGAGGGAGGAAGGGAAAAAAGGAGGGAAGAAGGGAAAGAAGGAGGGAGGAAAGAAAGAAAGAAAAAAAGAAAGAAAGAAAGAAAGAAGAAAGAAAGAAGAAAGGGAAGAAGGAAAGAAAGAAGGAAAAAGGGTCAACTATAATAATATAATTATCATATAATCTTTTCCAATTGAATACGTTATGAAGGTGTTTATATAGTTAATAACCATGAAAAGATTGGAGCACTATTCTAAGTAGAAATTGCTTACCTTTCTGGGTCTTAACCAGTTTGTGTCTTAAAGAGCTACATCACTGACATAATCTACTGTGTGCCACAAGAATGTTACCTTATATGCAATTAACAATGTTGAATGGTGTTAATGGAGAGAAAATCATACTGCAATGAGATTGGGTTCCCTAAGTACACAACATGACACTGGGACTGGCTGGAAAGGTCTTGGATAGGAAAGCAAAGTGATAAGAGATCACAGATGAAAGAGACCTTAGAAACTGACAAATTGGATGGATATCCTGTGTACAACTTCTTAAAGATAAAATAAGATGGAAATAAAACAATAAAAAGGAGTCCCAACCATTCTTTTTGCACGTGAGAATGCCAAGAATGAATAATATTAGGGGTTATGTTTTCTATTAAAACAACGGAGTTTCAAGTTTAGTTTCTTGTGATGTATTAATATGAATATATTTCTGAACCTGGATTGTTTATTTTGGCCCTATATAGAAGCATATATTTATTTAGGGAGATATCTAATAAAACATTTAAGGTTGATCAAACAGACGCAGGAAAATTAAAACGTCTGCACCATTTCTGTCAATTTTCTCAGATTTTGTTTAAAAAAACTAATTTAAAAAAGACTATATACTGTAAGAATCAAAATGAATAAAATAAAGATCAACTCTGTGTGTATCTGTGTGTGTGTGTGTGTGTGTGTGTGCCCGCGCGCGTGCGCGTGCACGTGTTTAGGGCTTGAAACTCAGAGGTCTAGGTACTGCCCTTGAGCTTTCCCCCTCCATCTTAAGTCTACTGCACCATTGATTGAGCCTAACCTCCACTTCTGACTTTTTGATGATTAATTAGGGATAAGAGTCTCCTGGACTTTTCATGCTTAAGATGGCTTTGAACCACAATTCTTGATTTCAACCTCCTGTATAGTTAGAATTATACGTGTGAATCACCCGCACCTAGCTAAAATAAATTATTTTAATTAAACTTGTGCTTTCCACTTGAAACCTATGTACAGCAAATATATGTATTTCAAACCAATGAAATAAATAACATCAGAAAATAGGAGAATGGGAGAACTCTACCAGCTGTACATTTAATAACGGCCTAAAACACAGAATTGAAGGGCTTATGAAATTAGAAGTCAAAGAATTAATAACCCAATGAATAAATGGGCAAAGGAACTAAATAGAGATTTCTTAAGAAGAGAAGTAAAAAGGTCAATAAAATGCTCAACATCTCTGCTCATGAAGGAAATGCCAATCAGAACAAACTGAGACTCCATTTCACCCCAATGAGAATGGTCATCATCAAAAATAAAAACAACAGATGTGGTGAGGATACATTGATTATGAGAATATAAACTGGGGTAGACATTATGGAAGGCAGTTTGGGAATTATTAAAATAACCAACATAGGATAATCCAGCCATACCACTCTTGAGAATCTATCCAAATGTTTACGAGTCATGATATGTTAAAGATATTTGCACACCCATGTTCATTGTTGCACTCTCCACTGTAGCCAAGTTAGGAATCAGCCTAGATGCCTTCAAATGGATCAAGAACATGTGGTATAGATCCAAAATGGAACTTAACTCATCCGTCAGGAAGAACGTTATTGTATAATTTTAAGGTAATGAATGTTAAGTGAAGTAGGTCTAGCCCAGAGATACAAAGAACATGTTTTCTTTCACATATGGACGTTAGATTTAAAGTATACACATTTATGAAAACACATACAAGGTCATATGCATTTCTATAAAAACTGGATAACTACAGTATGTTATATACAAGGGAGGATTGCAGTGGTGTAGCTCCTTTGTACTCAAAGTTTTACAGTTTAAGAAAATGAATATCAGGAAGATGGCATATATGTTGTTGGTGAGTGGTGGCAGGATGAATTCAAGGGAAAGGAACAAAAGCATGGAGAAAGGAAGAATGGATAAATACAATCATTATACTCAATGCACATATTTTAAATGGAGCTAGGTAGATTGAGGTGATATATGAGTTTGAATGAAATGTGATCCCAGCAGTGGAAGAAGCTGGGCAACAAAAACTTAAAATTCTTGCTACAGTAAATTTCAAATCTTGCCTGGTAATTGATGTCTGATAGGAAAATGTAGCATATGCCTGTAGACTGAATTTACATTTCAATCTTCCATGCCGAACTAGTTAACATGTGTGTCTGTGCATATGCACACGTGTGTCTGGGTGTGTGTGTGTGTGTGTATGCTAGTACTGATGCTGAAATGGAGGCTCTGTGTACTATCCCTACAATCAAGGCCAGGGATCTACCAATTGCGGCTTTTCCATGGTTAGTTGTAATTTAGAGCAGTACAGGAATTTTCTGGACAGTTTGGTTTCATACTCTGAGCCTAACATCTCAACCTCCTGAAGAGCTAGGATTATAGGTATATATAACCAGTGTGGAGCTTTAGTAGTCCGTGATATTGACTTATTGACCAAATTTGTTGTGTTTGCTGCTAGTTACTAAACCATAATCTAAATCCACATGGATCCAATGGACGACACTACTTTCCCCAGTTCCCTTTAGATAATTATTAGCACACTATCGCAGAAATCAGCTTTCACTGACATGAGCATGTGCCATAGGGAGGTCATATCTGTCAAAGATCCTCTGATTTAGAAGAAAGAGAATCTGCATAGTCTAAGTGTTCATGGTGTGCACCAGCCAAGATGCCACAAGAGAGTGTCCATTGACCTTCTACAGTTGTCAGGCATGGAGGCTGAGGAGAGTACATTGGTGAAGCTGGTGTAGTGAGGGGAGAGCCAAAGGCCTGGCTTCCACTTAGATATGATAAGCCATTGCTTCGTCTAGAGGACATAAAGGGTCCAATTATTGGACCAGAGATGTTGGATACTCCCAGGTATGGTTCTGCCACCAGCATAGGGTACACCTTGACTTTGAACTTGCTAGCTATAGTCCCAACAAGTCCTCATACATTCATATGAGCAAAGAGAGCCTTTAGGCTGGATTTTTCCCTTTCTTAGACAAAATGAATCCTTTGTTTTCTTCATCTTGGCTCCAAAGATTTCTTCCATGTCTCCCTTCCCTAATGATCTTCCTCCCAGCCCAAGGATTTCATTCCAGTCCCAGTGCTTCTATTTCAGTATGTGCATAGTTGCACAGTTAGAGGCTGGCAGTCCAGCCTATAGTCTAGTCCTGGGGGAATGGGATCATATCCAGGCAGCCACAGATTCCAGTCAGGACTACGTACTAAGTGGAAAGTGACAATTGTCTATGGTGGCCAAGGGAGTACCCACCTAGCAACCAGCACAGGGATGCACAGCAGGTATTCATGCACAAGCAGCTTAAATTAGAGGACAATCTGGTTCAGGATGTCCAAATATCAACCCAGGATTGTGAGGTATTGGTTCCTTTTTCTAGACACAACTTTTCCCTTTATACTGTGAGAAAAGCAATGCATCATATAACTCTCTAGTATAAGAAACAAAGACAAAAATTCAAAAAGTACTTTCTTCCATATTATTCTCCATGCTTCCGAGGTAACCCTGGGAACTATGGGTGATTGCCACCATGTAAGGTGCTTTAAGGGCTGCAAACTTAGACTTCTTGTGTCATCCAGCTAGCCTCTCCTCTTCCAACATTCAGAAAAGATTCTACCCATGTGTGCTCTCATTGCTGTAGTTGGGCACATTTCATTTATAGGCAAAGTAAGAATCGGTATCAAAACACAGTCTCCAAGGGTAGTGTGGAACGTCCACGTCCTAAATTGTCCTGAAATCTCCACAGTAGACATATTTTTGCTCCTAACATTTTTGTGCCTAAGCTAGGGATTAAACTCAAGCCCTGGATGCTACTAAGTTTTTGCTCAGGGATTATACCCTATCTTTTGAGTCACAGCTCCACATCCAGAATTCTGGTGGTTAATTCGAGATAGGAGTGTGCTGGACATTGCTGCACAGGCTGGTTTCCAACTGTAATCCTTACAGCCTAAGTAGCTAGGATTAGAGGCATGAGTTACCACTGCCTGGCTGTTGTATTGTTTTTATTTTACCCATAGTGAGGTCTCAAATAACAATTATCTATTGAGTCCACCATCACTTTTCTTGGTTTCCAAACCCTTGAGAGAGATGCCCTCTAATTCAGCTGCCTCCTCCATCCCATTAAACTTTGAAGCTACTTGTTAAGACCACATTCTGACATAAGACCATTTCTCTCATATGTTCCTAGCCTTCTGTCAGAATGGCTTCTTCCAGGACAAACCTTATCCAGACTAGAAAAGCCTGCTGTTATACTTTTTGGGGCATTTATTCATACAGTTCTAAGGATTCATTATTCCAGTCACAGAAAAAGGAAAAAATACAAAATAAGGTGACATTACAATAAATAAATGCCACCAGTATATTGAGTACTGCCTCACACACTTGCATGAGAATCTCATCCCTCTGGTATTGAAACAGGGTTCGACGTCTTTGGAGTTGCAGATTTCTAACACCTTTGGGTTATGTGTTATGTATTAGCATAACTCTGATTATAGAAAGAGCGTGACAGTGGAGTGTTTTTCATTATCTATTATATTGTACACACACACTCACACAAACACACACATCTTTCAGTTCCTCTGGTACGTATCAAGCAGATATCCATTCCTTTATGTTCTTTGTATTTTCTCAGAAATTTCAGTGTTCTTTAGAGCTGAGACTCTATATGCTTTATATTGTTCTTGGCATCCTGAATAGCCTCCGAGTTTCAGAAAGGTGAGCTAAAAAGAGGAGGGGTTGGACGATGTGAGATGACAGGAGCTGTTATATGTTCATGTAAGCTGCTATTTTCAAAGAAGGGGAATGAAGCCAGACCATTGCTGATAGGAAGTGCTGCCATCAGAGTTTGTTTTTCCTTTTACTCAATGGAAAATTTGAGGAATCATCTCTCAAATGAGGGAAGTCTCTCATGGGTCAGCTAAATGCGGACAGGTGGTGGCCAGATTCAGAGGGTGTGTGATCGGGTGAGGTAATAAGACCTCTACACAGAATCTGAAATCACTACCTGTGATTTCAAACCCAGTACAAAAGTCACCAGAGCCTCAGCCTCCAGCTCACCTGCTCAGCAATCTGCAGTGAATGGAAACCCTTCATCTGTGAGAGCAGTGCTCTGCCCCTCATAGCCCCACCTAGCCAACTCCTGCTACTTTCATCTTAGCCCCATCCCTCTCTGACCTGACTAGCCAACAGGAGCCTCTTTAATGAGGCTCTATTCCCTTCCTTCCAGAATGCTTCATTTTCACCAGGGCTTCACTCGTCTCCACCTTCACCCCATGAGCAGGTGCGACTTTAGCAAGTCTTCACTCCTTTTCCTATCTTGTAAAATTCAAGATGTACTCAGACCATGCTACTCAACTGTTTTGTGGTTAATGTTAATTTCTTTTTTTTCTCCTTCTCTTTTTTAAAAAAATATAATGCCATAACTCATAGACACATTTGTTTGCACCAAAATGGATGAGCTTCTCTGTGGTTTGAGTTTAAAACTACTTCCCTTTTTTTTTTACTCTGGCCTTTAGAACCAGGTTATCTCAGAACTGACTCAAAACAATTTACTGTGGATCTTCCTAGTCAGGCTGTAAGGTCAGATCAGTTTGGTAGATTGTAGGCACACATCACCACTTCTGTTGATAAAAGTTTTTCCTTTTAACAAGCAGAAAAATTAATAATTATGTCCTTTAACACAAGTTTACATTAGTTACATTAATTGAAAAAGCAAATAATTTTAGATCATGATAACAATTTTTATGCATTACAATGAAAGTACTTTAAACATGTTTACATACACACACATTTTGCACAAAAATTTTAAGGCATGATTATTTTTAAAAAATGAAAATTGGCCATAACTTCTTCAGAATTCTAGTGGCAAAATATATTTTGCCCATTTTATGTTCAAACCAAGTACTCAATGCTAGAAAAACAGGCAACACCAAGCAAAGTAAAAGTCAAATCTTTAAAACAATTTTAATAATAAGAAACACTATCATATTAATTGACCTTTAAATACTTGCTAAAAGTGTGGGGATGCATAAAAAAATCAACCACCTGGCCAAGATAGCAAAAAACATGTCAGGATGGTAAGAAAACTTGGTGGAACGTTAAGTAAATAAGCAAACAGGAAGCAGACAAATATATAAGCAGAAAGGTAGAAAGACAGATCACACAGTAACACAGTGTGGATGGACTCGAGGAGAAATAGAGAAAGTTTTAGCTAAGAGAATTTAAGCCAGGATGGCTTGCCTTGAGAGGGAACCTAGAGGAGATTCCCTGAGACCCCATCTACACTTCACCTCTCAAGGGCACAATCAGAGAGGAGAGGGAGGGGGACAGAGAGAGAGGGGGGCATGGAGGGAGGGAGGGATCGGGAAAGGAGGAAGGAGAGAACACATAGTGGATTTCCTTCCATTTTCTCATGCACTCATGGAAATTACATAGGTTCCATAAAATATTGGGAGACCTGGACTCATTTTTCAGCAAATATTGGGGCCAGATTTGATGACATATTTGTGCTAGCTCATAGGATTGAGATTGAGCAAGACCTTGCAAGCCCTAGGCTGTGTAAAAGACAAGCTTGAGGGGAATGTTGGGGAATTTGGGGCTGGGTCCCTCCCGCTGACTGACCCAGGGAGCTGCATCTGGCAATCCACTGGCCTCCCCAGGTGATTCCAGCCACCCTTAACCAGTAGGGAAGGGGCAAGAGGTGTCCACCCAAATGGCAGTGGTTTTACAGGCGGGACCCATTCCCGAGAGTGCTCAGAACTTGGCACCAAGATTATCCCCTAAAAATCAAAAACATAGACTCAGACCTCCTGGCCTACAGAAATGGCCATTCCCCCAGAAGAGGGAGGACCGGCAGCTGGGGATGTAGCATGCACAGTCGTGGGGTGGGTGGGTAGCCTTGGCTGTCCTCTGGGTGAGCCTGAGACCAGCACAAGGTCTGGGGGCAGCCTGAATTCCCAGGGGGAAGAACAAGGGCCACCAGGGGACCAAGATCAGAGTCATGGCACCAGTGAAAGCTCCGGCCCAGAAGACCACCCAGAAACCAAGGCCCATAGGGCAAAGCTTATTGTCAGCAAGCTGACAGGTGCCCCTGTCAGGGGGTGCAGTAGCCTGTTTATGTGCAGGGGAGTATTTTAGGGGTGCAGGGTGGAAAGTTCCCCTAGGAGTGAGGAGTGTTCTGCGGTTACAGGGGGAAGTTAAAGGTAATAGGAGACTCGGGGAGGGGACATGGGGGCAACGTTTGTGGCTAGGCCAACTGGGTCACTCGATTTGGGGGAGAGCAGAGGACCTAGGGTGTAGGACAGGACACCCAAGCAGGGAATCTTACAAGAGGAGTAACAGGGAGGGCATGCTGGGAGCAGGCCGGGCTGACACCTGCTGTGGCGAGTCCCTTGGTCCGGCTGGGGTGGGGACTCCTGTCAGAGAAGGGAGCATGTTTGCTGGCACTGGGCATGGAGGATCTGATTTGCCTGGCTTGTCAGTTGATGTACCGGCCTGGGGCCAGTATTGGTCACCAATAACAAAGGCTAACTGTCCAATGAGAAGAAGGGGCAGAGAGGCAAGGCACGGCAGCGCCCTTTGTGCCTGGCTGCTCCATGAGGCTCGAGTTGGGGACAGCATGGAAACTGTTTCCCTTGTGACCTTGGTAACCATTAGGGGAGATAACGTAGATGAGAAGACCATGGCACCTGTGGGTGGGAAACTGGAGGACAGTCTGTGACCCATGCAATCCCCTCTGAGGGACCTGGGGCCTGGGTCCCCCTGCCCAGGCCTCCACTTCCCCAGAGAGGCAGCGGGGGGCATGGGGGCTGCACTTGCATAGGACGGGAGCTGGGAGGGACTTGAGGGCTTGGTGCCTTCCCTTTCTTCTGTGAGGAGGCTTTGAGTGTATCCCTTCAGGGTTTGCTGATGGAGCCTCTGAACTTCACGTTTGCCCACATTGCTACACACGTGGCTGAGGCCAGAGAGAAGAGAAGGGCCCCTGTGTGACCCCTTAGGCCCAGTGACTCTCTATACACCTTTAAAAAACATACTAATTAATATCAGATGGTTGAAAGTGCCAAAATCAATTCTCCAGCTATAAAAGATTTTCCTTATGATCATCTTGTTCTTAAGGTGACCCTAGAGGGGCTGGGAAGGTGGCTTAGGAGTAGAGCACTCACCTCGCATGCCTGAGGCTCTCGGTTCGATTTCTTAGCACCACATAAGTAGAAAAAGCCAGAAGTGTTGCTGTGGCTCAAGTGGTGGAGCGCTCACCCTGAGTTGAAGAGCTGAGGGACAGTGCCCAGGCCCAGATTTCAGCCCACGACTAACAACAACAACAACAACAAAGAGGATAGAAGAGTTCATGTAACTTTTTAGGATGTTTGCTCTCTCCACGGATGTCTTTAAACAGAAAGGCTGAAGTCAGAACTCTGTATCATAGCAACTTATCCAGATGGACTACAGCATTTGGCAAAAACATTTCACCTGTTGTTTTGTCTTCACATAGTTGGTCAGACAGGGTAATTCACTGCATTTGAAAAAGCCTGAGAAGGGGCAGTCTGAAAGACACCTTTGGTTCTGCCTGATGGAGAAAGGTTTCGTGTGTTTGAGTGTTGGTGTGGGTGTGCAGTATGTTTCCTTTTTTTTTTGTCGGTTGTGGGGCTTGAACTCTGGGCATAGTCTCTAAACTTTCTGCTCATGGCTAGTGCTCTACCTCTTTCAGCCATAGTACCAATTCTGTACAGTATGAATCTTAAGGGCTGGTCTATGTGTAAGGTCTTTCATGTTTTCAACAGGAACATCGTTTTTTTTTCATAATCATCTTCCAACCTGTTGGTAATTGATATTAATGAGGTGACTGTGGTGCAAGAACTATCTCTTCAAGGGTATTGGTGACTACACAGAGTGAACACATATTTTTCATTGGCTTCTGCCCTGGAGGCAGTGTGGAGGGACTGAGATCTGAACTTGTATGCACTGTGCTAAGTCTAGGTGGTGTCAGAATTGCATTGTGAGCCATTCAGTTGGCGTTGAAGAATGATGTTCAAGAAATACCACAGGTTTGGTATCAGAAGTGTTGGAAGAAAAAAAACAGATCATTATTTCAGTGTCTCTGGGAGAGGGATGGCTCTTTAATTTAGTCTGTGTGAAAGACATTTCTTTACCATCTTTCATGGTTTTACCGATCTTGGATTCTGAGTTATTTTTTGTTTTTATGTACTCATGCAGAAACGGTTTACATGCCATAAACTCTTGCACATATGGTGAATGTTAAAAGACATTTTCAGGTTGTTTTGTTGGTCATTTCTCTCCTTATGTCTTCATTTGTTTCTTTTTTAAATAAATTGCTATTTATGTTGTCTGAAATCTCATTGCATCATAAATTACATTAACACATTTGGAAACATCAATTGGGTAATGATTATGGATAATTCAAAATTAGTAGGAAAATTTGGTAGTACACACATTTCATCAGAATTTTTAATGGATGTTTGCATGGAGCTTATTTCCTATGTGGTCTTTCATATTAGAAAGTGTATCTCTCCCTCTCTTTATATTGTCTTCTCTTTCTGTCTATTGTCCCTCCATTCCTTGTTTTCCTTACCGCTTAGTACTAGTATATAGTATTCTGTTTTTAATTTGAAGTTCATTTTTTTATAGTAAATGTAGTCAAATGATGCATCTTTGTGTATTAGTCTGGTGTTGTACGATACTGGTATACTCCAGTTCCAGGAATGTTCACACATGGTATTTACTATGTAGACACTAATGCCATATGAGAACAAAGACATTTTTCTTCTCTAAATATGGGTTACCATATACTTTGACACTTTTATATGTTGTTGTACATTGACACTATGTCCACAAGCATACTAGGTACTAAGTGAACCCACTACTAGTAACATACATTTCTGCCCCTGCATACTGTGAAACTCTTAAGCTTCTCTGAAGTCTTCCCTTTAACGTGTGCAATATAAAATTTTTGATGACTTGTTTCTTCAGATATTGATGTTGATCAGATGTTGATTTCCAGTTTTATATCAGGAGAGCTTGAGAGCATATAACATTTACAAAAGTTATATTTCTTAATGTTTCTTTTGTAGATCAGGACATCGTCTATGCTGATGAGTGCACTATTTTATTTCAGTAGATTACGCACATTGTAGTTGTTGACATGAAGTGTTCTGTAATGTCGAAAGACTCCAGTAGATGGAGTATGTTATGAATTGACATGATGTAATTACTGGTATTCTTGGATTTCTAATCTATTACTGATCTAGATGCATCAAAATCTCCACATACAGTATGGACCTTGATTTTAGTTTTTTATTCCTTTTGTAAATTGATGCTCTCTTTAGCATAATACTTATTAGCATCAAATAAATTAAGGACCATTATATCTCTAGGAAAAATACTTGAACTTTAATATTCCCTTAGTCTTTTTTTCCTGAGGTATGATTTGAATAGTTTTACATAAATATATTTGGTTTGCCTTTATGTTATCTATGTATCTTCATATTGATTTACTTTTAAAATATCCATATCTATTTACAAATAAAAATGTAATACTTTGACCATATAGACATAATGTTTTGAAATATGTCAACATTGTGGAATGGACCAGGTAATTGATGTAAATATGAGCTACTGCTTGTCATACTGCTGTGGTAAGCTGACTTAAAACCTAATTCCTTGGAGATTTTCCAGGTGCCTTTCAATGTTTTTAACTGTGGTCATCATTTTTTTATTATAGATCTGTCATTCTTTTTTCTGTATAGCTGAAATTTTGAATCCATTGAATGGTATCTCCAAAACTACTCTAGAGCATATGTCTTTATATTTAAAATGGTTTTCCTTTTGTAGCAACAAAATTTTGTCCTTATCTTCTAGTTTACTGTCTCTATATTTTAATTATCATATGTAGATAATTCAAAAGAATGTGATCATTGATCTACATTGATCTGCATAGGTGAAAGTTTTCTGTTTGTTTAGCCCTTACAGATTATGTATAAATTTCTAATGCTTTCTGTGCACTCATTATAATTTGGTGCTTTATGTGTTTTCTCTGCTCCCTTCAGAAATCAAGTATACTTTTGTATACTGTTATTGATGTCCCACTTACAGATATATGCTGCCATTATTCTCAGACTTGTGTGAACAACGCAAACCCTTCATTCAAAATTGTGGGTAGTAAAACTTTGCAAATTCCTCTACATTCTCTGTACAATATAAATTGGACAACTGTGACCCTTCCTTGCAGTTGTTATATTTGTCTCTCTTACTCACCTATAGGTGATACAGAATCAAATCACTCGTTGAAACTATAAAGACGCTATGCACAACACTTATGCCTACTTCTTACACCAAACCCAATCCAGGGTATTGTCTCTCCTTCAAGAACGGTTCTAAGCACTACAAAATAAAGTTATACAGGATCTGTGTATTCTTTGAAGGTAATTTTGAAGAAGATGGGAACCTCTTGATTAAAAAGATTTTGCATTAAATATGATAGAAGTTAAGCTGACATTATTGAGTATTTGAGTAAACATACATACAATACCAGAAAAAAATTAATCTTATACGTAAATCAGATCCCATGATGTTTTTTCAAGGAGAAGAAACAACCAGTGTCACAATTAGATTTATAAGTGAAGGAAGGAAGAATTTGATTATGTATTCATAATACACAACTTTTGCATTGGCTTGCATGGATTGGGGATACCAGAAAGAAAATTAATTTCTCACTAAGACGTGAACTTACCTGTCCCATTAGCAATTTCATTCTCTGAGCACATTGTGCAATCAAAGCAACAGGCTGCCTTTTCTTCCTGAGGGGATTTCCTAAATCCAGGACCACAACTCTCACTGCAGACAGAGTTAGTAGGCTGAGGGCAATCAGATATGTGTCAGTAATTGTTTAAACTTTACATAATGCTCCAACACCCCATTGTTTTAAAATATTGAATTATTAAGTGTATTATTTCATTACCCATAAATACAATCAATAAATTGGATGTTGTTATAGATTTCAAATAACATTATTACAAAAGTCTTATGTGCTATAGCCTTGATCTATAGCCTGTGGAAATATTGAGGAGTGTGAGACCTTGAAATATAGAGCTTAATGGTGAGAAAGTAAGTTCTAGTGTCCAGTCCTATGGAACTTACTTGAATTCATGTTATTATGTGTTGTCTCCTGCTCATCTGTGAAATTTTGAAGTTCAAGGAGGAAGAATCCTCTTTGAAGCTTTAAAAGTGTGTAAAATAGATACAGACCTCCCTTTTATAGGGTTATGTGAACTCCATGCACATAGTATTGTCTAACTTTTCCAGTGGCCATGAAGTGAGAATCTTCTCACATAGGCTGATTGAAGGACTCCTCTCACCAAAGATGCTTAACCAATTAACCATTGAATGAAACCTTCACAGAAGGGAGACAAATAACCCTTTAACCACATAAAGTGATTCTTTGGGTACTTTTTCACAGTGTTAAAAACTTGCAAAGAAATATGCAACTTACATTTTATGACACTACTGTAAATCAACATTTAGAGACATTTAATGTATTTTTTTGGTGCTAGTCCCAGGGTTTGATCTAAGGATATATTCATTTTCCTTGGACTTTTTTTTCCTTGAAGGTAAGCACTCTACCACTTGACTTGTGGTTCCATCTGGAGTTTTTAATGGTCAATTGAGAAAAGAGTCTCAAACACTTTTCTGCCAGTTTGGACTTTCAATAGATCTGAAATCTTATACCTGAGGATGTCTTCTTCCTGAGTAGATAGGATTACAGGCATGAGTCACTAGTGTCCAGCCTTGCTTTCTGGTGGTTAAATGAAGATAAGCATCTCAGAGAAGTTCCTGTTTGGACTGCCTTCAAACCACAATATTTGTATCTCAGTCACCTAATTAGCTAGTATTACAGGAATAGGTTGCTGTCATCCAACCAGATATACATTGTAAGGGTGAAATTTTCTTACTTAAATGTCCTTAAAATCATTGCAATTAAACCCAACCTACCTCTGTAGTTCCTATTCCTTTATCTTCAGATAAAGACAGTTGATGAGCATATGGAGAAAACGTTCCTACTTTCACCTCAAGTTCAAGACCTTGTGGGAAATTTCATATTTTTACAATGATATACTCTGCTTCCAATTTCCTTTTCTCATCCAAAATCACTTGATCTCTAGCAGTATTGTGAAACTGGATGTTCTTCATTGCAGTTAAAAGTCATACATCATCTAATGGTGAAGTACATCCTGAGTTAAGACAGAAAACCTGAAGAAAAAAAGTTCCTGATTGCCCTTAAATTTTGATGTAGAATGCAAGTATAGTAGAACCACGTAATGAACTATTCCAGAAGAAAATCTATGGAGGAATAAAAATAATTTTGCCAAATCTTGGTCACACAGCGAAGGAGTAGATGCAATCTTTTCAAAAGAAACCAAGTCCAGATAGTCACAAATGAGATGACTCTCACAGTTGTCTACTACTGTTTGCCACAACCACTAATTTTATGAATGTTGCTAGTATGAACTTGGTAAAATTTTAATACTTAAAATAGAATAAAACTAGGTCTCTTATTCAAAATATGGATAATTCTTTTAAGCAGGATATCCTTTGCTATTACATAAGAAACTCATAGGGGAAAGCTGCATTTATAATTTTCAAAACACCTGGTATAAGGGAGGGGCCAATGCAACAGCAATATACACAAGTTAATATGTTTGAAATGATTTGTACAATTTGAGGGGTGGAGAAGAGGGAAAGTAAGAGAAAAATGAGTGAAGGGGTAACACGAAATGTACTTATTATCTTACTTGTGTAATTGTAACCCCTCCATATATCACCTTGACAATAAAAAATGAAGAAAACTATCTGCTATGAATATGTTGAGGCTATTTGTAACTAAAAGAATTTATGAAATATGAAACTCACTTGATCCTTGTTATGGCCTGCTTTTCGTTAAGAGCACAAAAATACATGTCCAGAGTACTTCACAGACATTTAAACAAATATTATTTCTTGGGTTTTGGAAAAATACCTAAAATCCTTAAATTTTATATGGTAAAATAACTATCTAGGAAGTGACATTGCCTAAGGGGTATGTCATCTAACACTCAGGGCCCTACCTGTGCTGGGAAATTCACTACCCCTTCCCGCTTTCCCACTGTTTGTACTTCTGTTTGATGAAGAAGCAGCTCATAGAGAGCCTGGGCCACACCATACACAGCGTTGTATATATGGTAACTGTCTCCAGACATAGTCATGTCAAAAATGTGTCCAGGCAACCAATCCAAGGAGGCTTCATGAGGACAGTTCTCCCACGTTACACAGTCAGACTCTGAATCTGAACAGTTAAAAGACAGAAACCACAGCCTCTCATGGAAAGTCTTCTGGATATTTGGAAGAGTTAACTGCCTTGACAAAATCTGTGAATCCAAAAATATCTGGATGATGGTGTGAATAAATGAGAGGAACATGGAAGGAACCTAATACAAAATATTTCTTCCTCATGGTGAACTCTACTTGTGAGCTCATGATACAAATTTTGCTTTTTAATAAAAATTGCTCAATACACCTCATCACATCTAGTAAGGCTTCATTATCACCATGTATAATGAGGACGTTTGCTGAATATTTATTAATCTGTTTATAAATTGCCATGACTTTAAAAAAAATACGTCAGGTCAGAGTTTGGGATTGCTAGCTCAAAGTTTACACAAATTCTTTCCTGTTCATCTCTTCTATCAATTCAGGCAGAATCACAAGCCATTCTCATCTTTCGAGGTCAATAGTCCAACCCAGCTCCAGCTGAAATGAAGGAGTAAGGAGATCCGGGCAATGGCTATCAATGTATCCTTTGAGGCCATCTGATAGAGAGCAGGAAAGTTCTTATGGTCAATCAGGGCATGATCAAAAGGCCAAAATGTAAGCTAAAGGGAATGAAAATTGGATGCTCCATGAATGAGAAAATTTCTATCCATTATTATCTCACTTATGATATGTATTAAGTAACCATTTGAAGTAGTTGGAAGGTAGATTTTTCTTAGTTAAAAATTGTTTTTATATTAGTTGTACAACATTTCAATTTGTTCATACAAAGCTCCTTGATCTTTGTCACTTTTTCCACCAATTCTTTCAATCTATAGCAACTCTAGCCATTCTTTGACTTTCCCAGGTCCATTTTCACACACACACATCTGAATATGTATGTATGTATGTATGTATACATATATGTATATATATATATATATATATAGAGAGAGAGAGAGAGAGAGAGAGAGAGATCTTGTATTTTCCCAACCATCTACCCCATATTTCTCTGCCCCTTTGCACATCCCTTTAACAAGTCCCCCCAGACAAGTTATGCATCAATGTTCTAGTGTTCGTTTTTTATGATATCTGTTAGTTGTTCAGAGATGTTATACCACGGAATTCCACCTCTATGTGTACCATAGTTTACAGATTGATCAAGTATGTAAATGGAATCAAATCAAATCAAATATGTAAAGGGAGATGTGTGTGTCCTATATTTATTTTATATTACACGTTCATATTTTAGATTTAACTTTCACATATGAGGGAACACATGCCCCTTTCCTTTTGTGAGTCTGAGTTACATCATTCAATATCATATCTTACGTATGTGTGTGTGTGTGTGTGTGTGTGTGTGTGTGTGTGTGTGTTTGTGTGTGTTTATTATTGTAGGGCATGAACTCAGGACCTCATGCACTTCCTTGGTTTTCTCCCTCAAAGCTAGATCACTCAAACCACATACTACTTCCTGCTTTTTGCTGGTTAGGAACTAGGTTTGCAGTAATTAGCCCTCAGGACCCAGCTCAGCATATTGCTATACTTTAAAAGTCATTTTTCCATTTCCTGATTTTTAAAGAAAATTATTGACAAGGTTTCAAATCCAAACAATCTCTTTGAGGCTCTAACTTTTCCAGTTCTTTCCTAAAAATCATAGTGTGGATGCGCTATTACCTTGAATACATACTCTTTGATATCACAAAATTTGATAGGTTCATAAATCCATTATCTTCTTATCATTATCTTCTAACAGCTAAAATGGCACCAAATTAGATATTTTTTTTATATCCTTTCACTCCTCGCAACCTCACCTGTGGAAACCTGTACAGGTTCAACAATGTACCAATCTGGGCAGATAATAATCCTGATGGTCCTGTCATTACTGCTATAGACTTGCTTACTCTCATACAGGAGTAGTTTGGAATGTTGTCCTTCCCAAAGAGGCTCGTAAAGGGAATTTGAAATGTTTCCAAGCTTCCATGTGAGCATTACAGATATTAAATCCCAGAGTCAGGTTATGTAAAAGATGAGGGTTTTCATTGATCTCTTCAATAGCAAAAGCCAAGGCCAAAACAAACTGGTAGGTGTTAAAGGTAAACCTGCATAATGAGCATAGAAATTTAAAACATATCAATTTGATGGACTAAATGCTTGCTTCTGTGTCAATGAATATGTTAAAACATTACCGCAATTATGATGGAATGCAAATGTAGTGTCTTATGCTTGTCTATGGGATTAAGGACATGAAGGGAATTTGTCATTAAAAGATTAAGAAACTTAAGAGTTTGCTTATTCTGCATTATCACATGCACCACAGCAAACAATAATGTTGCCCATTAAACATAGAATGTCTTTCAAGAGACCAAATATTCTCTTATTTTTTAATCTTCGAGTAACTAGCTCCATGTGTGTGAAAAATCACGTGTTTTTGGTCACCCAGTTTATGTTATGGGGTTATATGACAGGCCGGGCTAAGTAATACATCTTCAATAGTCATTTAAGGAAGATTCTGTATTAAGCTTCACTAACTAACAGACCTGACATATTGAACAACTCTTCCTGCAATATCAGCCAGAAGAAGAGCTCAAATGCCAGATTAGGAAATTTTATTCTTATTTATGTAATAAAACCAAGGGGAAGCATCTAACTGCAAGCACATCATCATGGAGAAAGAAATCTCCAACATGAGGAGTAAAGAAAGATTTGTGAGTAAGCTTTACATTGAAATCCAAAGATTGAAGGCCACCACTTTAAAATGCTGTAATCACTATTGCTTTCCCAACATTGTTAGTTTGAGATCCTAGAAAGACTACAGAGGAATAAAGAGAATCAACACTTTGCGCTTTCTCTCTCTCTCTCTCTCTCTCTCTCTCTCTCTCTCTCTCTCTTATGTCTGTGCAATGGTGTCAGTACGTATATACACACATTCTAAAGAAATAATATTTAATCAATACACATTGTTTAGAAAGAAAATAATGGAGGCAAGACAGAAATACAAATGTGAAGATTAACTTTAACATACGGTGTACACATATTTGAAATTTAAAATTGGAAGCCTATCATGTTAATGATGTTTATAAACAGAAAAAAATAGTAAGCATGAATAAAGTCTAATTGAACATACACATATTTAGGAGGAACCTGAAAGCAAGAATGAAGACATGTGGAAAATGATTGGTCAAAAGATGATAACACTATTTGAAAAAGCATATATTAGTGTTTTGAGGATTTAGTAAATGGTTGAGAATGACAAAAAGTTAAAATGCTTTTTTAAAGAAGAAATGGCAGAATTTAAATTTCTTAATGTAGACAATGATACAAATATGAGATATCTAGAGATGAAAGCTTAATCAAATGTTTGACCACAACATCTCCTCATGTACAGAAGCTATAAATGGAATCAATAACAAATAGGTATTCCTCTGTTTTCCTAATGGCTGACTCGTCAATAGAATCCATAGAATCCTGGAGAGCATGGCAGAAAATCTTTAGAATATTAGGGGAAAATGGATAAATTGTGTACCAAGATTACTGTTGCCAGCAAAGACATCCTTTAGAAGTGAAAGATAAAAGGGTAAAGATATTCCCAGACAAGTACAGTTAGAAGAATATAATTCCTCTTCCACAAAAAAAGTACTCTATTTGTCTCCCAAATTTAATGCCTATGTAATACAGCCACTTTGTAAGAAAATCAGAATGAGATACACAGCAGTTTGAAGAAGTTTTAAAATGGGAAATGTTAAATGTTTATAAGGTATAACAACCAACATATACAAAAATAAACACTTATTTTTACATAATTAAGAGAAAAGCATTCTGTTACAAATATTGAACCATTGATGAACAATAAAAATATTCCAGAATGTATAAAACTTACTAGTTGAAGTGGCTGTAAAACTAGTTGAAAATGCTCTAACATTGTAAATATGCTAGAGAAATTGTACACAAATCTTATGCAGAGGGAAAAAATATTAATATATTTATATCTTATAATCACTGTAGAATATAAAATTGGATATCCAATATTACAAATGATAAGAGGGACACAATGCAGGTGCAGTTCCTGTTTATCTTTAACATTTCATCTTAATATATTAACTGAAAAGATTTAATTAATAATTAAATGAAAAGATTTCATTAAACATTTCTGAACATTAATGTATGGACTTTGATCATGGCCCTCTATTACTTTTATGTTTATTGTCTCTTTTTATTTCATCCTCCCCACCCCAGATAGTTGTTATTCCAAAGTAGCTTCCTGTCATCTATTTTCAGTTCAGTAATTACCAGAAAATATATAACAGAAAAATGAAAGCTCGTAATCCAGAAATCAGAAGACCCTACTATTGAACTTCCTTCATAACCACTGAAGTCTCTATAAAGAGAGAAAGAGTGGAAGAAGTTTCAATTAACATAGAGAACAAATAACATAATGGCAATAAGGAGCTGTGACCTGTCAATAATGACTGCAAATGTAAATGCAAATGTAAATGTAAATGCTAAAATGGCTGAATGAATAAAAACTAAAGGCCAAAGGATAGGTTGATGCCAAGAAATTCATCTCACCATCAGTGGCCCTCAGTGAGTATAAGGAAGGTCAGTAAATACAAATGAAATATAAAAGAAAGTAGGAGTATCTATAACATATCATATCCAATATACTTTAATCAAAGTGATGAAATGACATTTTTGTAATGTAATGATGAAGGTATCAAATTTACAAGATGAAATAGCAATTCAAAATATATATTTACATACCATACAATCACTAAACTACAGACTTTGATAGTCCTCAATATAATAATAGCTGAAGATTTTATGGAGGGATCATTCAGACAAAATCAACAGGGAAGCAGCAGAGTTAAATTTCACACTTGATCAGAAGATCCTCACATACACCAACATAACACTTCATTCAACTTCTGAGTAAAACTTCTCTGTAAAGAAACAATCATGGGATGGGACACAAAGCCATCCAGATATTAAAAATGTTGAAAGTATATTGAGCATATATGCAGACACACTATAGTAAGGATAGAAATTAACAAGGAAAGTAAGCACATAACATGAAAAATACATGAATTATTCATCAACCAAAATTAAGTATTCAATTTAAAGTATTCAATTTAATTAAATGATTAATGCATGATATTGTGAATTGTTTTTCAAGGCAAATTTCAAGAAATAAACTGATCCTTGGAACAAATGAAAATGAAAACCATATGTGTATATAAAAAGGGGAATAAAAGGAAACCATAACCTTTCCTAAAAATCAAGAGAACATATAATTACCTAAAGCAGCTGCACTGCATCTCAAGGAACTAAAAACAAGGTGATTTTTTTTATTGTGCTCTTTTCTGTTCTTCTTTTTCCTGTGTTTTCTTTTTTTTTTTCCTTTCCCTTTTTCTTTGGTTTAATCCCTTTTTCTCACGTTTTTGTTTTGCATATAAGATTATCTAATTTGGGGAAGCGAATGGGAAACACAGAAAGGGTAGGACAAAAGGTGAAACAATTCAGAAATGATACCCATTAGACTCTATGGCAGATACTCCTTGTCAGGGAGAGTAGTTGGGATGGGAGAAACTGAGAGAGAATGAGGGAGGGAGTGACACTGTTCAAAAAGAAATATACTGACTAGCTGAATTATATAACCCCTTTGTACATCATCTTTACAATATAATTTTTAAAAATTGAAAATAAAATAATAAAGATAAAAGAAAATGAAAAAAAACACCTATGGCTATAGAAAATGTAGGAAATGGTAAAAACTTCTGCTTAAATCAAGGACAAACTGAATTAGAGAATCTATATTGCAACTCAAGGAACTAGAACTAATAAACCTCACGTTAGTAAAAGGAATGAAATAATCAAGTAGAAACAGTGGGACAAAGGGTGAGCCAATTTAACAAAGATACATACTAGACACTTTGTTGGAAATGAATTTTACACCTTGGAGGGGGTGGGGAGTCAAGAGGTCAAGAAGTGGGAAGAAACAATGGGAGGAGTAACACTATTCAAAAAGAAATGTATTCCTTACCTGACTTATGTAACTATAACTTCTCTATAATCATCTTTATAATAAAATTTAAATTCAAAAAGAAAAGGAAATAGAATGTGAAAACACAGTAGCAATAATCAATCAAGCAAAGAGGAGGTTCTGTAAAATCAAAAGGTGGATAAAACTGAAGTAAATATCACTAAGAGTTTACCATCATGGAAAGGAGAATATACTTGGAAGGAAACTAGATTTCTCTCCTACTAGTAGGCAGAAAACCACTCAAAAGTAGATGCGAGATAAAATAATGAACCTGAGGTTCTCTTGCAAAAGGATGGGATGTCAGGGTAGAGAATACAGAGATTATTTGTCGGGTCTTCATCCATCCCACAAAAGATGGACGGGGCAGAGGAAAGGTAAGTGCAGCTGCTCACCCATTCCCTAGCCTCCCTTAGCCCGGGAGACAATCAGATGCAGCAGGGAGTCAAGTCAAGCAGGAAAAGTCGTTAATTAACACACAGCAATCACTTTTTAAAGCATAAAAGACCTGGTGGCAAGGGAGGTGAGGAGAAGGAACCAATCACTGTAAAGGTCAGACCTTATCATGCACCTAAGCTTCCATGGGCTGGTTATGCACTGAAAGTAAAGCAAATTCGGCTCTGCCCCCTCAACTCCCTCTCAGCCCCATCTTTGCTGCCCATGTGCTGTACAGATTCCCCCTTTTTTGTTTTAATGGCAGACCCATCTCCCAGTTAGATATCCTTTTCCCTCCTCTGTAAAGTTATGTTAACAGGATTACATTGGTAAAAATAGCATTGGCCACGCAGGGGGTTCGAGGTAAGTCTGGGGGGGGGGGGCAAGATTCACCAGACAAGGATATGGAGTGCCCCTGTGCATGATCCAAGAGCCCATCCCAGTTACCTTACATCCCCACTTAGCACAGTAATAAACATCAGCCCCGCTTCAGTTAGAAATGTCCGAAGCAGATTAATTCCTGGGCATATATAAAAGTCAGTATCTTGTAAGGTTGTCCTCTTTAGAACATGGGAGTAGCCTGGGTATTGGGAGTTCCACACATGCGGCATGATGCATCCTCATGGGCTCCCGCACTCAGGCCATTCTACTAGTTCAGAAATACAAGAAAAATTTAAAACAAACTCTGCAGACATAGCAAAGCAATCCTGGGCACCTGGTGTCTTTTAAGTAATCCAATTCCTTGTATGTGACTTTCAGCGAGCACAGGGGTCAAGATGACCTTTGAGCTTTACTGTTAGCTCCCAATATATCTCCTGTCTTTGCTTAAAGAAGCAAACCCACCTGTCTTAGGTTGGATGGATCGCCTTGTCTGCCTTACCAGTCATCGAGAACTTCAGAGTGAAGCTGAAGGCCCTGTGTTAGGTTGGTCAGACTGACACCCCCTCTTACACGTCTCTGACTGTGATTCTTCTGGGGGGAATTTCATTCACTTGGAGCTTGATCTTATGTAACTGGCTGGCTAAGCTCATAAGAGTTTTGCAGTGCACATATAATGCAAGGAAGGCATAGAAAAACCATCAGCAAATGCATTACCAGGCCAAGAAATGTCATTAGCAGTCCTTTAACATTAATCAGGGATGGGATAGTGGCCTTGCCACTTCAGAGTCCGGGGGGGGGGGGGGAGCTTGTTCTAATCCAGCTATTTGCCTGTGGGGTTGAAAAAGATCTAAAGGCAAGTTATTTGGTGATTTCTGCATTGCCAGCTCTGATCACTGCTCAGGTCACCCATTGGGGTTGATGCAGATTCCGTAGGGCCATTGCCAGGGCTGCGAGGGTCAGGACAGCCAACAGCCAGAGTATCACCATTGTTAGAGAACACAAGAGCTTCTCAAGGGTTGATTTCCCTTGGGGATGGTAGGTAATTATCTTTCTGGCTTTTCCTCTTTTAAACACAAGCCTTGGCCACCATAGCCATTTTTCTTTCCTCGTTGGTTAGTTTATCCTTGGGCATCCTCCTGTATAGAGGAAATGGGTAAGGCCAGCGCTCTACCACTGAGCCAACTTCCCCGCCCGGAGAAGTGGGTAAAAACTTAAGGTTCCTAGCAGGGATCCAAATGGGGGCTGTCTCCCATATGGGAAAACAATGCATCCAAATCCCCTAGGGGGTCAGGTCCTCTCCATTGTTGTGTCAGGGGATCCTTCCACCTGACTTTCACTTGGGGCTTAGGGTTTAATTGTCCCCAGTGCTTCTGAAATCTGGATTCAGTTGTCCCTTTTGAAAAACTTAAAATGTTAATGGTATATGGGGGCTAACTCCCCTATTTTGTTTTAATAATTTCTCCTTAAGACACTGGTGATTTCTTTCTATAATTGTTTGGCTTTGGGGATTATAGGGATTTCCTGTAGTATGAGTAATATGCTATTTGTCAAAGAACTCTTACATTGCTTTACTAATAAAACGGTCCATTATCAGTTTTAACTTGTGCTGGTAGACCAAAGGTGGCAAAGCATTGAAGAAAATGTGCTTGTGAATGTTTAGTTCTTTCTCCTGTATGTGCGGTGGCCCAGCATGCTCCTGAATAGGTATCTATAGAGACAAAGATATATTTAAACTTACCAAAGGCTATGAAATGAGTAACATCCATTTGCCAGAGGACGTTAGGTTTAAGGCCTCTGGGATTTAACCCTGGTGGTTGGAATGAGGGTACTTTTAAGAAGGGCTGGCATGTTTTACAGGAATGTACTATCCTTTTGAAGTCCTTTACAAGAATCTGAGGAAATCTATGCTGAAGACCTCTCCAATTAATATGGGTTAAATCATGCACACAGGTAGCCTCTTATAGCGTTAATGCTTGTGGGCCAGTAGCTAACTGGTTCACCCAATTATTGCCTAGGAATAAAAACCCAGGACGTTTTGAATGCCCTCTCAAATATTGAGTATGAATAAGGGATCCCCGCCCTTCTAATAAGTCCTTAAGAATAACCAAAAGAGGGGAAATAGGGTTTTCATCCAGCTTAATATGTGCCTGGGGAATATGGGGCAACAAATTAATCATTTATAGACTATCAGAATACAAGTTAAAGGGGTTTTTTAATGTCCTGAAAGGCCATAATTATGGCCAGCATTTCTTTATATTGTGCTGACCCTTGACAAGGTTGAAATGTTTGTTGGCTTGGGGTCTTTTGTTGCTCCTCAAAGGCTGAATACACAGAGCCTGCTTTACCTCCATCAGTAAAAACATGGAGGGTGGCAGGAATAGGCGTAGGAGAAAATATAGAAGGCATTTTGAGGGGAAGTTGCCATAACATGACAGTCCATTTGGATGGCCCATAATGGCAGTCAATTTGGCCTAGAAACCCCTCCAAGGAGAGATCAAGACGAGCATTGGCTCGAATGAGCCACTCAATGTCTGCCATCCAAAAAGGAAAAACAATGGAGTGAGGGTTGAGGCCATAATGCCTTTGGGCTTGGGTCCTTACCTTGAGGATAGCATCTGCAAGTTGGCCTGCCTGAGAGCACACCCGAGGTGTGCCCCCCAGGGGAGTGTGAACCCACTCTAATGGCTCCCCCCCCTTGAGTTAAAACTGCAGAAATTAATGTGACACCTGCAAATAACCAAAGGGAAATGGGCTCAAAAATAGAATACCTCCTCAGGGAAACTTCATCCAGGGCTTTTTGCAACTGCAAAAATATATCCCGACGGCTGTTTGTAATTGTAATAACTTCTTGGGTCATTCTGTTTTTTAGTAGGGCAAATAAGGGCAGAAGACTATCATTAGGGACGGGAACCTATGGCAACAGCCAATTGATTTCCCCTAAAAGACTCTGAAATTGGGTTAAGGTCAGAGAGGCTGGAATATCCAACAAAGGCTTAAGGAGGCCTACCTGAGTAAAGGTAAGCTGGGTCCCGAGCACATTAAAAGGAGATACCTTTTGAATTTTACTGAGGGCTATAGTAACACCCCCCCTTTTTTTTCCTATGGTGAGAACCAGGCTTTCCGTGTCTTGGTGCCCCCAGAATTATATCATCCATGTAGGAATAGGCAAGGGAGGTATCTGAATCAAGCACAGGCCCTAAAAGTGTGGCCAAGTACTGTTGGCAAAATCCTGGGCTATTGGACATTCCCTGTGGCAGCACCGTCCATTCAAACCTCCGATCAGGCTGGGAAAAATTGAGAAGAGATGGAGAAAGCAAACTCCTCGCAGTCATCTGAATGCAGGGAGATATAAAAAAAAATCTTTAATATCAATTGCAACCAAGGTATATTCTGAAGGTATAACGGTAGTCCAGGGCATGCCTCTTAGGAGCGTTCCTACTAGCTCCATCCTTTCATTTACCTTATGTAGATCTTTGAGCATATGCCAAGCCCGGCAGGCTTTTTGAATAACAAATACAGGTGTGTTCCAAGGACTCATAGATAGGCTTATGTGCCCAAGGTTTATCTGTTCCTCCCCAAAAAGGTGGAGGACTTCAAGTTTAAGTTTGGTCAATGGCCACTGCTCCACCCAGTTAGGGTTTCCCAGTTTCCTCCTAATGGGAGGTACTCAGGGAGCAGTGGCCTTTAGGATTGGGGTGAACCTGAGCAGGTCCGCTATGTCCTTCTCTGTAATTATGAAAGTTAAAAAAATCCTTTTCCTTAACTCCCTCTAGATGCTGTTTAAGCCATTGTGCTTCTTCCCCAACCAGAATATCTTCATAGGATGCTCGATGGTCTGTAGTGACCAAGGCATCCATTTGTCTTAACATGTCTTGCCCAAGTAAATTGGAAGTAAGATTTTTTGCCACTAAAGGTCATATCTTTCCATGTTCTCCATCTGGGCTAAACCATTTCATAAGAGCAACCATCTCTTTGGACAGGGAGTTGCCCCCTCTCCCCAATATTGAGGGCCCGGGTGTAAGCTTCCAGTCCAAGGGCACGTCTTCCTTCCTGAGTATGGTTTAATCTGCCCCCATGTCAATTAACCAGTAAAACCTCTTGCCGCCTATGAGAATACTCATTTTAGGGTGGAATCCTTCTACCAGGAGGATGGTCCAATAGGCCTGGGTCGTCCTGCCCTGAGGCTGCCTGGGCCTCACAGCAGAGGGGTTTACTCCTTGAGTTAATGGGGCTGGAGGATGTCCCTCCCCCAGGTTAAAGTCTTCCCATCTAAATCCAACTTGGAATGACAATCCTTTTTCCATCCCTTCCTGCACCTGGGACAGCATGTAGAGGGCGGTTTGCCCCCCTCCTCCCCAGCCAGAAGCTTTACAAACTGATCTCAGAGCTTCCCTGCCGGCAGCTTGCAGTTAATACTCTGTAGGACTTGGTCTACAAACTCAGCTAGAGGCTCACCAGGTTTTTGTCTCACTCCTGCTATGGGGCACTTAGTAGGCCCATCATCCAGTTTGTACCACGCAGCAAGTCTAGCCTGCCTCATCTGGTCATGGTACAGGCCAGGTATCGCGGCCTGTTAGAAGCCAGTGGAGTACCCTTACCCCTCCCTGTTAACATGGTATGAGTAATAGGTATCGCAGGTTGAGCCTGTTGGTTATTCTCCTCCACACTCTGCATTCCTGCTTAAAGAAAGCATACCATTTAATAAACTGAGAACTGGTGAAGACAGATTAGGCCACATCCAGCCAGTCCTTAGGGACACACTGGTGATAAGCCATGTCCTGTAATAGGGTCTGGGCCCAGGGAGAATTCCGGCCATTCTCTGCCACTGCCTTGCGGAGCTCTTTAAGATCCTTAGCTTCCCATGGATACCATTCCAAGGGTCTGTTAGCTCCTGGTGTTAGATTGACCGGATATGTTTTGGGAAGCAAATCCTGTGTCCTAAGGTCTGGGCTCCCTAGTGGCACTTCGTTTAAAGGGCGGGCCTCCGAGTAGGTAACTTCCCCAGCCCTCAGCCCCTCTATGGAAGGTTGGTAGGGTTCCAGGTCTTGCAGGTCCCTCTCACAGGTCAAGTAGGGCACCCAATTGAGGGAATAGGGAGGGAGCCTAGGACCGTCAGGGGCACCTGAGTCAGAGGGGGTAACTTTTACCCTCGTTTTGACTTCCACTTTACATGTTTCAGTGCATTCTCAGTCAAATTTGACCCATTCCTTTTCCTTCTCACTTCCCAAGTCCTCCTTTACTCCCTCTAGGCCTAATGTTGCCTCCTCCTCCTTCTTCTGTGAAATAGCATTACCCATACTAAAGGTTTAACTTACCCTGAGAGACTGCTTAGCCTCGGCTGGCATCTTTTAATTTTGAGCCCTACGTTGGGCTCCACAGAAGATGGACAGGGTCCCAGGAGTGGTAAGTGCGGGTGCTGGCCCATTCCCCAGCCTCCCTTAGCCTGGGAGACAATCAGACCCAGCAGGGTTTTGTCAAGCAGGAAAACTCGTTTATTAACACACAGCAAGCACTTTTTAAAGCAAAAGAGACCGGGTGGCATGGGAGGGGAAGAGAAGGAACCAGTCATTGTAAAAGTCACACCTTATCAAGCACCTAAGCTTCCACGGGCTGGTTACGCACTGAACGTAAAGCAAATCGGGCTCTGCCCACTCAACTCCCTCTCAGCGCCATCTTTGCTGCCCATTAGCCCTACAAACATTCATGTGTGCACTTGAGTTCCAATTGCCCATCCTGAGGACAGATCAGTAAATGGAAATGCAATGATGAGTTACTTATGGCTTGTTTATTCATCTCCAGAATCATCACTGTGACTGTGATCTGTTCCCAAAGTGTAGAGAGGGAAAAACCCAGCAATCATCATATCTCCATCCATGTGTGCTCATCTCTTCATAGTAGAAAATCAGCCAGTGCCACCCCCGGATCTGACCAGGAAGGGAAGCTGGAGAAGAACAAGTGTGAATATCAAAAAGGCTCATCTTTGACGCACTTGCCAAGGTGAAATTCTGGCTGTCAAGTATATATATTCATAAATCTTTTTATTGGTGTCTATATGTCTTTTTATTGACAGAGAGGTACACTATGGCCCACCTTTCATCAAAGCCTCTGTGAATCCTCAGGAAGAATGGGTAAAACTTCCCTAGGGCTCTGCATCTGCGGCCGTGCATGTAGAGAAAAACATGAGTTGGAAAACATGTTTGCACATTCTCCTTCTTCCTCCTAGGTGATGTGATTTCCTTCTGGACCACAGATAGGGATGTAGTTGTTTTTGATCTATTTGGTCTAACAACTGTGTCAAGGAACTATTTGCATCAAAGCCATTTGAGATGATGCAACTGGATTGCATCAGAATATGCCACTTCAGGTGCATGATGAAATGGCCAAAAAAAAAAAAAAAAAAATCTGTGCCACTGAGATGTCAATCAAAGCCCAGATGGTAAATTCACAGGCCTATTATCCACGACAGCTACAGAACATTGCTGGTTGATTCAAGCAGTCCAGATTCCATAAACAGAGGTCTCCACAAATGCATCCATTTACTGTTGCCTAAGGAAGCAACAATGTTCCTGATCTACTGATTGTTTACTTTGTTGTGCTAAAGGTTTTTAGTTTGATATAATCCCAGTTGTTAATTCTTGCTCTTATTTATTGAGCTATTTGGAGTTTTAATCAGGAAGTTACTACCTAATCAAAATGTTCCATTTTTTATCCATATTGTAGTGCTTTATCTCAAGTTTTAGCTCTTTAATACCAGGGTTTTGCAAAACAAAGATCATTCACAATATAGGGTATCCTAGGATACCTTCCACGGTGTCCAGGGAAGATGGCTGCAAGTGTGTTCCTAAAGAAGCTCTGTGAGAGGAAGCATTTAATCAGCATACGGGATAGCCTTGTATGTACACATGTGGGGTCTTTACACCCAGGGGCAATATGGCTGGCTAGCGCTCTCTCTCTCTCTCTCTCTCTCTCTCTCTCTCTCTCTCTCTCTCTCTCTCTCTCTCTCCAGCTAGCCTTTGCTTCCAGGACTCAGTAAAGCCCCACAAAAGAAAAATGTATCAAGAATGGACACAATGGAATTATATGCTTCCATAAGTCAGAATAATACTGTGCCATTCAGAAGGAAATGTAAAGATGTGGAAAAATTATATTATGTAAAGTAAGCCAGACCACAGAAACATAGGTTGGATAGTTTCCCTCCTTTTTTCTAACTAAAATATTTATATAAATCAACAAGTAAACATGCTGGATGATAAAAGACAAAAAATACACAAAAAACATGATAAATTATACTGGACTCCAATCATTCACACTGTGAGACCCAGGAAGGATATTCTAAAGAGGATCATGGATGCCCAATAAGCGATGTGCATATGATCATATAAAATGATATTTATAGAAATGAACTCAAAGACTTGGAAATGAAGATTTTGTTATTTTGTTTATGTTTTGTTTGTCTTGTTTTTATTTTCTGTACATTTTGTCTTGTATGTAAGTTTATCTCTTTTGAGGAGTGTAAAGAGGGAGTATAGAAATTATAGAACAAAATGTAGCAGGGATAATCACTAGACAGTATTTTGAAAATGAACTATACAGCTTGTGGGCATGAATGGGATGGAAAAATTGAGAAAGAAAGGGTAGGGTTGATGCTGTTCAAAAAGAAATGTATTCATTACCTGACTTACTTAACAGTTAGGCATCTGTACATCACCTTTTCCATAACAATAAAAGAGGAACCTTCTAAGGTGAAGTATGTATCCATTAAGTGTTTGTAAGAATTAAGAGGATATTGAATTGAATTATAGTTGCACATGGTCCACATAAACTAATGGGAAACCTAGGGCATTTCTGCTCCAAATGAATAGTACAACAAAGATTTTATCTGCTATTTGAGTGAAAGATGGAGTATCTCTATGCCCCTAGAATTATTGTATGTATAGTTTGTCTTCCCTGATGCCATTAAGATATCACAGTGCAACACATTGGCACTGTTACCTTTCCAGGGCTAAGTCTTTTACAAGGTGTTCTAGAACTTGACTTCACAGCCCACCCTTTCTGTATACCTACCATAAGCTAGTTAACCACCCAGAACATACTGAACCATCTGTTCAAAAGGTGAGTGCCAATTCGAATACCATGAAACTCTTTACCTGCAGGTAGGACATAAGGAATAGGCCTGTGAAGTATGTGCTCAGAGAAGCACACTTTTTGGCTAATGTCAGAACCTCATTTCACAAGCAGTGGTGGTGCTGGCTTAGGCTGGTCCTATGGCATGTGCTGTCCACAGCTATGGAAACTTTTCTGTGCCATTTCCTTATTAGTACAATATTCTCTGTATATAGTTTCAGTTATCTGAGGCAAGAAACAAAGAAGACATTTTCATGAAGAAGACACCAGATTCTATCTGGAAGGAATAGCTTAACCTAGTTATATACAGAGCAAGGATAGCTGAGATCAGACTGAGAAGACTCTAGTCATACAGAGTTATCTGGGGTTGGTTGTCCATATATATGGAGCACCCACAGTGTAATAGCGTTATTTCTAGCACTGAGCATAGTTTACTGAGATGATCGGGAAAACCCAAGCTCTGCTGGGCTTCAGGAAATAGAGAATTCTCTTTAACACTAGAAATCCTGAAGAGTTCAGTAGGTGTGAAGTCCTCATGGACTCATCTAGACAGGATGAAATTCTCAACTCCAGTTTGAACTTCATACCATAGGACCAACTCAGAAAGTAAGAGTGCATTGGTTTCAAGGGAGGATAATTTTCTTCAGCATGTTGGTGTGTGTGTGTGTGTGTGTGTGTGAGTGTGTGTGTGTGTGTGTGTGTGTGTGTGTGTGTGTGTGTGTGTGTGTGTGTGTTGGTCATGGGCAAGCACTAGAGGCCATAACTTTTGTGATGTGCCCCAGAGCCCTGCGGTTTGGGTTTTTTTCTATAGGAAGAAGAAAACATAGAATGGTGGGTATCGTTTTCAGCTCTGGATGAGGCTGCAGCTCACAGACTAACTCTGTGACAAGTCATTCTCATGACAGAGAAAGGGCATCCTTTCAGAAAAGGATACAACTACTAACAACATTTTGTCTCTGGCTTCCTCCCTAGAGTTTATCATCACTACATACTTGCCTCCTCCTTTGTTTTCCCCCACAATCCTTTCGCTCCCACCTCAACAACTACCACAACCCTCCCTGCCAAAGGTGAAAAGTTCATTTTCAACATAGTGTCTTGTACTATGGGTGTATTGTTACTATGGGTGAACCAGTATCCTTATTTAAGCATTTGTTTTTTCATTTATCCTCCCCGAATTAGAGAAGTGTATATATAAGATGCAGGGCACCGACATCAAATACAGTGAAAACAGGGGTTATACCATGGGGGGAGAACATACAAAGCAATCAAAAAATCACATGGTACATTATAAATATGTTAGAAACAATAGCAAGAAAGAAAAACAGAAAATTGTGTCCCTATCTTGGGGTTCATCTCGCTTAACATCATCATATATGGTCATATGTACAGAGCTTTTGGCCTATTCTGCTTGTCCTACAAATGTACTAGTTATTGCAAATAAGGGAAACCATGGGACCTATGTTTCTTTGGACCTGACTTACTTCACTTAATATAATTTTTTCCAAGTTTTTCCATTTCCTACCAAATGGTGCAATGTTATTCTTTTTTTGGGGGGGGGGTCCAGTCGTGGGGCCTGAACTCTGGGCCTGGGCACTGTCCCTCAGCTCTTCAGCTCAAGGCTAGCGCTCTACCACTTGAGCCACAGCGCCACTTCTGGCTTTTTGTCTTTTTGCTTATGTGGTGCTGAGGAATCAAACCCAGGGCCTCATGCCTGCAAGGCAAGCGCTCCACCACTGAGCCACCTTCCCAGCCCCGGTGCAATGTTATTCTTTCTCTTGGAGGAATAGAATTCCATTATATCTATCTATCTATCTATATATGCCCATATATACATATATATATATGTATATATATATATATATATATATATATATATACATATATATATATGACATATTTTCTTGATCCATTCATCTACTGAGAGGCATCTGGGTTGGTTCCACATCTTAGCTATGGTAAATAATGCTGTGATAAACATACTGTGCTAGTAGCATTAGTATGGCCTTGTCTGTGATCAGTTGGGTAAATGCCCAAAAGTGGGATTGCTGGGTCATAGGGGATATCTAGGTGGAGTCTTTTGAGGAACATGCATACTCTTTCCAAAGTGGTTGAACATGTTTACACTCCCATCAACAATGCAGTAAGGTTCCCTTCTGGCCACATGCCCTCCAGCATCTGTTGTGATTAGAGTTCCTGATTATATATCTGGGGTGAGGTGGAATCTCAATGTTCTTTTGATTTGCATTTATTTATGGCTAGATAAGTTGAGCATTTCTTCATGTGTCTATTGGCCATTCTTATTTCCTCTTCAGAGAAGTTTCTCTGTAAGTCTTTAGCCCACTTATTTATTGGGCAGTTGTTTCTTTGAGGATTTGTTGTTGGGGGGATTTAAGTTTTTGAGTTCTAAGTATATTTTAGATATTAGATCCTTGTCCATTATATGGCTATTGAAGATCTTCTCACAATCCGTGGGCTTTCTATTGATCTTGCTAGCTATGTCTTTTGCCATGCAGAAGCTCAGCAATTTCATGCAATTCCATTTGTCCAACCTTTTTTTGATTTTTTGTGTTTCTGGGTCTCTATTAAGAAAATCTTGGCCTGTACCTAGAGTTTCTCCTATTCCTTCTTGTAATGCTTTCAGGGTGTCTGCTTTGACTTCGAGATCTTTGATCTGTTTGGAGTTGGTGTAGTGTGATATATAAGGATCTAGCTTTAGTTTTCTACAGGTGTTTAACCAATTTTTCCAGCACTATTTACTGAAGGGGCTGTCTTTCTTCCATTCTAATTTTTTAACTCCCTTATCAAAGATTAGGTGGCTCTAGGTCTGGGGGTTCATTTCTGGGTATTCAGTTCTATTCCTTTGGTCCTGAGGTCTGTTTTTGTGCCAGTACCAAGCTGTTTTGATGACTATGGCTTTTAGTAGAGTTTGAAATTTGGTATTGATGTTCCTCAAGCACTGTTCTTTCTATTAAGTATTGTTTTGCTGTTTGGGGTCTTTTATTGTTCCATATGAATTTTTGGGTTGTATTCTATTTCAACAAATGATGCTGGCAGAAATCTGAAGTTAGGTCCTTCTATACTATGCTGCACCAGAATCATTTCCAAATCCATCAAAGACCTCGAGATAATAGCAGACACCCTGAAAATATTACAAAAAGAATAGAGCAAACACTTGGGTTCCTGGAACCAGTCAAAACTTTTTTATAAAGGCCCAGGAACACACCAAATCAAAGAAAGGTTGTATAAGTGGGATTGCATTAAACTGCAGAACTTCTTCATGGTAAAAAACATAGCTAGCAAGATAAATAGAAACACTACAGAATGAGAAAAGATATTCACTAGCCATACACCACACAAGTGTCTTATGTCTAAAATACAGTTAGAGCTAAAAAAAAAAAATCCCCCAAAAACTAATCCCCACAGAAACAACCACCCCATAAACAGACAAAAGATTTGAAGGAAAGCTGGGCGCTGGTGGCTCACGCCTGTATTCCTAGCTACTCAGGAGGCTGAGATCTGAGGATCGCGGTTCAAAGCCAGCCCGAGCAGGAGAGACCGTGAGACTCCTTTCTCCAATAAACCAACAGAAAACCGGAAGTGGCGCTGTAGCTCAAGTGGTAGAGCGCTCGCCTTGAGCTGAAGAGCTGAGGAACAGCACCCAGGCCCAGAGTTCAAGCCCCACGACCGACAAAAAAAAAAAAAAAAAAGATTTGAAGGAAGACCTCGCTAAAGAGTAAATAAGAATGGCCAATAAACACAAAAAGAGATGCTTAACATATCTGGCCATAAAAGACAAGCATATCAAAAAATCATTGAGATTCCACATTACCCCAGTCAGAATAGCAATCTAAGAAATCTAAGAACAGATGCGAGTGGGGATGTGGCTAACAGGGAATGCTACTACATTATTAGTGGGCGTATAAACTTGTTCAGCCACTCTGGAAAGCAATATGGAGGTTCCCCAAAAGACTAAACATAGAGTTGCCCTATGACCAGCAATCCAACTTCTTGGCATTTATTCAAATGACCAAAAAGAAAGCGACACTGAAACTACCAGCTAAGATATGGAACCAACCAAAATGCTTCTTAGTAGATGAATGGATCAAGAAGATGTGGCAAACATATACAATGGAGTTCTATGCTTCTGTCAGAAAGAATGACATAGCCCCGTTTATAAGGAAATGGAAAGATCTGGAAAAATTATATTAAGTCACATCCAGAGGAAAGTCCCATGATTCCCGTCATTTGCAACAACTAGACTATGTCTATGATATTCTTAAGAGGGGATCACAATAGCCCAATTACAAACTGCATACGACAATATATAATGAAGTATATCAACATGAACTCCAAGAATTTGTAATAAGAGGTTTTATTTTGTTTTGGATACAGTTAATTCTATCTCTTTTTCTACTTTAGTTTTCTATAAACTTGTCTTGTAAATAAGTAATTCCAATGCATGGAAGGGGAATGGAATCACAGAAATATCAAGACAAAAGATGATACTAAATTGAGCACTATGTTGGAAATGAACTATATAATTTGGAGAGAAGGGAGTAGGTAGGAGTAAGGGGGAGAAAATGAGGGAGAGGGTAACATTACCTTACCTATGTAATTGTAACCACTAAGTTCATCACCATTACAAAAAAATATTAAAAGAAAGAAAAAAATGAGTGTCACCTATTAATTGAAGTGATTCTAAGAATATAAACTAATATCTGATTTTAAAATGCAATAGATCTGATCAAATATGTGAATTTAATCTTAAGAGGGCCTATTTCTCTCAGTAGGTGTTTTCTCCCTGAAGCCATGCAGAAGGTTTCTATCTGGTCTTAACACGATGATGTAGCACTTGGGTGCAAAGATGCAGCCCAGTAGTCTAGCACTAGACGCCAAGATGGAGAAGAACTCAATAACCAACATGACCTCCCCTTGGCACTGTGGTAGACAGGCTGAAAAATGAGCCAGACAGTGCAGAACACTAGCATGCAGAACACTAACATGCTGAAGGCCAGAAACTTGGCCTCATTGAAGGTGTCAGGCAGGCTCCTGGCCAGGAAAGCCAAAGTGAATCTGACCAGAACCAGGAAGCCCAGGTATCCCAGGACACAAGAAGGGGACAAAGGAGCCCCTGTTGCACAGGATGATGATGTGGTCGTGTTCAGAGTGTGCGTCTGTGTCCACGAAGGGAGGAGAGGTTCCCAACCAGATTCCACAAAGAGTCACCTGGATCAGGGTGCAGATGGGGATGATGAAGTTAGGAGCCCCGGATAGCAGCAGCCACCTCATCCTTCTCCCTGGAGAAGTGACCTTGAAGGCCAGAACCACAGTTACAGTTTTGGCCAAGACAGTAGAAGCAGCTACAGTGAACACAACAAATGTGGTCTGCTGTAGAATGCAGGTGGCTGTGTTGGGACGGCAAATGAAGAGCAAGGAACAGAGGAAGCAGAAGATGAGGGAGATGAGTAGGATGTAGTTTAGAGCTTGATTATTAGCCTTGACAATGGGAGTGTTCTTTCTTTTTTGTGTGTCCGGTCGTGGGGCCTGAACTCTGCATCTGAGCACTGTCCCTCAGCTCTTCAGCTCAAGACTAGCACTCTACCACTTGAGCCACAGCGCCACTTCCGGCTTTTTTCTTTTGCTTACGTGGTGCTGAGGAATGGAACCCAAGGCCTCAGGCATGCAAGGCAAGCACTCTACCACTGAGCCATCTTCCCAGCCCCCAATGGGAGTGTTTTTGTGTTTCACAAAGACCCCAAGAAAAACTGTTGTGAGTGTAGATAAAGAAAGAGCCATTCAGGCCAAAGCCATCCCTAAGGGTTCTCCATAAGCCAGGAAATGTGCACCTCTTGGGAGTCACTGGTTTTTCTCTATGTTGGCATACTGATGATCTGGACACTTCATACACAGTTCCATATCTAGTGAGGAATTAAAATAACCATGTGTCCCTTTCCAATATTTAAAAGGAAATTAGGAAATCTCTATACTGGGATAATTCTGACATGTCAATACTTATTAGCACAAAGTAAGTTTTACCAAGTATTACCAGACATGTTCTGTATAATTTTTATATCTTTATCATATTCACACACTCCTTCTATGTTCTCTCTTTTTTTTAGTCTGATCGAAACATTTTTACTTGAGTGATATCACACTTATTATTTCTTGGCATTTCTAATAACTTCACAATTATTTTCTCCACCTGTTCCTGCTGCCATAATAACCTGGAATCTGTGTGCACAACTCAAATGCCTCATTCCAAGTCATGGATAGTAAAGCTTGCATTTCCCTCTATGTCTCTGTGCAATATATATAAGAGCACTGTGAACCTTCCTTGCAGTATATTTGTCTCTCTTATGCTCCTGTAATATGATGGCAAACAAAATCAAATTAATCTTTGAAGCTATAAAATCATGCTATGCTCAACACTTGTTTCCACTTCTTACCCCAAACACAACTGAAAGCACTTACTTTGTTGAATTAACAGTTCTGGGCACAGGAAAATAAAGATGTGCAAGTCTGTGTTTTCTTTGTATTTTTAAGGTAATTTTGAAGAACGTGGAGACCTTGTCCTCAACAAGGGTTTGCAATTAATATGATAGCAGTTAAACTCACATTACTGGGAATTTGAATAACCATGCTTACAAAAGAAAAGTAAAATAATCCTATTGAGAATTCAGAGCTCATGATTTTTTAAACAAGTTTTATCATTCTTTTTTGCAATTAAATTGCTAAGTGAAGGAACAATTTGTGAATTCTAATTCAAGACTTTGTATTGACTTGCATGGATGCGGGAGACTCTAGGAGACAGTCTGAATTTCTCCCTCAGCTATGAATTTACCTGTCTCATTAGTAATGTCATCTTCTGAGCAGGGTGTGCAATCAAAGCAACAGGCAGCCTTTCTGTCCTGAGGGGATTTCCTGAATCCAGGGCCACAACTCTCACTGCAGACAGAGTGAGGACGCTGATGGAAATTTGATATGTATCATTAACTCTTAAGACTTTTATCTAACATCCCAAAAATCCATTGTTTTATAGGGTTGGATAATTAAGCATAGTATTTTATGAACATAAATCCAGTCAGGATGTAAATGTTGTTATAGGCTCCATATAATATTATCACAAAGGCTTGTGTGCTATAGTCTTGATGTCTAGTCTGTTGAACTAGTGAAAATTGTGAGAGCTTTAAAAAGTTAGAGATTAATGTTGAGAAAGTAAATGTTATTGGCCACCCCTATGGAGCTTGCTTGAATTCATGATTTTTCCTACTCATCTGTGCACTTGTGAAGAGCAAAATGGAAGAATTCTCTTTCATGTTTTAAAAGTATACTGTAAATAATGCATAAACCACACATTTTTAGGGTTATGTGAACTCCATGTCCATCTTATCTTACATTGGTCATGTGGTGAGAACCTTCTTTTCACACAGGATCATCCAATGGTTCCTCTCACCAAAGATTCCTAAGTAGCAAGCCAACTAATATTGAATGGAAATATCCAAAGGGAGAAGAATGAAACCTTCAGCGACATAAAGTGCTCCCTTGGGTACTTTGTTATAGTGTTAGATAACTGCTAATAAGTATGCAATTTATATTTTATGACATTGTGCTAAATCATCATTAGGAACAACTAAATTTTTTGCCATTTATGGAGCTTGAACTCAGAGCCTGGGCAGTGTCCCTGAGCATCTTTTACTTAAGGCTATCACTCTATCACTTGTGCCACAGAGACATTTCTGGCACTTTCTGCTTATGTAGTACTCAAGAATTGAACCCAGAACTTCATGCATGCTAGGCAAGCACTCTAGCACTGAGCCATATTCCCAGCCCCCATTAATTTCTTTTTTATTTCAGTGCTTATCCTGGGGCTTCAATTCAGAATTTTGCACTGTTTTCGGGCTGTTTTTTCATTGTTTGCACTCTATCTAATGATCCATAGAATAACCTTAGTTTTTTGGTTTTCAGTTGAGATAAGAGTCTCACAGATTTTTTTTCCAGTTCAGGCTTTAAACTGACCAATATTCTTAGAACTGAGAATGTCAGTCTCCTGAATAAATAAGATTACAGGCATGAGCTAATAGCACTGAAACTTAATTCTTTGGTGGTTAAATGAAGATAAGAGTCCCACAGATGACTTCAAACCATGATGTTCAGATGTCAGCCACTGGAGTGGGGAATATTACAGGAATGAATTGCTGGCATCCACTGAGATACACATGTTAAGGATGAATTTTGCTTACTTGTACATCATTAAAATAATTACAATTGATTCCAACCTACCTCTGTGGTTCTTATGGCCCAGTGTACCATATCTTCAGATAAAGACTGTTGACAACCATGTAGAACATATTTCCTACATTCAAATTAAGTTCAAGACCTCGTGGAAAAGTCCAAATGTTCACAATGCCATACTCTATATCTAACTTCCTTTTCTCATCCCAAACTACTTGATCTCCAGCAGTATTGTGAAACTGGATATTCTTCAGAAAATAGTGCAGCTAAAATAATGTATCATTTTATGGTGAAGTGCATGCAACATTTAAGACAGAAGACCTCAACTTTGAAAAGCCCCGGATTGCCTTTAATTTATGATTCAGAATTCAAGAACAGCAGAGACACTCGATGAAGTACAACATAAGAGAAGTTATGAAGGATTAAATATAATATTTCTGAATCCAAAGATGCAAAAGGCCTCTTTTCAACGGAAAACAATTCCATGTAAATAATCATGAATGAGACAATGCACAGCTGCTAGCTACAGTTTCCATAAGGAGTGATTTTATGAACGTGCTTGTTACATTATTATTACCTAAAACATTATAACTAAAGTATTAATACCTAAAGTAGAATGAAACTGTGTCAGTTGTGAAAGATGTTTAATTTTGTTCACCAGGCCATCTTTTGCTCTTATGTAAGAAACTCATGAGGAAAAAGTGCATGTATGGTTTTCAAAGTATCAGCTATGAGTGCAGTGCCTCAGAGACATTTACACAAGTATGCTTTTTTGCATAGAGTAAGATAACCATCTAAGATGCAACTTTTCTCATGCTATGTGCCTCCTGAAACAGACGTCTTTACCTGTGCAGGGGAAGTCACTGTCCCTTTTCTATTTCCCACTGTTTGTCCTTCTGTTTGATGAAGAAATATCTCAGGGAGAGCCTGGGCCACAGCATACACAATGTTGTATATATGGTAACTATTTCCAGACATAGTTATGTCAAAAATGTGTCCAGGTAATCAATCCAAGGAGGCTTCATAAGATCAGTTCTCCCACGTTACAAAGTCAGGCTCTGAATTTGAACAATTAAAAGACAGAAACTACAGCAAGCAAGGAAAAAGTCTTCTGGGTATTTGGAAGGGTTAACTGACTTAACAAAACTTGTGAATCCTGAACCCTCCCTGGGATGGTGTGAAAAAATGAGAGGAACATGGATTGAACCTAGCATAAAATATCTCCTCCATGTGGTTAAATACCAGTGTGAATTTATGCTACAGACTTTTCCTTTTATGAAATATTCCTCCACACACATCATGAAATATAGTGTGAATTCATTATCACCATATTTAATGAGGACATTGGCTGATTATTTATTAATCTGGTCATAAAGTGTCATGAATTTTAATGTCAGGGCATAGTTTGGGATTACTAGCTCAAAGGGTACACAAACGCTATTCTTGGTCATCACTTCTTTCAATTCAGGAAGAATCCACATACCATTCTCAGCTTGTGAGGTTAACAATCCTACCAGTTCCAGCTGAAATGAAGCAGTAAGGAGACCATCGCATTTGCTATTGATATGTCCTTTGAGGCCATCTGATAGAGAGCATGAGAGTTGTTATGGTCACTGAGGGCATGATGAAAAGGTCCAAAGCTAAAGGACATGAAAATTGGCTGCTCCATGAATGAGAAGATTTCTCTCCATCACAGTCTCAATCACTATGTATATTATGTTAACCAGATGTTGGAAGTTGGTGGAACGTAGGTTTTACATTTAGTATTTTAAAAATAATTTTAATAGCTTACAACATACCAATTTGTCCATACAATGCCTCTCTTTGTCACTATTTTCATCAACACTTCCTATCTACATCAATCCTGACTTTCCTAGTTTTATTTTCACATAAGCACATTGAATATTATGTTGTATTTTCCCAACCATATATACCCTATTTCTCTGCTACTTTGCACATTCCCTTAACACCTACACTCCTCATACAAGATATTCTTCATTTATCTGCTGTTCATTTTTTATGCTTTTTGTTGATCAGGGAGGTTATATCATGGAATTACACCCCTATCTATACCATATTTTATAGCTTAATCTTGTATATATGCAAATATGTGTGTGGTCCATATTTATTTAATATTTCATGTTCATAATTTAGATATAAGTTTCAGATACAAGAGAACCTTTTGGGAGCCAACAGTAAAGCTCTAAGGTCATCTTGACCCCTGTGCTCACTTGAAGGCACGTACGAGGAGCTGGCTTACTTAAAAAACACAAGGTGCCCAGGATTGCTTTGCTATGTCTGCAGAGTTTGTTTTACTTTCTACCAGTTGACCTTGTCTTGTTTTACTGCACTCTGTTTTTACTGAAATTTTCCTTGTTTCTCTGGACTACTGTAACCTTATGTTACCTCTTGACTTCTAATAGTATATATTAGGGAAAGTTAAAAATAAACGCTGCTGCAGTCTTGAACTGCAAACCTCCCGACCCCATCCTTTGTCTTATGTCTTTATTTTTCCGCATCCTCGCCCCCTAATTCAGGGTTCCCTTGTGTTGCCGGCAGGCTCCAGCAAGAACCCATGTCACTTTTCTCTTTCTGAGCTTGACTTACTTCATTCAACATAATATCTTGCATATGCAACTGTGTGTGTGTGTGTGTGTGTGTGTGTGTGTGTGTGTGTGTGTACGCGTGTGCGCCCATGCACACGCTAGAACAGGAGCATGAACTCGGGGCCTCATGCACTTCCTTGGCTTTTTCTCTGAAGCTCTCACTCTACAGCTTGAACCACGTATTACTTCCTGATATTTGCTGGTTCATTATAAATAAGTCTTCTGAGTAGCTACGATTATATGTCTGAGCCACTAGTACCCAGCTCAACATATCTTTACACTTTAATGCCAGTTTTATTTCCTGATTGTGATTGTTTAAAAAAATTGAGAATGCTTATCACTTAAAATAATCCATTGTCTGCTCTACATCTTTGCTGAACAATGGGACTGTATTTCCCATTAACTTGAATTCTTACTCCTTGGTATCAGAAAGTTTCATAGATTCATAAATACAGTCTCTTCTTACACCTGAAATGGCACCAAATGAGACATTTTAAAAATATTGCTCCACTCCTCACTTGTAGAAACCTGTAGAGGTTCAGAAATGTCCCAGTTTGTGCAGATGTTAATCCTGATGGTCCTCTCAGTACTACTATAGACTTGCTCTTTCTCATACAGGAGTAGTTTGGGATGTTGTCCTTCCCAAAGAGGTTGATGAAGAGGTTTTTAAGTGTTTTCCAAGCTTCAAATTCAACATCACAGATATCAAAATCCACAGTCAAGTTATGTAAAAGATGAGGGTTTTCACTGATCTCTTCAATAGCAAAAGTCAAGGCCAAAACAAACTGGTAGCTCTTGAAGATAAACCTGAGCATCAAATTTAGAAGTACTTCAAAACTCATGACTGATGGACTGAATGCTTGTTTCTCTTCCAATAAATATGTTAAACCATTACACCAAATTGAGATGGAATGTGAATGTAGTGTCTTATGCATTTATACAGGATTAGATAAAGACATGAATGAGATTCAGAAACAAACTGAATGAGATCATACTTATTTTCTATTACCACATGCACCATAGCAAAAGCTCTACTCTATTAAATATGGAATAGGCTTTCATGAAGCACCAAATATTCTATTGCCTTTATCTTAGTGAAAAATCTTATGTTTTGATTCACTCAGTTTATGTTATGATGATATGAAGCATATGGTTGTGGAGGAGGGAGGGAAGGGATGGTAGAGGAAAAACAAAAGAGGAGATAACAATGCTTGATAGCAAATGTACTCATTACCTTGCTCATGTAACAGTAACCAATCTGTACTGTATTTTTACAATAAAAACGTATTTTAAAAAACCTCAGGGATATAGTCTGATCTGGAGATGCATGCTAGAAATATATTATGTAAATGATGCTCCCCTGTGATGATTGTTACGAAGTAGATACTTCAGATGTATTAATTAACTTGTTAATTAGATTCATGCAACATCCAGGTTTTTTTGAAGATCATTGTAAGGAGACAGGCTACAGATTATTAACTTAAAGACCCTTGGAAATAGAATGAGTTTACATTTTCATTGCTTACTTTTTGTCTTGGTAAAGTTCTTCACATCAATGCTGTAAGAATTAGAGGCTTCGGATTTGTTATGACTATATTTATAGGTATATAACTTACTGTACTATTGGTTGTTCATGTACATTTTACCTGGATCTATCTCTGTTTAAAACAAACCGGCCAGTTTTCATGCAAATGTTCTGGAACAGAGAGGTAGCTTCTGAAAATTATTGCTTAATTTCTTCAGTAGATAATACAGGAAGAAGGAAGGAAAATTGTTCCAAGAGTATTGTGTGCATGTATCAAATATCGCAATGGAACTCCTTCAAAATGTAATTTATACTCATCCACAAAAAATATTTTAGAAATCCAAAATAATTGCAGCTTTGTTGAAGATATATGAAGCGTAAAAATTGTAGATACCTTAAGTACCTAAAATTACCTGTACCTGAAATCAGGTGGCTAATATCTAAGAACCTTGAATCAAAACCTCATGTGGCAGAAAAGCTCACTGACATTCTCAGCTCCAGTAAACCAATATAAAGCCAGAAGTATGGCTCATGTGGTAGAGCATCAGCCTTGAGAGAAAAGGACACTCAAGAGTGCAAAGCAAGCTAAGCATTAGTGGTTCATACTGTAATGCTAGCAATCCAAGGAAGCTGAAAATGAACAGAAGAAATTTTAAATATGGGAGATAAAAAATGATATAAGGTTTAAAAATGGTCATAGAGAAGGTGACTTTAAACAAATTATGTCACATGGAGGGTAGAACTACAATATGAACCAAATAGTTGGCAAAGTACCATAATGTATAACTTTGAGAAATGTCGGAATATCAGTGGATATAGAATTGAGTTCTAACCTACTAATGTCTAACTGCAGTGTTACACTTATCTACAATGAAGATTTCATTAATAAATATTTCTATTTGTAGTTAGTACCATGCATAAAGTTGTACTTAACCCAGATCATATTTCTCTCCATATCTGAAGATATCTAAGAAACATCCACTTGCTGAAATGACAAAAATTAATGTGTCCATCTTAGCACACTAACAAAAAGACTCAAACACACATTGGGAAGGAAAATCAGCAAAACATGGGCAGATTGTGGGGAATATATAAAATATGCTAAGACAGGTACTGATGCTTCATGCCTCTAGTCTTAACTAGTCAGGAGGCTGACATCTGAGGATTATATTTTAAACCCATCTTGGGCAAGATGTTTGTGAGAATCTTAGTCTCCATTTAACCATTAAAAAGTGCTTGTTATGTACTTGTTGGTCAAGTGGTAGAGCACTAGCCTTGAGCAAAAAAGCTCAGGGACAGTGCTCACACCCTGGGTTCTCATGACCAGCACAAGAGAAATAAAGATCAGCAAACATACCAATTACAAGTAAGATAAAGACACATATCTTCTATAGCAGAGAAGAGAAAACTTTTTATCCCTGCCATCTTGGCTTTAAACAGTAGGCAGCTACCTCAGGATACACTTGTCACACAAGTGACAGGTTGTGTTGAATTGAAATGTTAGAGGCAATGACTTTTTACTTGCAGCAGGCATGGAATATGCTGCTAGAATCTCTGGAAGTTTTATATAGCCATTTTTCTTTTATTTTGTCTAGCCATTTACTACTGAGAAACTCTGCTGCAAGTCTAAAGCCAAGTATCTCCATGTGCATGAATGAATAGAAGTCACCATGAGCAGATAAAATTCTCTTTTAAAGGATTTTTTAAATAACATCTTGATTGTGGAGAATATATGACATGAAATTATGACAACATTTTTAGTTTGAAACAGAAAATATTTGTCTATAGTGAGACAGAGAGAGAGAGAGAGAGAGAGAGAGAGAGAGAGAGAGAGAGAGTCCTAGTGTTTGAAATCAGAGCCCAGATACTGTCCTTGAGCTTATTTTCTTAAGGCTAGCACTCTGCCATTTGATCCACAGCTCTCCTTCCAGGTTTGGGTGGTTAATTAGAAATAAATCTCTTGCAGATTTTTATGCCCTGGCTGGCTACAAACCTTGATCTTCAGATAACAGCCTCCTGAGTACTTAAGATTACAGCCATGATTACAACATACAATAAGATTTTTTTTTATCAATATCCTCATGAGTGTTAGCAAAAAAAATTCTCAGACCACTGATCTATGGTGAAGGAAATGTGTCTCCAGCGTTTTAGAACTGAACTCATGCCATTGACTTTGTTTGTAATAACATGACTTCACGCCAATGACAGCTGGGATGGAGGAGATACAGGGACTCTGTAATAAAGACAAGAAGTTACAGCCCTGGAAAGAAAGGAAACCTCAAGTCCTCTCCTATTAGCAGTCAGAAAATTACTGCACAGTAGATCCAAGATAAAATAATGGAAGTAAGGAGCTTCTGGTTCATAGAGATGGGAGGTCAGGGGAGAAAAGACAGAGAGCATTGATATGTGCATCAAGTTCTCACAACCATTGCCCATCTGGAGAACAAATCAGTAAATGGAAATAAAATGATGAGTTTGCTTTGTTCATCTCCAGAAGCATCACTGTTTCTGCCATCTGTTCCCAAAGTGTAGAGAGGGAAAAATCCAACAATCATCACATCTCCATCCGTGTGTGCTTGGTGTTTCCTTGTAGAAAAGCAGCCAGTACCAGCTCAGGACCAAACAGGGAGGGGAAGCTGGAGAAGAAGGAATGTGAACATCAAAGGGCTCATCCCTGAAGCACCTGCCAAGGTGAAATTCTCTCTGGAAAGGAGCCCCACAGTGTCAGGAATGTATATCCATATCTGTTTCTGTAGGTGCACATGTGACTTTTTATTGACAGAGAGTTACACTGTAGCCAACTTTCATCAAAGTCTCTGTGAATCCCCAGGAAGAATGGGTAAAACTTCCCTGGGGCTATGCATCTGCGGCCCTGCATCCAAGATAAAAACATGAATTGGAAAACATGATTTCAGATTCTACTTCTTCATCCTAGGTGATGTGATATCCTCCAAGACCACAGTTAGTGAGTCCCCAGGGAAGAAGTTGTCTTTGATATATTTGGTCCAACATCTGTGTCAAAACTATTTTCATGAAAGACATTTGGGATGTTGCAACTGGATTGCATCAGAGGATCTCATGTCAGATGCACAGTGAAATGGCAACAATCTTTGCTAGTGATAGATCCACCAAAGTTATTAGGGGCACCATACCCAAATGTCAATTCACAAATCTAATTTCCATAACAGTCACAGAACATTGCTAGTTGATTCAAGCAGGTTTCAATAAAAATCCCATGTGAAGAGGTTTCCACAAACGCATGCATTTACTATTGTGTAATGAGGCAACAATGCTGGTGAAACTAGCAATTACATGTCAATAAGTCAAGGTTAATGCAGAAATTGTGTAATACATTTACATTCTGAAATTTCCCATTGAAACATAATTTTTTTACTAAACTTTCTCTATATACATGAATGAAGTTATTTTCATGGTGTATGTGTCTGAGAACATGTGGTAATCTAGGAAATTCTTCTCTATCACAAGCATTAATAAATGTTACAATCAACACTATGTTTTCTACTAGTCAAAATACATTTGACCCAAATTCCATGTAGACATCTCATTGGCCCTGAGAACAGAGCTTCTTTATGCTTCAGTACTTTCTAATGAGTTTGCCAATTGTCTATTATAATACTATATTCAATCCGTTTTATAGAATTTTTATCCCTTAATTGTTAAATTCTTATTATCATGTTATATCTACAGTCAGCTTATATAGATCTCTGTGTGTATGTATATGTGAGTATACATTCAATGGGCCTCAGTCTCACAAGGTGGCTTCATATTATACAGGTTTTTTTTTATTAGTTTCTTATGGAACCTACATGCCAATTTTCCTACTGTATATATGAAACTACATTCATCATGTGTATATGTTCCCTTTTTCATCATCCATTCTTTAAAATTTTATTTTATCGTAAAGATGTTGTACAGAGGGATTACAGTGACATGAGTAAGGTAATGAGTACATTTCTTGTTGAACATTGTTACCAAACCTTTGTTTTTCTTCCACTATCCCTTAGCTCTGCCACTCCCCCCAACCAAAGTTGTAAAGGTCATTTCTGACATAGTGTCTTGTGAGTATTGTTGCCCAATGGATCATCCTTCGTCTTCGTTTCAGCATTTTGTTATTCTCCTCCCCTTCCCCAAATCAGAGAAAATTATATACAAGATGCAGGGTACCAGAATCAAAGACAGTGATTGCCACGGATAAAACAATGGAAAAAGAAAAATGAAATAAAATAAGAAGAAAGAACTAGATACAGTACATTGTCAACAGCAAGGTCAAATAGTCAAAAAGGACCTTTTGTTTCCATATCTTCAAGGTCATTTCATTTAGCATTATTTTCTATGGTCATATGTACATAGCTATTGAGCGATTATGATTATATGCCAAGATTATCCTAGACATATACTAATGATTACAAATGATGGAATCCATGTAGCCTGTATTTCTTTAGGTCTGGTTTACTTCACTTAATAGGATTTTTTCCAAGTCTTTCTATTTCCTTACAAAAAAGTGATGCAATTCTTTCTGATAGAAGCATAAAATTCCATTGTGTATGTATGCCATATTTTCTTGATCCATTGATCTATTTTGGGTCATCTGGGTTGGTTCCATATCTTAGTTATGATAAATAATGCTGCAATAAGCATAGTTGTCCTGGTAGCTTTAGTGTGTGGCCTTGTTTGTGATCACTTGGATAAATACCCAGGAATGTGATTGCTAGATCTTAGGGGAGTTCTATATTTAGCCTTTTGAAGAACCTCCATACTACTTTCCAGAGTGTTGAACCAGCTTACATTCCTATCAAGAGTTTAGTAGTGTTTCCTTTTAGCCGCATCCCCACCAACATCTATTATTCGTTTTCTTGATATTGGCCATTCTAATGGGGTTCAGGTGGAATTTCAATGTGCTTTTGATTTGCATTTCTTTTAAGGCCAGCAATGTTGAGAATTTCTTCTTGTGTCAATAAACTTATTCTTATTTCCTCTCCAGAAAAGTCTCTTTTTATTTCTTTAGCCCACATATCAATGGAGTGGTTGTTTCTTTGGGGATTTGTTATTGGGGGTTAATATTTTGATCTCTAAGTATATATTTGATATGAGACCCTTGTCTGTTGTATAGCTATTGAAGATCTTCCCCAATCTGCTGGTTTATCTCGCTAACTATATCCTTTGCCATGCAGATGCTCTGTAAGTTAATGTGATTCTATTTATCCAGAATTTCTTTGATTTGTTGTGTATCTGGATCTTTATTTAGGAAGTTCTGACCTGGGCTAAGGAGCCCTAGCATATCCCATATCCCTCCCTGTGATATTTTCAGGGTCTCTGCTTTTACCTCAAGGTCTTTGATCCATTTGGAGTTGATTCTGGTGCAGGGTGATATATAAGGCTCTAACTTCAATTTTCTAAATGTGTATAGACAATTCTGTCAGCAAGTTTTGTTGAAGAGGCTGTCTTTCTTCCATCTGATAATTTTGGCTCCTTTATCTAAGATTAGGTGCCCATAGGTCTGTGGGATCATCATGTCTGGGTCTTCAGTTCTATTCCATTGGTCCTTGGCCTGTTCCTGCGCTGGTACCAACTGTTTTATTTTTTTTTTTTTATATATAACAGCTTTATAACAGAGTTTGGTATCCCTCCAGCATTGTTCTTGCTGCTAAGGATTGTTTTCCAAGTCTTTCCATTTGTTACTCTGAGAGGAGACCTGCAAAGACTGCAAGTTGTTAAGGCAGAAATTTATTCTGGCCATTTAACCAAACCGAGAGGGAACTCATCTATTCACTATGAGTGAAAAGTACCATTCAGACAGGCTAGAGTCGGGGAATCTAGGTAAACAGTCACACTACATATCAATATTTTGAATCCAACTATGTCCCAAACCTATGCATGTAGGCAGTGTGAATCCCAACTTACAAACCCCACAGATGTACAGATGCCTCCTGCATCCTTCCCCACTGCTGCCTAGACCTTGACCCAAGGAAAGCTTATCGCAGCAAGGCAATCAGGGACTTCACTAAGAGACTGCATACTGGACATCAGTAATAACAAGGTCCCCAAAATATATTAGAGAATGTATTTTTGGTTTTTTTCTTTGTGTGTGTGTGTGTATGTGTGTGCTGTTTTCATTAGTCTCAGATATACAATCTCGTGATTACTAGGCCTCTTTCTTAGCTTTCTGCATGCTTAATGCTGTATATATATTTGAGGACCAAATTTTCTATTTTTCTATATTTTTTCAATTTTATTAAACATCTTAAATTAATCAATTTTGTTTTTTTGAAGTTTTTAAGTTTTAAAAATTTTTGGTTTTGGTCTTAGCTTTCTCCCTTCTGTTCCTATCATTCACTTTATTCCTCTCTTCTATTTTTCGCATTTCTTTAGTTTTCATTATATGTCATTCTAGTTCCCTTCACTTTAATTTATTTTCCTTTCTCTTCAGTGCTTTTTTCTTGTTTTTCTTTATTTCATTGATTCTTATTTGATTATCTGTGAGTGATTTGTATTATTTTGTATATAGTTTAACACTTCTTTTTTATATTCGTTGTATATAAAAGTTCTGTTTTATTTTGTATGATAGCTTAACATTTATGTTAAGCTATACTTTCTTCAGATTTGTATTGTTATGCCAAGGTCGCAGGACCCACCCCCCTCGTAAGAAGACCACCGAGAGTCAGACTCTACAGCTGTTTTACTTAAACGGGCTGCAGCTCGGGCCTCATCCTACACTCTGACACAGTGGAGCCTAGGAGGAGAGTCCCAAGCTAAAGATTTGCAGTTCTTATAAAGGCACACAATCAGGTGGTTTAGCACCACGTGTTGCTCTGCTCTGAAACAAGCAGCAAATGGTCACTACCTCAAATACTCTAACCTTTCATTCTCTTCCTTGACTTATGGTCCTGAGCCACAATCTTGTGGCTCTGGCCCAAAATGAAACTCCAACAGCTCTTGATCTTGAATGGGTATACCAATAACAATCAGTCCATTTTTCTTTTCTTGAGGCGTATGTGGCGTGGTTGGGTAGGATGCTTGGAGACTTCCCATGTTTCCCCACGGTTATCCAAGGCAAAGGGGTCAGCCGGTCTGGTGTGGGAGCAGTAGATCCAATCCAAGTAGTAATGACATCAACCTTAAGGGCAGTGGGTTCCAGAGATCTCAAGTTGTGCCTTCAAATACCCAGTCCCTTGGTTTAAACAAATGGTGGGGTAGGAATAGAAGCAGAATCATATAATGCTCTAAGCTGGGGCCACATACTCTTATGCACCAGCTGTAAATAGTCATGGCTTACACAGAAGTTCAGTATCATCCAAATCAGCAAACAATTAAAGCCAAGCCAATAGGGTGAATTTCTTATTCTAAACAAGGAAAAAGGAAGGAGTGATACCCAGTCTGTGCCAGCCTCCAAGGCAAATTTAGTTAAGATCTCCTTTAGAATCTGATTCATTCTTTCTACCTGCCCTGAACTCTGGGGTCTTTAAGCACAGTGCAATTTCCAATCCGTCCCCAGTGCCACGTCTATTCTCTGCATTACTTTTCAGACGAAGACTGGTCCATTGTCCGACCGGATGGTGGATGGGAAACCATACCTGGGTAGGATTTCTTCCAGAATTTTCTTAGCCAGGACATTTGCGGTCTCATGCTTTGTTGGGTAGGCTTCAACCCATCCTGAAAAAGTGTCTACAAAAACTAGCAAATATTTATATCCAAATTTTCCAGTTTTAATTTCTGTTGAATCTGCTTCCCAATACACACCTGGCCTATCTCCATGGAGGTGAGCTCCTTTTGTAACTGGTTGATTGGGGGCATTGGTGAGCTGACAGGTTTTACAATTTTTAACAATGTCATCAATGAGTTGATTTCCTTGACTAATTTTTACTTCTGAGTGTTGTGGCAAGTCCTGCATTCTTCGGGTTCCCACGTGAGAGACCCGATAGATTCTTTTAAGAATCCCCTTGCCCAATCTTTGTGGCAAGATAAGTTTCCCCTCACCAGTTTTCCACCAGCCTTTGTTTCCTTCTCTGTCCGGGGGTTTATAGGCCATGAGAATTTTCTTTATCCACTCGAAGTCTTCTTGGGAGTACTGAGGCTCAGGAGGCAAAGTTCACTGCCATGGGTCTACTAGAGTCAGTACTTCGGCTCTGGGCTGGAGGGCCGCCTCCTTAGCTGCCTGATCAGCCAAGTTATTTCCTTTGGTTATTGAATCAGTTCCCTTTTGATGGCCAGGGCATTACATAATGGCAATATTTGCTAGTTCCCATATGGCCTGTATGAAGCTTAAAATTTCCTCAGCTGTCAGCAGCCCCCTCTCTTGGTAAATGGCTCCATGGACGTGCACAGTGGCAAAAGTATACCGACTGTCCGCATACATGTTTAGTCTCTTCCCTTTTCCCATTTGTAGGGCTTTTGTTAGTGTAGATGTTCCCTGGGGGAGTGCTTTTGCCCACACTATCTCAGTGTCCATGGTGACTGCTGCGTCTGCATACCTTTTTCTCTCTCGAATGAAACTGCTGCTGTCGTTGAACCAGGTATGTTCAACATGTGATAGTGCCAATCCAACAAGTCTGGCCTCTTTTCTTTGGCCCGGTCTCTCTTTTCACGTTCAATTTCACATTCTCGGTCCTTCCTTTCCTGCCTTTGTTCCTCTGTATCTCTCTTATTGTAAACCTTTTCCACCACGGCTACTAGATCCCTAATAGACTTTTCACCAAGTTTGTCTAGAGCCTGCAACTTTCTCTTTATATCTGGTGCAGCTTGATTTATATAGGCAAACATAATCATCTGAGCCAACCCCTGGGTCTCAAGATCATATGGGATATATTGACTAAAAGCTTCCATGAGCTTCTCAAGATATGCTGCCAGACTTTCTCTTCCTCCCTGTCTTACATCATAAACCTTGGCCATATTAGTAGGTCGGCGAGCTGCCAACTTGAGACCTGCCAACAGATCCTGGTGGTAGACAAGGAGTCACTCCCTACCTTCAACCATATTGTAGTCCCATGTTGGTCAGATTTCAGGAAAATAGGCAGCGATCAGGACAGGATTCATTATGTGTGCTCCTGTGGGGCCAGGGATACATTTACGGGCCACCTCTTGGATACAGTCTCTCTCTTTGGTGGTAAAAAGGACCTGTAAAAGCTGACTGCAATCATCCCAAGTGGACTGATGAGTAAAGAGAATACTTTCAAGCAAATGAATTAAATCCTGGGGTTTCTCAGAAAAGGGGGCATTTTGGGTGTGCCAATTGTATAGATCACCGGTAGAAAATGGCCAATATTGGAGTTGCTATTGACGATCCACATCCACAGGACCTTCGGTGTGTAAGGGAAAAACAGCTGCATTAGAAGGGGGGTTGATACCATGGCGTTTTCAAGTGACTGGCTCCTCAGAAACTTTAAGGGCAGTTGACGAGGGTTCTATAGCTCCCTCCTCCTCTTGCTCATTCTCAGCTTCTGCAAAAGGAACCTGGGAAGGGGAGTATGGGGGAGGAAACATTTCTTCTTCCAAGTTATCTCCCTGAAAAACCGGGGGGTATAATTTCTTTTCCTCTTTCTTAGTTTCTTTTTGTAAGTCTAGGAGGCTAGATGGAGTGGTGCCCATGGTTTCCAGTCCCGTCAGTCGTACAGCCCCCCCAAAAATTAATAAACAGTACAAACAAAACACACACAGGCCTGGCAATTACAATAAAGGCTTCAAATGACGGGGTTCCAAGGACCCCCACTCCCCGTTCCACACAGCGGGGATCCAAGGATCCTGCTCCACATGGCAGAGTTACCCCCGCCCCACAAGAGGATCTGGGATTTCTCCCAGTTCCTCCAGTGTTGTCGTACAAGCACGTCCACTTGGACAACCCTTTACGAATTGGAGCAGGCGTTCTCACAAGGAAAAACGAAAGTAAAACAGACAAACGACAGGACAAGACAAATTAAAAAAGACAGCGCTGTTTTACCTTTAGAGTCTGAGGTCTCCCGGGTCTTTGGGTGGGATCCCAGACAAGCCCCCACTAATATGTTATGCCAAGGTCGCAGAACCCCTCACAAGAAGACCACCGAGAGTCCGACTCTACAGCTGTTTTATTTAAACGGGCTGCAGCTCGGGCCTTGTCCAACTCTCTGACACAGGGAAGCCTAGGAGAAGAGCCCCAAGCTAAAGATTTGCAGGTCTTATAAAGGCACACAATCAGATTGTTTAGCACCACGTGTTGCTCTGCTCTGAAACAAGCAACAAATGGTCACTGCCTCAAATACTCTAACCTTTCAGGATAACACACTTCAAATTCACATGTCTTTTCTTGAAAAATAGATGGCTTATGGCAGAACATTTTTATTCTTTTCCACCAACTGTCCTTTAGTAAACAGTGTACTTTAGGAAACATGGTATGTTCTCTATCTGAACATCAGATTTATTTTATCAGTAGTGGGGCTTGAACTCAGGGCATAAGCACTGCCTATGAACTCTTTTGTGTTCAAGGCGAGTACCCTTACATTTTGAGCTACAGCTCAATTTCTGGGTCTTTGTTGGTTAATTGGAGTTAAGTGTCTTGCCAGGGCTGGCTTTGAACCATGATCCTCAAATTGCAAGCTCGAGTAGCTATGAATAAAGGTGTCATTTAACAGTGCCAGGCTGAGTCTTATTTTTTTTATCACACATATGGATAGCTTGGATTGCATTTGACCTTAATTTTGTGCAGACAAAACAGTTGTTGTGTTTTGTTTCTATTCCTTTTTCAATTGTCCATGAGAATATGGATTTCTGTATCTTTCCAGGAGAAAATATAAGGTGCAAGTACGTGACATCATTTACTCATAATGGTAACAGAGTTTCACTGTGTTTTGTGCCTAACCTGAAAAAAGGTGTTCAAATGTGTGGGAACATCACCTTATGGAATTGTTAGTGGACTCAGACCACTTACACCTTTTCCCCTGTCAGGGAATAGTCACTATACATATATAAAATTTTATAATATGCACTTCCCTGGGATACTTGCTACCACTTTAAGTGGCCTGCTCATCTTATGACCCCTCACACAAGTTAGTAGTGTATACCTTTGAATGTCTTCTTGTGTGGTTTTTAGTGCCTTATTATTACCAATGGCAACACCAGAACTTCACCTCTACAATGACTCTATTTGCACAACATTGTAAGAATTTCTTAAGGATCATATTCTATCACTTGTTTTCTAACTCAGACTTGATAAACTGCTCTATTTCCTTACATTCAATATGAAATTTCACTTATGCATAGTGGATATTGGGGAACTCGTAAGTGGTGATGAGTTTGATTTATTGCTAATGAATGGGTAACCAGTGTCTCACTCAATGATATTAATAAAACCATATTTATGTAATTATTGAAATCAATAAAAGATAAAATTTGATCTTCAATAGAAACTGAAATATTGTTGCCATCTCTTCATGAAAATAGTAACAATTTAGAAATTTGTGCTAAGCAGTATGCCTTTTAAAATTAATAGAAACACAATCAGCTTTTTTGCCAATACAGTGATATATTTCCAACTATTAGAAATGGAAACGTCAGAAGAAACTTGAAATGAATAAAAGAAGAGTGCGGACAGAACTAGTTTTATGTGACTTTATGTCTTAAGCAATCATTTGATAGTTTAAGCATGCACAGAACCCAAAAAATCAGTTTGATTAAAATAATGAATGCATTTTGTATCAAATTAAAGATGGGAAGTGTAGCATTTTCTTTTTATCAGGAGATAAAACATCAACTTATAACATAAAATTGTACTTATACCTAATGTATATAACTTGGTGTGTATATTTTTGTTATTAAACAAGATAAGTTGAAAAGTATATGTAGCCATGGATGAACAAACTATTAGGAAACTATATTTTGCTCAGCTGTGATTCCAATACATTATTTTGTCGTGGGGCCTGAATTCTGGGCCTGGGTGCTGTCCCTCAGTTCTACAGCTCAAGGTTATTGCACTACCACTTGAGCCACAGTGCCACTTCCAGGTTTTTCTGATTATGTGGTGCGGAGGAATCGAACCCAGGGGCTCATGCATGCAAGGCAAGCATTCTAAAAATGATCCATCTTCCCAGCCCTACAATACATTTTATATATAATTGAAGTGTATTTTTGTAGACACATTGTTGAAATTCTAAAACCTCATGGAGAAAGCAGACAGGAAAGAGAAGGAAGAAGGAACATGGAATAAAAAAAGAGAGAATAGAAGGGAATGGAAACAAAACATATTGAAGAATATTGCACAAAGCAGAAATACATAAGTGTTAAAGTAAACTCTAATGAGCAAATAACAACTTGGAACTTTGTTATGAGAAAAATGTTAAAGAATTGCATTGAGGTTTAAGCAGCATCGTGATGTGCATGCAGGAAGTTATTGTACTTTAAAATTGAGAAAAATGTCCATATTCCTAGCTAATCAAGGTTTGAATCCAACCTGGGCAGAATGGTCCATGAGAATCTCATCTGTACTTAACTACAGAAGGACCAAATGTGAAGCTGTGACTCAAGTGGTAAAGTCCTAGTGATGAACAAAAAACCCAGGGTTAGTACACAGGCATTAAGTTCAAGCCTCAGGATTGGCATCAAAAAAAGTAATTCTAGGCAAATGATTAAGAAAGCCAAAAAAAAAAAAAAAAGAAGAAGAAGAAAACAGTGAACTATTCTGCTAGAGATGGTGGGCTATGTGCAGAGTAAATAGAAAGAAACAAAATTATACAGAATAAAACTCAAATTTAACTGTCTTTGGCTACAATTTGTGTCTGTAACATTAGTAGAAGAATGAGTAAGATTCACTTATTATTTGAAGTGATACCTACAATACAAACTGATGTATGATGGAAAGAGGAATGCAGCTGAACAAAAATGTTTTATCTTAAGAGAATTTATTTCTCTGAGTATGTGTTTTGTCCCTGAAGCCATGCAGAAGGTTTCTATCTGGCCTTAACAAGATGATATAGCATTTTGGAGCAAAGATGCATCCCAGTAGCCCAGCACTAGATGCCAAGATAGAGAAGACCTCAACAGCCACCATGACCGTTCCTTTTGCACTGTGGTAGACAGGCAGAAAAATGAGCCAGACAGTGCAGAACATCAGCATGCTGAAGGTCAGGAACTTGGCCTCATTGAAGGTGTCAGGAAGGTTCCTGGCCAGGAAAGCCAAAGTGAAGCTGACCAGAGCCAGGAAGCCCAGGTATCCCAGGACCCGGTAGAAAGCAGTGAGGGAGCCCCTGTTACACAGGATGATGAGGTGGCCATGTTCAGAGTGTGCGTCTGTGTCCACGAAGGGAGGAGAGGTTCCCAGCCAGATTCCACAAAGAGTCACCTGGATCAGGGTGCAGATGGGGATGATGAGGTTAGGAGCCCCGGATAGCAGCAGCCACCTCATCCTTCTCCCTAGAGAAGTGACCTTGAAGGCCAGAACTACAGTTACAGTTTTGGCCAAGACAGTAGAAACAGCTACAGTGAACACAACTCCAAATGTGGTCTGCTGTAGAATGCAGGTGACTGTATTGGGACGGCCAATGAAGAGCAAGGAACAGAGGAAGCAGAAGATGAGGGAGATGAGTAGGATGTAGCTGAGAGCCTGGTTATTAGCCTTGACAATGGGAGTGTTCTTGTGTTTCACAAAGACCCCAAGAACAACTGTTGTGAGTATAGATAAAGAAAGAGCCATGGAGGCCAAGGCCATTCCTAAGGGTTCTCCATGAGCCAGGAAAGTTGTAGTTCTTAAGAGGCACTGGTTTCTCTCTGTGTTGGCATACTGATGATCTGGACACTTTAGACACTGGTCCATATCTGGGGAGAAGTCAAAGTCTCATTAGATCATTTCACTATTTAAGAGGAAATCAGGAAATCCCTACATGGAGATTACCTGTTAATACGAGGATAAGATAAATTTTACTAAGTATTAGCAGACATGCTCAGTACTATTTTTTGTGTCTTTAATATGTTTCCACACTTTTTCCTACATTTTTAAAGTCAAATTGAAAGTTTTTTTACTTGTAGCGAATATCACACATTATTTATTGTCATTTCCAATATCTTCACAATTGTTTTCAGTAACTCTTCTTGCTGCCTAATAATCCTGAGCCTCAGGGCACAACTCAAATACCACATTCAATACCATGTATAGTAAACTTGCACTTTGCTCTATGTCTCTGCACAATATAAATAATAGCAGCGTGACCCTTCCTTGAAGTTTTATATTTGTCTCTCCTATGCCTATGTAAAGTGATGGAGAACAAAGAATTAAATCACTTTTTGAAGCTATAAAAATCATGCTATGCACAACACTTGTTTCTCGTTCTTACCTCAAACTCAAGTCATAGCACTTGTTCTGTTTCAAGAACAGTTCTGGACACAAGGAAGTAAAGATGCTCAAATTGGCATTTTCTTTGTGTTTTAAAGATAATTTTGAAGAATATGAAGACCTTTAACAAGGATTTGCATGCAATATGATAGCAGTTAAACATATTACTGAGTAGCTGAATAAACATGCATACAAGAGTGGAAAAAAAATCTTATATGTAATTCAGAGCCAATGATTTGTTGTGTTTTATTTTTTTTTTTGGTCAGTTGTGGGGCTTGAACTCAGGGCCTGGGCTCTGTCCCTCAGCTCTTCATCTCAAGGTGAGTGCTTGACCACAGCACCACTTCAGGTTTTCTAGTGGTTTATTGGAGATAAGAGTCTCATGGACTTTCCTGTGAGGCTGGCTTTGAACCAGGATCCTCAGATCTCAGCCTCCTGAGTAGCTAAGATTACAGGTATGAGCCACCGGCACTCAGCTTTTGTTTTTTTTGTTTTTTTTTTTTCCAACAAGCTTTATCATCCTTGTTACAATTAAATTGATAAATGAAGGAAGGAAGAATTTGATTCTGCAATCCCAATACATGACTTTTTGAATTGAGTAGCATGGATTGAGGCACTCTAGAAGAGAGTATGAATTTCTCCCTTATCCATGAACTGACCTGTCCCATTCGCAATGCCATCTTCGGAGCACGGTATGCAATCAAAACAACAGGCAGCTTTTCCCTCCTGAGGAGATTTCCTGAATCCAGGACCACAAGTCTCACTGCAGACAGACTGAGGAGGCTGAGGGAAATCTGATATGTATCAGTAACTCTTCAGAGTTTTACCTAACATCCCCAAAAGTCCATTGTTTTAAAGAATTGGACTATTTTAATAGAATCTTGTAGTCTTTATTAAACAGTTAGCAGGCTGTATGTAGCCCATCATTACAAAGGCCTGCAGCCCCCAAACATACTTAAAATCGTTAGGAAACAGGCCAGCGAGGAACGAGAGAACAAAAACAATACCAACAAACCAATTCAGCACCTATGGAACAATGAATTGGGATGCCATGATGACTGGAGATGAGCCAGAAGACAGGACACAGGACAGGAACACAGAGACACATGTAGCATGAAGAATAGGATTACTAAGCAGAGTATTTTTATGCACATAAATTCAGCCAGTACAATTAATGCTGTCATAGTTTCCATGTTACATGATCACAAAAGTCTTCAATGCTATAGCCTTGATCCATAAACTGTTGAAACACTGAAAAGTGTGAGACCTTTAAAAGATTAGAGATTAATAGTGGAAAGTAAATGTTCTTGGCCAGCCTCTTATAGCTTCCTGAATTGTTTTCTTCTATTCATATGTGAAATTGTGAAGAGCAAAGAGGAGCATTCCGTTTTTGAAGCATTAACACTATGATGTAAATAATACAGAGACCACACTTTTAGAATGTTCTATGAACATCATACCCACCATATTTTCTTCATATTTTTCCAATAGCCATGAAAGGAGAGTCCTTTCACATATACTCTTTCAATGATGCTTCTCATCAAAGATGTCTAAGCCGCAAGCCAAATAACCACTGAATGAAACCTCCATAGAAGGGAGCAAAATTAACCTTTCAGCCACATAAAATGCTTGCTTGGATACTTTGTCACAGTGCTAGAAATATGCAACTTGTGTTTTATGACAATATCGTAAATCAACATTAGGAGCTCTTCATTTCTTTTTTAATGTTTATCCTGGGATTTCAACTCAGGATATGTGCACTGACCTTGGGTATTATTTGCTTAAGTTTAGGACTCTACCATTTGATTCACAGAATAAATTGAGCTTTGGTGGTCAATTGAGATGAGTTTCACAGATTTTTCCACCAGATCAGACTTTAAACTGACCCATAATCTTATATCTGAGGATGTCAATCTCCTGAGTATATAGCAGTAGCTTCTAGCACCCACACTTGCTATTTTGGTGATTAAATGAAGATAAGAGTCTCACAGGAGTTCCTACTTGGACTGTCTTCAAATCATGGTCTTCATGTCTCAATCACCTGAGTAGGTAGCATTACAGCAGTAAATTTCTATGTGAAGGGTATACTTCGATTACTTATGTGTTCTTAAAAACATTACAATTAGGCTGCGGTGGGGACGTTTGCTGACCATGTTGTCCCGGGTGGCAGTCTCTGCCGTCGGCGCCGCGGCTCCCTGTCTGAAGAACGCAGCCCTCCTAGGACCGGGGGTATTACAGACAAAAAGAATCTTTCACACTACGCAGCCAAGTTTTTCCCCTCTACCACCTCTTCCTGAATATGGAGGAAAAGTACATATGGGGCTAATTCCAGAGGAATTCTTCCAGTTTCTTTATCCTAAAACTGGTGTAACAGGACCCTATGTGCTTGGAACTGGGCTTATCTTGTATTTTCTATCTAAAGAAATATATGTGATTACTCCAGAGACCTTCTCTGGCATATCATTACTAGGCTTAATGATCTATGCTATTAAAAAGTATGGAACCTCGTTTGCAGAATTTATTGATAAAATCAATGCGCAAAAAATTGCCCAACTAGAAGAGGTGAAACAGGGTTCTAGCAAACAAATCCAGGAAGCAATTAATACAGAGAAGTCACAGTAGGCACTGGTTCAGAAACGCCACTACCTTTTTGATGTCCAAAGGAATAACATTGCTATGGCCTTGGAGGTTACTTACAGGGACCGGCTGCATAGAGTATACAAGGAGGTAAAAAATCACATGGACTACCATATCTCTGTGCAGAATATGATGCATCAAAAGGAGCAAGAACACATGATAAACTGGGTGGAGGACCGTGTGATGCAGAGCAGCTCTGCACAGCAGGAAAAGGAGACAATTCCCATGTGTATCACAGACCTAAAGATGCTTGCAAAGAAGGCTCAAGCACAGCCAGTTATGTAAATGAATCTTCCAACAGAAATCTCTAAAAAAGTTAACTGAATGGAAATTAGTCTATATGCAAAATCTTTCTGTATTACTATCTGTGGAAATCCGTTTACCTTTCTTAAAAAGGAAAAGTTCAAATTTTATTTAGTGAACTAACTATTGGCCAGTCAAATTTCTCATTTTTATTCTGCCTTTTGAGCTTAGTTATTTGATTGATCACTTTTGAATAAGCAGTTTGCTTTAATTAAAATTTGTTGTAATTTAGGATTATTACCAAGTTACAGTTTAATTTGGTAACTAATTTTACCATCTTCCAATAAAGTGACAATTGAAACAATCTTTCAGGTTTCACAATTCTAACTGGCAAGTTATGGGATACTTAATACTTTTGAATATTGTTCTTAAAATAACTAAAACCAGGTATCAGTGGCTCATCCCTGTTATCTTAGCTATTTCCAACACTGAAATCTAGAAGACCTCAGTTCAAAACTATCAAAAAAGACCACAAGATTCCCATTTCCAATTAATTAGCCTAAATTAGCAAGGAAGTTGAATAACCATGAGTTCACATCTCAGTACCAAAAAATAAATATTATATATTAAATCATGAAAAAATTACAATTAAATCTAACCCACCTCTGTAGTTCCTATGGCCCATTCTATCATATCTTCAGATAGAAACAGTTGATGACCATGTAGCGCATATGGAGAAAACTTTCCTAATTTCACCATAAGTTCAATACCTTCTGGAAAATTCCAAATGTTTACAATGTCATACTCTGCCTCCAATTTCTTTTTCTCTTCCAAAATCACTTGATCTCCAGCAGGATTTTGAAATTGGATATTCTTCAGAAAATAATGTAGCTAAAAAGAGACATCATTTTTTGGCAAAGTATATCCCGGAGTTAGGACAGAAAACCTAATATAAGAAAAGCTTCTGGGGGGTGGGAAGGTGGCTCAGTTTTAGAGTGCTTCCCTTGCATGCATGAGGCCCTGGGTTCGATTCCTCAGCACCACAGAAATGGCAAAAGCTGGAAGTAGTGCTGTGGCTCAAGTGGTAGAGCACTAGCCTTGAGCTGAAGAGCTGAGGGACAGTGCCCAGGCCCAGAGTTCAGGCCCACGGCCCGCAAAAAAAAAAAAAAAAAAAAAAAGTGAAAAGAAAAAAGAAAGAAAGAAAAGCTTCTGATTGCCTTTTTTTCTGGTTGAGAATTTAAAAATAACAGAGACACCTAATGAAGTACATCAGAAGACAATATGGAGGAATAAATATGATATTTCTGAATTCACAATGATAGAAAGCCTCTCCTCAAGAGAGCTCAGTTCCATGTAAATGGTGACGTATGAAACATCTTTCAGTTCAGTTTGCCAGAAGCACTAATTTTATGCATGTCTATAGTTTATGCTGGCTATATAATAACTACCTATAATAGAATGAAACTAGATTAACTATGATATATGGATAATTTTTTTCAGCAGGTTATTCTTTGCTAATGTGGAAGGGACTCATAGGGAAAAATGCATTGATAGTTTTGAAAACCTGAGCTATATGTATCTTGAAGCTACTTGTAACTGAAAAAATTGATGGAACACAGAATTAATTTTTTCTTTGTTACTAGCCTGCTTTTCCTGAAGAGCATATTAACACATGTCTAGTGTACCTCACAGGCATTTACACAAGTATATTTTCTAGTGTATTGGAAAAATGCCTGAAATATTTAATTTCATATGCTAAGAAAACCATCTAAGAAGTGACTTTTCTCATGCTATGTGACACCTGAAGCAGAATATGTTACCTGTGCAGGGGAAGTTACTGTCCCCTTTCCATTTCCCATTGTTTGTAGTTTTGTTTGATGAAGAAGCATCTCATGGAGGGCCTGGGCCACAACATACACAGCATTGTATATATGGTAACTTTCTCCAGACATAGTCATGTCAAAAATGTGTTCAGGCAACCAATCCAAGGAGGCTTCATGAGGACAGTTCTCCCATGTTACACAGTCAGACTCTGAATCTGAGCAATTAAAAGACAGAAACCACAGTATCGCTAGGAAAAAGTCTTCTGGGTACTTGGAAGGATTAACTGGTTTGACAAAATCTGAGAAACCTAAAATATCTGGGTGATGGTGTGAAAAAATGAGAGGTACATGGAATGACCCTTGCATGAAATATCTCCTCCTTGTGGTTAAAGCCCAATGTGAGTTCATGATGCAAACTTTTCCTTTTATGAAATATTCCTCAACACACATCATCAAATATAGTATGGATTCATTATCACCATATATGATTAGGACATTTGCTGAAGATTTATTAATCTCAGTATAAAGTGCCATGAATTTTAATGACAGGGTATAGTTTGGTATTGTTATCTCAAAGGCTATGCAAATTCTGTTCTTGACCATCTCTTTTTTCAATTCAGGAACAATCCACAAGCCATTCTCATCTTGAAAAGTTAACAGGCCTATCCAGTTCCAGCTGAAGTGAAGCAGTAAGGAGACCATGGCAGTGGCTATTGATGTGTCTTTTGAGGGCATCTGATAGAGAGCAGGAAATTTTTTATGATCACTCAGGGCATGATCCAAAGGTCCAAAAGTAAGCTAAAAGGAATGAGAATTGGATCCTTCATGAATGTGAAGATTTCTATGCAACACAATGTAGGTCATGTAATCAGTTGAAGTAAGTGGAAGGTAGGTTTTTCTTTCAGTATTTCAAAAAATAATTTTTAACATTTTATGACATATCCATTTGCTCATACAGTTCCTCTTGAACTTTGTCATTATTTCCATCAGCTCTTCCCATCTATAACAATCCTGCACATTCCCTGATCTTCTTAGTTCCATTTTTACATATGTACATGGAATATTGCATCGTGTTTTTCCAATCATGTGCTACCTATTTCTCTCCTCCTTTGAACATTCCCTTAACACTTATACCTCTAAGATAATTTACGCTTCGTTTTTCTGGTGTTTATTTTTTATACTGTTAGTTGACTAGGGAGTATTTTTTACAGAATAGTATAAACGTTTATTTTATGTATGATTTTCTTTCCTGTCCTGTTTTTACAATATAGAAAGGGATATTTTTAATAGCTCTAGGAAATATAAATTTAATATTTTCTACTTTGGGATGTAAATAGAACTAAAAAAGTATACCCAGCCCTCCCCAAATAGTCTTTTAAAATAGTTGAATTAAATGTGAGTATTAATCTTGTTCAGCAGTTTGATGCAAATGACTAAATACAAAAAGTTGTTTAATAAGTATTACACAGGAAGAAAAGGTTAATATTTTTGTTTCTTGAAAATCAAAAAGCAGTAGCATCTCATTGCACCTTTAAATTTTTACAAGCAAGCCATTCTTAAGCAATGCCATCATACATAATCTACAATGAAATAAGAACTTCATAAGCATTTCTGCACACTGTATATAAATACACTTCACAATGGGGTAATTAGAATTAAAGTATATACAAAATGAATAAAGTTTAGGCTTAGACCAAAAACTTAATACAATCTGTTTAAAAATAACTTGATTACATATTTTATCCTTACACTAATTTACATTTATACATTTTAATTAGACATAATAGAATAAGGTGCTAAGAACATCTGCATTATCTACATTTAAAAAGGATTCTTACATCAATAATGGAATCCTCTTTTGTATTTTTTCTATTGGGTGCATCTTTCATGTTCATGTGAACATACATACACAGTTAATACACACAACTATAGTCCTTGGAGGAAATATAAAATCATATGCTAATAATTACTGAGGATTAAGGAACTAACAAAATGTCTAAATTGCAACATGGTTTTTTTCCTGTCATTAAGTCAAGACTACTATTACAATAAGCTCTTAAATTCATAGATACCTTTAATTACTGAAAATGATTTTCGTTATGTTAGTTATATGAAAACACACAATTTTATCTTAATAACTCACTGTCTTAAAGTAAGCCATATTAAAGATTACTTGTAAAATGAAATCCCATTACAGCTCTGAAAGTTTTGTTAAGTGGCCCATTTACAATACATCAGGTAAGAGACAGGTATTGTCTGAATGTCTCAGTTCTAAAGTCTACAAAAGGAACTGTGAAAAATCCTTCCTTGAATTCATCTCGTTCAACCTCAAAATTCCTGACTTCTCTTTCCAAGCACCATGCTAGGCCTGATCCTTATTATATATGATCCCTTCTGTCCTATCTCAAGGTAATGGTGTGTGCTTCTCTTCACAGCCTTCTCACTTCCACATGACAACTGTTCCAACATGCATTACCTCTGAAAGGAAACCAGACGCCTAGTGCAGGTGAGCTATTCCTCACAGGAGCACATGGCATCCTCTCGAAGTCCTTATTGTTCCTTAATAAGTTATGTGTGGATTTTTTTTAATTTTCCATTTTAAAAGTGTACATGAGGATTACTTCCCTTGTTGATATTTTCAGAATCTATCCTTAAAAGATGATTTTTTTAAAAAGTGCTCTTCTAACACAAAATGTCATTTGAATCTGTTTCATAACAATTTGATATGAAACAAATCTGCATATCTGAATATAGTCTAGATCTGGACCAAAGATGATTGAGTAATACCCATGCTGCTTTGGCTTCTTCTACTGAATAAAGTCATACATACAATACCATACATTATAAACTATATTACAGCAATTTATGTATTTTTTGTCAATAAAATCAGAAGGACAGAATATCTACTTCTTAAGAAACTCAAGCAAATTAAACATCTATATAATACAATAAAGGGGAAAATTAAGCTAAATTTGATTTAACTATTATTTAAAATGTATTAATTTTCTCATTTAAAATTTCTTCTCTTTCAACATTATTACTTAAGTTTTTTTTAAAACAAGGACTGAATTAAAATACAGTAATTGTTAAACTAGCTTGCAAAAAATGAAGTTTCCTCTACACCTCCCATCCTCATCTCCAGGGCTGGAGTTAGCAATTCATGGAGTCACTCATTTACTCTCCTGCAGAGTTGATGAGACTCATCAGATATCGTCCAGACTCCTCAAGTATCAGCCATTCTGCTGCAGACTTGACTTTCCCTTCTTGTCTGCCTGCTCAGCCTGACTAAGAAGGCAGTTACAGGTGGCTTCAGCTACTTCCTTAGTTACAAATGTAAATGGTCACTTTTCTCCTCCACTGTTTAAAGCTGGCGTTGGCTTAGTAAGCTAATCTGAAAAGACAACTTCGTCTTCATATCCATTTGCGACTGGACCCTTACTTCAGCTGCATCTGCTATGTGCATCAATGTCTTTTGTAGGGGCCTTTCTGCAAAATTCTTACAGCCAATGCACTTGTATCTTGAAGCACACATCATGTTTGCCTCCTAGCATTCACAGTAGTTTTTAAGGGATTCTGACTATTTGCAGTTGCACTCCCTGCTATGCCATCGATCTGAATCTCCTTCCTTTCCTTTTGACCAGGGAGTTTATAAAATGGAATGCATCCCTATGTGTACTATACTTTATAGCTTAATCATGTATATGTGCAATGGATATATGTGTTGTCTATGTTTCATGTTTATATTTTAGAGTTAACTTTCATAAACAAGAGAACATATGTTCCCTTTCTCTTTCTGAGGCTAACTTACTTCATTCAACATCATACCATGATCGTTCGTGTGTGTGTGTGTGTGTGTGTGTGTGTGTGTGTGTGTGTGTGTGTGTTTTGTGTGCTAAGGCAGGGACATAAACTTAGGAACATATGCACTTACATGCCTTTTTGTCTCAAGGCTAGCACTCTACATTTTGAACCACAAGTTACTTCCTGATTTTTTTGGTTAATTAAATCTCCATATAACTACGATTACAGTTTTAAGCCACCACCCCCAGCTCAAAGTATGTTTAGAGTTTAAATTCATTTTTCATTTCCTGATTTTTTAAAGAAAGTAATTGATAAGGCTTAAAACTTCTAACAATACATTTGTTTGCTCTACTTTTTTTTCCATTATCTCTGCTGAACTGTGGGACTATATTTCCCATTACCTTGAATTCGTACGCTTTGATATAAAAATTGATAGGTTCATAAATTCACCAAATGAGACATTTTAAAAATATTGCTCCACTCTTCCCATCCTCACCTGTGGAAACTTGTAGAGGTCCAGAAATGTCCCAATTTGTGCAGATGTTAATCCTGATGGTCCTGTCAGTACTGCTATAGACTTACTCTCTCTCATACAGGAGTAGTTTGGAATGTTGTCTTTTCCAAAGAGGCTGATGAAGGGGTTTTTAAGTATTTTCCAACCTTCAAATTCAACATTATAGATATCAAACCCCAGAGTCAAGTTATGTAAAAGATAAGGGTTTTTGTTGATCTCTTCAATCGCAAAAGTCAAGGCCAAAACAAACTGGTAGTTCTTGAAGATAAACCTGGGAAATGAGCATCAAATTTAAGAGGAGTATGTCAAGCCTTATGACTTTGCTGAATAAAATGATTGCTTCTCTTTCAATAGATATTTTAAACTATTACCTTCAATTGGAATGGAATGTCAATGTTGTGTCTTATGCTTTTATAAAGGATTAGATAAGGACATGAATGAGACTAAGAAACTTACTTAAGCTGAAAGAGATTTTGTTTATTCTCCATTACCACATGCACCACAGCAAAAACCTCTTTGCCATTAAATATGAAATAGGCTTTTAGGGATACCAAATATTCTATTGCCTTTATCTTGTAGTAATGAGCTCCACCTATGTGAATAACATTATGTTTTGAGTTAGTTTATGTTATGATGATATTACGGGTATAAAAGCTCAAGACATATGATCTGAACTTGAGGTACATGCTGGAAACACGGTATTTAAATGTTGCTTTCCCTGTGGTAGACACTAAGAAGTAGATACTTCAGATATTTTAACTAATTTGTTAATTAAATACCTGCAACATCCAGTTTAAGAAGAATACATTGTAAGGAAAGAGATTGTATATTATTACCTTACAGGGTTCTATGGTGATAAATAAGTTTATATTTTCATTGTTTATTTCTGTCTTGGTAAAGTTCTTCTCAAATGCCATGAGAGGCTTCTCATTTCATTGATGACTTTTAAAATATATTCATCGATATATAACTTAGAGTCCTATTGGTCATTCTCGTATATTTCTACCTAAAGTCATTGCTTAATTTTAGTAGCATATACATAAACATGGAAGTAAATTTATTCCAAGAGTACTGTGTGCATGTATTTAATGTTGCAATGAACCCTTTCACAATATAGTGTGTAATAATTCACAAAATAAAAAATTTTTAAATCCAAAACAATTGCGTTTTTGGTGATGGTATATAAAAATAAAAAATTGGAAGTATCTCAAGTAATTAATGCCCCCTACCTGTAACCCTAACTGATCAGGATGCTGATCTCTACAGATCCTGAGTCAAAGACACGTGGGACAGAAAGCACATTTACACTCTTATCTCTAGTTAACCAACATAAATCCAGAAGTGAAGGTGTGGGCTCAAGTGATAGAGCATCAGCCTTGAGAGAAAAGGCCAATCAAGCATGGGGAAAAAGCAAAACATTATCTGCTCATACCTGTAATTCTAAGGACCTAAATAAATTGGAAAATAACAAAAGAAATGAGAGATATGGAAGAGGATAAAGGATGGGGGACAAGGTATAAAAATGGTCATGAAAAGAGAAAATGACTATAATATGGGCAGATAAGTCAAATATGGGGAATAAGTCAAATATGCTAAGATAGGCACTGATGTTACATGCCTGGAGTCCTAGCTACTCAGGATTCTGAGACCTGAGGATTATGTTTTGAACACATATTGGGCAGTGATGTCTGTGACTGATAATCCCCATTTAACAACCAAAAAGTGCCAGATGTGGAGCTGTGGCATTTGTGATAGAGCACTAGTCTTTAGCAAAAAATTCTGGGACAGGGTCCACAACCTGGGTTCCCAAAACCAGCACAAAAGAAAAAAAAATGATAAACAAACATACCAGTAAGATAAAAAGATAAAGATATATATCTTATATAGCAGGGAAGACAATAATTTTCATCCCTCCCACCTTGTCTCCCAACTGTGGGAAGCTAGCTACCTCAGGGTACACTTATCATACATGCACTTGAAAAAAAATGAAAATGATAGAGGCAATGGTATTCTGTTTTCCAATAGGTGTGGAATATGCTGATAGAATTTTTTGAAGTTCAGTATAGACATTTTGCTTTTCTTTTCTTTTCTATAGCCATTTACTACTGAGACCATCAGGTACAGACCAAAACCAAGGATAGAATATGCACAAGTAAAACAGTACTCATGATGGGCAGATAAAATTATCTCGTAAGGGATCTTTTATAATGCCTGTTTATGTTTGGATTTTGGAGCATATCTGACAACAAAATAATAACAGTGCCTAGTTTGTAACAGTAACTACTTGTCTACAGTAAAAGAGAGAGTATAAGTTGAGTGTGTGTGTTTGTGTGTGATGTCAGATCCTAGATACTGTCCTTGAGTTTCTCAAAGCCAGCATTCTGCCACTTGACCTACAGATCTCCTTCCAGGTTTAGGTGGTTAATTGGAGATAAAGCTCTCACAATTTTTTTTTATGCCCAGGTTTACTACAAGTCTCTATCCTCAGATACCAGCTTCCTGAGTAGTTAAGATTAGAGTCAAGTGCCACCAGTCTACAATAAGATGTTTTTAATCAATGTCCTCAAAATATAAGTGATAGCAAATAAGTTTTTTCAAACACTGGTCTATTTGGATGGAAATGTGTCAGCTGCCTTTTAGTACAGACCTTGTGCCACTGACAGAGGTTGTTTGCTACAACATGTCTTCCATCCTTGCCAAGGACAGCTGGGATGGAGGAAATGCAGGGATGCTGGAACAAAGTGAAGGGGTCACAGTCCCAGAAAGAAAGGAAACCAAGTCCTCTCCTACTAACAGGCAGAAAATTTCTCCAGAGTAGATGCAAGATAAAAGTAAGCTATTTCTGGTCCAATGAGAATGGGAGGTCAGGGTATAGAAAACACAGAACATTCATTCATCTGTTCACTAGAGTTCCCTCAGCTATTGTCTATCCTGAGAACAAAAAAAAAGCTAATGAAAATAAAAAGATGAGTTACTTACGGCTTGTTTTCTTGTTGCCTGGAAGCATCACTGTTACTGTGATCTGCTCCCATAGTGTAGAGAGGGAAAAACCCAGCAATCATCACATCTCCATCCAGGTGTGCTCGTTGCTTCATAGTAGACAAGCAGCCAGTGCCAGCCCAGGACCAGACAAGCAGCGGAAGCTGGAGAAAAATGAGCGTGAACATTAAAGAGCTCATCCCTGAAGCACCTGCCGAGGTGAAATTCTCTCTGGAAAGGAGTCCCACAGTGTCAGGTATGTATATCCATATGCCGCAGTACAGGCGCTTCGTGTCTTTGTTGGCAGAGCTGCTCCTTTCTTGAACCCTCTCGTGAAACCCCAGGAGGAATGTGTAAATCTTTTCCCTGAGCTCCATGTCTGCGGCCTTGTGTTCAGGGTGAAAACAAGAGTTGGAAAACATGTTTTCGGCTTTCCCTTCCTCTCCCGAGGGACTATGGATTTTCACCAAGGCTGCAGATGGAGCGTCCCCAGCGACAAAGTTGTCTTTGATAGGTGTGGTCCAACATCTGTGTCAAGAAAGTAATGCACGAAAGCCATTTGGGACCATACAAAGGATTGCCTCTGAAGAGCTCAGGCCGACTGGGCCCTGTGATGGCAAGGGGAAGATCTCTGCCAGTGGCAGGCCAAGCAAAGCCATAAGGGCGCCTCACCCGAGGGTCCATTCAGCATCTAGTCATGCCTGCCAAACGCAGCCAGCTGGTTCCAGGAAGTTTCCTTGGAGGCCCCTGCATGTGCATCCAGGCTCCTGGGCGTCCAGGCGGGTGTTCGTGGGGGCATGTGGCTCAGGAGGTGAAGGTGCGGGTACAAGGTCACTGCTAGCACCGTATCCATCTGCACTTTCTGGTTCGGGCCAACTGTTCTCACTGCACGCTGTACACATGCACATGGTGTGTGAGTCTGCGGCCACGTGGCACCATATGCAGTTCTCCCTCACCAGCCCCACAGCGACCCACACCGCCATGGACTCCAAGTGCAACGCAGGCACACCGCACTTTCTTTTAGAGAAAGGCTACACGGGCTGAGTCTACCTGGGTGAAAAGTGCGGGTCCACGGGGCACAGAGGTGGCCAGGCCAGCTCCAGACGGATGCAATAGCAGCGCCAGCAAGAGGCCCAGGTTTGGGTCGATGTCGCCCTGCAGAGAGGGGATCTGGGGCACTTGGATGCGGGCAGTTTGAGCACGAGGCGTCTACAGCGGGGCTGCAGCAGACAGACAGACATACAGAGCCCGGAACAAAGGTGCCACGTGCAGAAGAGACAGGCATCACCAAGGAGAGTGCAGGAAAAGAGCACAGGACAGGCATGGCCTCAGTTCCTTAAATGTCGGCAGGCCACGGGTACCACCCGGTCCCTCACTCAGCACACCATCCTGTCCCATCATTCCACACTCAGCACACAACCCAGTACTGCACCCTTTGTGGCCAATGAAAGTGGCTCACCCCTGCCATCCTTCATACTCATGCCAGCCCAGGCAGGGGACTCCATGATTTCTTACCTCCAATTAGCCGGAAAAAAAATGGTGGAAATGGAGTGGCTTCAGTGGTAGAGCTCTACCTTTGAGCAAGAAAAGCTCAGGGAGGACCTAGGAATGTGGCTCAGTGGTAGAGTGCTTTCCTAGCACATGTGAAACTCTGTTTTCGATTCCTCAGTACCACATAAATAAAGCTGGAAGTGGTTCGTGGTAGCGTGCTAGCCTTGACATAGAGAAGCTCAGGTACAGTGCCTAGGCTGTGAGATCAAGCCCCAGGACCACCACAAAAAAGACAGACCTTCCAACAACAACAAAAGCAACAACAAACAAAACTTAGCTTGTGAGCATTTCTTGCTTTAGTTTGTATAATTGGGAAATAGTGTTTTTCCTTGGATTAATGACAAAATTTGTGTGAAAATATACATTGCTCTGGAAGGATGATGTTTGTGTGTAATAATAATGGTGCATATCATTCTTGAAATTTGTCCCAAATCTTGCTGGTAATTTTTTAAATAAAAATATTTGAATCTGAAGGTACGTGTTAAGTTTTTTTTCTTCTTCACTTCATTATAAGTTTTCATCCTGGCTATTGGTCTTGTTTCTTCCCCTAGTTTGTGATGAATCTGTTAATATTTTTTGTATTGAGATTTCTAATCTTTTTCAGATCATAATGCCTGCCTGTTTACCCTGGAGTTTGAGAAGAGATACATGTTATTTTAAAGAATTCAAAGTCACATTAAGTTTAAGAGAGTTAGTATGCATAACAATGATATTTCACAAGAAATCAAACTTTACCAAATCTGTTTGAATTGAAAAAATCCTGTTTTGTTACTTGGCCATAATGAAACACTGAAGAATCAATCAAGTATATTCAGAGACCTTAATGGAACTTACTAGTATAAAGTATCAAATTTACCTTTAAACTTAGAGGAAGGCTTTTAAATTTGATATTCCTGGAAAAGTGTCAAATCAGACACATTTAGAATTAGAGGTCAAATCCTTTTGTTGTTGTTGTTGGAACAAATAAATATAAAAAAGCTTAAAGTCTGTTACATAAAAATGCATATAAAAGGCTGGGAATGTGGTTTATTGGTAGAGTGCATGCATGAAGCATTGGGTTCAATTCCTCAGTACCACATAAACAGAAAAAATCATAAGTGGAGCTATCCTTGAGCAAAAGAAGCTCAGGGACAGCTCCCAGGCCCTGAGTTTAAAGCCCAGAATGGGCAAAACCATGTAAAACTGGTTTAAAGGTTAGTGTCCCACCTTTTTAATGCAGTCCTGGGGTTTGGTCACAGTCCCTAAGATTTTTTTCTTAGGGCTAGAACTCTACCACTTGAGCCACAGTTCCACATTCAGTTGGAGTTTAAACTCTCAGACTGTCCTACTCAAGATGGCTTTGAGCAACAGTCCTCAGGTCTCAGCCCCCTGAGCTGCTAGGGTTATAGCCATGAGCTAGTGGCACCCAGTGAGGTGCCTTAAAAGATCCTAGCCCTTAGTAAAGTCATTCTGCACCAAATTGTAGTTAGGAAAATGAATGTTAAAGATCTGTTGAATATTTACAACTATTTTTCTGGGAGCTTAAGAAGTAGAAGAGATCACATTTACATGAAGATCGCCAGATGACCTTCATGAAGAGGCTGACGTTCATTTGGTTTAAAGGAGGGAAAGACTTAATGCTTAAAGAGTAGATAATGTACATTCCAGGTGGAGCATGAGGTGGATTTCATATTCATATCATCACTTGGAAGTTTTCTTGCATCAGTGCATTAAAGCATGAATTTGAGGCCACTTTGCTACCCTAAGATATGTATTCAAATGTTTTTGCTTTCATGCAATTGTTCCTAACACATTTATAAGATTATTTCTTTATTACTTTATGTGTCCCTCCCCCACAGTATAAACCCTGCTTTCATTGTATTTGATGTCGGTATAATTTGTGGAGGGGAAGGGAAAAAACAAATCATTAAAGTAGGGATACAGGTGGACCTATTGCAACAATGTCGTTATGTTAAAAACAAACTTTGCAACTTTGGTGTGGAGGGAGGAGGTTTCAGTGGGGTGGGGGGCGGGGGAGGATGGGAAAGGATGAGAAGGGGAAACAAAGGAGGAGACTACAATTCTTGATAAGAAATGTACTCATTATCTTGCCCATGTAATTGTAACTCCTCAGTACAGGATTTTAAGAATAAAAAAATAAAAATAATGTGGTAGCATTTGAGATGGAAATAAGGAACTGGAGTTGATTTCCTGCTAAGAGCCCATTTCCATATAATGTCACATTCACAGGTAGTGGGTGATGACAGTGTCCATATATGATTTTTGGGAACATAACCTATTACAATGTTCCTGACTCTGCCAGCAGCCTCTACCTCCCTGTTGACCTCGCGGTTCCTCTGGGGCTCTATCTCCTTCCTGGGCACCCAGAAGATCACTGCTGGCCCTGACTGCTGACCTGAGCTGACACTGTGAGAATTCAGTGAGAGCTGGTGTAGGGGCAAAGGGTATTCTAGACTGTTAAAGTCCCAGACTGTGTGAGGAAAACTAAGCTGAGAAACGGATCCTTTACAAAAAAAAAAAAAAACAAAAAAAAAAACAAAAGAGAGGCCACGAAGCTATTCAGGAGGCTGAGATAAGAGAATCAAAGTTCAAAGCTAGCTGGGGCAGAAAAGTCCCAGGAGACTCTTATCTCCAGTAAATTACTCAAATAAAACAACATAACAAACAAACTAAAAGAAACAAGTGGTGCTGGGGCTCAAATGGTAAAACGTTAGCCTTAAGCACAAAGAGGCTCAGCGACAGCACCCAGGACCCAAAGGACAAAAAAGAAAAGAAGGAGTTCACGCTGGAAATAGAAACTGAATAGCTCAGCACAGACACTCAGTTGTAACCCAAACTTGGTAAAAACTTACAATCTCAGCAGAACAGCTTTTTAATTTAATTTAATTTTTTATTTAATTTTAGCACACTTGGTGTGTGCCACCCTTGGTAAGCATTAGCTGCCATTCATGACAACTTCCTGGTGTCAGAATAGTCTTCAAGCCAAAATGCTAAATCCCAGTGACAGAGACCACAGATGTGTCTATTGCAATTTTCAAACTGCTTGGCAAGAAAAAGAGGTGGAAAATTTACCACCCAGCCATCTGTCCTATCTTGTCCTCATTTCTAGGTCAGAGGAATTTGAATAATTTCAAGAATATTTAAATGGCACTCAAAATTTGGGGAAGGTCATTTCTGATCCTACTCTGCAGCCTAGTTTCTTCTATATTCATGAAACACTGAGAAAGTTGAAAAGCTGTGAGGACTAGCCAACCAGTGCCCAGCAATTTTTGCCTTTTTATACACTTTGCTCTCCATTCTGTATTTAATTTTGTTTTTTCTATACAACAAAATATGGAAAGAATTAATTTAGGCTTCTTCTCCTAAATTATAAACATGTATGAAAGCATAAACAGCATATGTATATGAAAAAATAGAGTGGAGCAAGGCATATGCAGGGGAAGTTCCAATGGTGTAACTCCTTTGAACAATTAACTGTCATTTCAACAAAATAAATACCAGGAAGCCAAAACATGTGTTGCTGGAGAAGGGGTGAGGCTTAAATGGAGGAGGGTAGACAATGGAGAGAGGAAAAGTGGGCAAATACATTCATGTAATTGATGTGCATATGTAAAAACAGGACTAGATGACTTGAGGGAAAGGGTAGGGTGGAGGAGATAGAGCAGAACAATGGAAGAAGGCTTGACATTGATCAAGATGCATTGTACTTATGAACTGGTATGGCTAATTGAAACCCCTTTATAGAACTACTTAAATATAAAAAAAAAAAAAAAAAAAACAAAAAACTAAGGGACTGGGAAAGTGGCTCAGTAGTAGAGTGCTTGAATTGCATGCATGAAGTCCTGGGTTCCATTCCGCAACACCACATAAGTAGAAAAACTCAGAAATGATACTGTGGCTCAAGTGGTAGAGCACTAGCCTTGAACTGAAGAGCTGAGGGACAGCACCCAGGCCCAGAGTTCAGGCCCCATGACAGACAAAAACAATCAAACAAACAAAACCAAAAAAAAATAATATCAAAGAAAGTACACAGCCAACTTGAATCACTTTCTTAAAAAAAATTATTGTCAAGGTGATATATAGAGAGGTTACAGTTACATAAGTAAGATAGTCATTACATTTCTTGTCTAACTTGTTACCCCTTCCATCATTGTTCTCCCTCTTTCCCTCCCTCCCAACACACCCCCTCAAGTTATACAGATCATTTCCAACATATTATCTTGTGAGTATCACTGTTGCATAGATTCCCCCTTTGTCCTTTTTCTCACCATTTCGTCATTCCTCTTCCCTTCCCTAGTTCAGATAAACATATATGCAATATCCAAGGAACCAAAATCAAATGCATTGACAACAGGATATAAACCATAGGGGGAAAACACAAAAGAAAAAGGAAATCATGTAGTGCGTTGAGAACAACAACAAAGAAAAACCTCTGTGTCCATGTATTGGAGTTTATTTCACTTAGCATCATCTTATATGGTCATACAAACATAGATACTGAGCTATTCTGCTCATCTGCTAAGATTAACCTAGATGTATACACCCGTACCAGAATCAATTCCAAATGGACCAAAGACTTCAAGGTAAAAGTAGACATCCTGAAAACATTACAAGAAGGAATTAGGAGAAACTCTAGGGTTCCTTGGCACAGGCCAAAATTTTCTTAGTAGAAACCCAGAAACACAACAAATCAAAGAAAGGTTGGACAAATGGGATTCCATGAAACTTCAGAGCTTCTGCATTGCAAAGGACATAGCTAGCAAGATCAATAGAAAGCCCACCAATTGGGAGAAATTTTCACTAGCCATACAACAGACAGGGCCTCATAACTAAAATATACTTAGAGGGCTAGAAAGGTGGCTCAGTGGTAGAGTGCTTTCCTGACATGCACGAGGCCCTGGGTTCAACTTTTTAGCGCCACATACGCAGAAAAAGCCAGAAGTGGCACTGTGACTCAAGTGGGAGAGCACTTGACTTGAGCTGAAGAGCTCAGGGACAGCAACCAGGCCCAGAGTTCAAGCCGCTCCACCAACCAAAAGACAATTGTATCACAAGGTATGGGGTTGATGGTGTGGCTCAATTGATAGAACTCTAGCTAATAAGTGAAAGTGTCAAGTACTGAGTTAGAGTACTGGTCTCAGAAAGTAAGCAAGCAAGTAAGCAAGAAAGCAAGCAAGAGAGAGAGGAAAAAGAGACAGAAAGAGAGAGAAAGGAAGGCAGGAAGGCAGGAAGGAACGAAGGAAGGAACGAAGGAACGAACAAAGGAACGAATGAAGGAACGAACGAAGGAACGAACGTAGGAACGAAGTGTCATGGGGTTACTGAGAGCTGGAAAAGATCAGTGCAGAAATATAATGTAGAGCTCACAATAAGCTTTTTATAAATGTAATTCATGGTTATTCCATCCCTGCACCATGAAAATTGCTGAGAATGGTTAAATTAGACTTAGTAAAGTGGTTAAAAAGTGGATGGTAAGGGATTGAAAATGAATGAAAAATGGTGATTTCTAGAAGACAAAGGATGTAGCCACTATCTCAGGAAGTGGAGGGCAAAAAGATGATGAAGAATGCATCATTATATAAAGGGGAGTTGGGGGGTCAAAGAAATGTTTGTTAGTGATGGCTGATTCCTTTTTGGAAAATAAGGTGACACTGACAAGCCTACAACATAAAAAGAGAACAAACAAAAATATAAAATGAGAAGGATCGCTGGTGGCTCATGCCTGTAATCCTAGCCACTCAGGAGACTGAGATCTGAGGGTGTCAGTTTGAAACCAGCCTTGTCAGAAATTTACACTAAACAACCAAAAAAAATAACCTGGGAGTGAAGCTGTGGTTCAAGTAGTAGAGCCTTGAGCAAAAAGCTCAGAGATAGCACCCAGGCCCTGAGTTCAAACCCCAGGACCAGCACCAAAAACAAAACAAAGCAAAAACAAAAACAAAAACAAACACACAAACAAAAACAGAAAAGGATTAAATCAGAGAAAAGTCCTGAAGGAAACAGAATAAATATAACCACACTGATAAATATGTGTATAGCCCATGGCTTATGTCTGTAATCCCAACTATTCAGAAGGTTGCTATCTGAGGATCATGGTTCAAGTCAGCCCAGGCAAGAAAAGTCAGTGATACTCATCTCCAGTAGATCACCAAATTGGTCAGAAGTAGAGCTGTGGCTCACATAGTAGAGTGCAAGCCTTGGGTGAAAAAACTAAAGAAGAGCAGGTGCCCTGGGTTAAAGCCTTGGTATAAGTACAAAAAAATTTTAAGTGAATAAATAAAGTGATCACAGCTATTGAAAGAAATCACCAAATGGGTAGAAACTCCTCCCAGCAGAATAAGAAGAACCTTTGCAGACTGGGATCACCCTGCTCTAGACATTCAGATTTGCACTGCCAGCTATCTGTGCAGGGCCTCCATAGCTCAGGAGACCTCTCCCTGATGCTGTCTTCCTTATTACCTGAAATCACAAGCACTCAAGTAGGGCAGACTTTGTTGTTTGTTATGCCAGTCCTGGGTCTTGAACTAAGTGCCTGGACACTCTCTCTGAGATTTTTGGCTCAAGGATAACACTCTACCAATAGAGCTACAGCTCCACTTGTAGTTTTTTTGGTGGTTTGCTAGATATAAGAGTCCCACATAGTTTCTTTCCCTGGTTGGCTTTGATCCACAATCCTCAGATCTCAGCCTCCTGAGCTCTCCATTTCTTTTTCGCCTTATAAAATGTTTTTTAAGTATAGAAAAAAACATTATGGCAAAACTAAGCTTAAGTCCATTCTCCTCCTTCTTTTAACTGACTTCCCTGAACTTGTTTTCCAAAGCTTTGAATAATAGTGATATTGATGATTAAATGTATCACAAGGAATGGGATTGGAGGTGTGGCTCAGTTGGTAGAACAATAGCTAGTAGAACACTGAGTAGCTGAGATCACAGGAGTGAACCACCAGTTCCCAGCTGAGGGTTTTATAGCTTAAGGAAAGACTCTTTGTGGAAGGCTCAGGCTTCAGTGTGATTATAAACCATCAAACTTATACATTATTTTGGGGACATATTTTATTTTCCATGAGCCTAATACCTTTAATTCCAGAACAAGAATAATAGCTTCTACATAATAGAATCAAAGATAATGTATGCCAAGCAATTAGTAGTGGGGAGTTATACAGGAACCAATTTTTATTGGGGGATGTTGAAGTGATTCATTTTCCTATTTGCTTCTTGTGGCACAGGTGTTTTGTGTTGTGTTGTTTTCATAAAACTTTAGAAAATATTAGCACACCCCTAATATAAATCTCTGTTGTGGAATAAATTGCCCCAGGATTCTGAATGAGGCTTGTGCTCACAACACTGTGACCTTCATTTGGGTGCCACAGGCACATGTGGTACAGTGATCTGTGGCTCTCACCTACAAGAAGAGAAAGGGAGGAGCATACCTGATGAGCCTTCCCAGAGAAATGCATGGAACTGGAGGTCTTCATGTGGACTGAAGTAAGTCAGGCTCTCTTCCCTGGATGTGAGACCTAAAAGATCTGTGTAGGGCTGAAAAGGTGGCTAAGTGGTAGAGTGCTTACCTAGTATGCATGAAGCCCTGGTTTCAATTCCTCAGTACTACATAAACAGAAAAAGCCAGAAATGGCACTGTGGTTAAAGTGGTAGAGTGCTAGTCTTGAACAAAAGGAACTCGGTGACATTGCCTGGGCCTTGAATTCAAGCCCTAGGACTGGCAAAAAAAAAGAGATAACTGTGGACATAAACTCATAGAGGATCACTAATATACATATATATATATATATATATATATACATACATACATACATACACATATACATATATGTGACTATAACAAACACATATGCACACATATATTTAACATGTTTATAATTGGAAAACTAATCACTTATATATAATATTAATATATAAATATGGCACACACATACATAAGACATTTATAATTGTGGGGACAATTTATATATGTGCATGTATAACAATATAACACATATATATCAATATTATATACATACACATACTTTGTTTGTAATTGTGGGACTGATCATTTATGTCTATGTATATATAAGACTATAACACGTGCTCACATATAAACACATATACGTATACGAAGTATGTACATTATATTTATACAATGTGTGTATACATGAATGCTTTTGTGTTTATATGCTTACGTATTTATATATGATGTACATACATGGACACACCTGATATGTATGTATATTTGTGTGACATTCCTGGGGCTTGAACTCAGGTCCTGAGTGATGTCCCTGAGGATCTTTTGTGCTCAAGGCTTGAGCTCTACCACTGGAGCCACATCTCCACTTTTGGCTTTTTTTGGTAGTTTAGTGGAGACAAGAGTCTCACAGACTCCTGCCAGGGTTGGCTTAGTAGAACCAAAATATTTGAATCTCAGCCACCTAACCAGCTAGGGTGGTGGGCCAGAGTCTGCAGTGCCCAGCAAAAGAAAAGACTTTGCATCTGATCTCCTGTACTCATTAGGTTTATATCAATATAATCAACAACAGTAACAGACCACATAAATATCACGTAAGAACACAACTGTGGTTGCTATGGTAAATTTGATAAAGAACTGTGTTTAGTAAAAAAAAAAATCTGATAAGCTGGCCGCTGTTGACTCATGCCTATCATCTTAGCTACTCAGAAAGCTGAGATCTGTGGAATACGGTTCAAAGTCAGCCCAAGCAAGGAAAGTCTGTGAGACTCTTATCTCCAATAAACCACTAGAAAACCAGAAGTGGCGATGTGGCTCAAGCAGTAGAGAGCTTGCCTTGAGCTGAAGAGCAGAGGGATAGCGCCCAAGCCCAGAGTTCAAACCCCACAACCGAAAAAAAAAAAAAGAAAAATTAATCTGATAAGACCAATCCCCATTGAAAATACTTTTATTGTTACAAAGAAATCAGAATGTGTAAGAATGCAGGTATACAGCTCTGTATCACTCTGCCTTTCCTCAAACCTGGTTTCAAAGGGATCATTTAACATGCAAGTTTTAGGAAAAAGCTAAGCACCATGACTCACATCCTGAATTCAAGCCCCAGTTACAAGTGCAAGAAGGAAAATAAAAAAAGAAAGAAGGAAGAAAAAGAGACAAGAGCCAGTTTGTGGAGCTCACACCTATTGAGGAGGCAAGATCTGAGGGTTGCAGTTCAAAGCCAGCCTAGGCAGGAAAGTCTGTGAGACTCTAATCTCGAAGAAACTACTGAGAAAAAGCCAGAACTGGTTTTGTGACTCAAATAGTAGAGCATAGCTTGACTGAAAGCAGCTCAGGGACAGCGCCCAGGCCCTGAGTTCAAGTCCCAGGATCAGCAAAAAGAAAGAATGAAAGGAAGGTAGGAAGGAAGGAAGGAAGGAAGGAAGGAAGGAAGGAAGGAAGGAAGGAAGGAAGGAAGGAAAGGAGAAAAGAAGGAAAAAGAATAGGCCCATATTCTTTCCTACTTTTTCCATAATACTTCCCTAACACTTTGCAATATTTCCCAGAAAATGAGGTATTAGGGAAGGGAAAAGTGTAAGAAGGGAATGTGGACATATTCTTTCTTTCTTTTCTTTCTTTTTTTTTTAGGGGGGGGGGGGGACTGATACGGGGAGTTGTACTCAGGGACTTACACTCTTACTTGACTTTTTCCACTTAAGGCTCATGCTCTACCATTTAAGCCATACTCCACATCTGGAGTTTTGCTGGTTAATTCATTATTTGGAGATAAGCACCTAACAGACTTTTTTGCCTGGATGAGCTTTAAACTGGGACCTTCAGATCTCAGCTTTCTGGGTAGCTAAGATTACAGGCATGAGTCACCAGTACTTTACTCTACCCTTCTGTGATATAGAAAAAATAGGAAAAAATTAGAACAGAACAGAATAGAATAGAAAAGAATAGAAAAATAGAATATACAACATGACATACAATAATATGATAATATATTATATATTTATAATATATAATAATACGGAATTGAATAGAATATAAACATTAGAATATAATAAGAAAAATAGTAAAAATTTTAATGTGTATATAAGTCAGCTGGAGACTCCATTCTGCATGCCTACAGTAGGCCCTGGGAATTTGCAGATATAACAGATATCTGAATTCTCCAAGTTATGCTAAATATTGACAAACAACCCAATGAGGAGTGGGAGGGGCCAGTAACAGCACCCCACCTTCTAGATCAGCATCAGAAACAATAGCTAAACAAACACCACCCCTTGCCACCTGCCTCCCAGATTCCTGCATCTTCTCACACCACAGTTCCCTGACATTCTGGTGCTAATGATCACCATAATCTACAAGCAGAAGGTCTAACCAATGGAAACATTATCTCTTGTAGAAACATGATGGCCATTGGTCAGTTGTTCAGTCGTGATAACATCATTTGCTGAAGTGACAGAATATACGCAAAGTCTTTATCTGGATGAACTCCCTCCTATGCACTACCCCACATGGTGGGTCTCAACATGGATCCCTGAGAAAAATCATAGGAAATCTTTCTAGAAGATCATTTCCCTGGCTGGCCTATATAAATGGAATAGTTCTTCTCTTCTTCACATATAAAACAACTTAGGTTCACAAATTAATATTTTACTTAACAACTATTTATCATTATTATTATTATTTGCATCTTGATATTAGGGTTTGAACTCAGGGCCTGAGCTCTGTCATTTAGGGTTTTTTTTGTTTTTCTTTTTTTTGTTTTTTGCTCAAGGCAAATGCTCTATCATTTGAGCCACAGCTTCACTGCTGGCCTGTTGGTAGTAAATGGGAGATTAAGAGTCTCAAGGACTTGTCTACCCAGACTGGCTTTGAACTGCAGTCCTCAGATATGAGCCACCTGAGTAGCTAAAACTAGAGGAGTAAACCAACAGAGCCTGGCTCTAAGCAACTATTTTGGAAGGAAAAAGATAATGAAAACATGGGAATCTATATCACATTTACAAGTGCCTGTTTTCTTTTAGAATTATTCACCTCAAAGAATCTAACAAAAGAATTAGATTAGAAGTAGGCACCAGTGATTCATTCTTATAATCCTAGCTATTCAGAAAAGAAATCTGAGGATCCTGGTTTGAAGCCAACCTGGATAGACAAATTTCGAGACTCTTATCTCCAATTAATCAGCAGAAAGCCAGATGTGGAGGCATGGCTCAAGTGGTAGAAAGCCATTCTTGAGGGGGAAAGCCAAGGTAGCACACAAGGCCCTGAGTTCAAACCCCAGTTCTGGAAGAATGGAGATACACAGAAGTATTAGAGCTGGATACCAGTGGTTCCCACCTGTAATTCTAGCTATTCAGGAGGCTGAAATTTGAGGATCAAGGTTTGAAGCCAATCTGTGAGAGCCTTACCTGAAATTAACTACCAAAAAAAAAAAAAAAATAAACAGAAGTGGAACTGTGGCTAAAGTGGTACAGCTTTAGTCTTAAGCACAAAAGCTCAAATACAGTGCCTGGGCCCTGAGTTCCAGCCTCAGAACTGAAACCAAATGTTAGATGAGGAGGAGAAGGAAGAGGAAGAGGAGGAGAAGAAGGAGGATGAGAGGAGGAGAAGGAGGAAGAAGAAGAAGAAGAAGAAGAAGAGGAGGAGGAGGAGGAGGAGGAGGAGGAGGAGGAGGAGGAGGAGGAGGAGGAGGAGGAGGAGGAGGAGGAGGAGGAGGAGGAGGAGGAGGAGGAGGAGGAGGAGGAGGAGGAGGAGGAGGAGGAGGAGGAGGAGGAGGAGGAGGAGGAGGAGGAGGAGGAGGAGGAGGAGGAGGAGGAGGAGGAGGAGGAGGAGGAGGAGGAGGAGGAGGAGGAGGAGGAGGAGGAGGAGGAGGTGGTGGTCCTGGGCCTGGGCACCGTCCCTGAGCCACTTTGTGCTCAAAGCTAGCATTCTACCACTTGTGCCACTTCCATCTTTTTCTGAGTAGTTTATTGGAGGCAAGAGTCTCACAGACTTTCCTGTCTCCTGTCCAACCTGGCTTCGAACTACGATCCTCAGATCTCAGCCTCCTGAGTAGTCAGGATTACCGAAGTGAGCCCCTAGTGCCTGGCAGAATGTCTATTTTTTAATTTGAGATTTCTATTGTGAAAACAGCCATCTTACTTATGCAGTGGAGAAAGGTTAGCTGTACCCAAATTCTTGGAGCTGTGTTCAGAGTTAATTCCTTTCACAGGATGACACTGGGAAAAATTGTGAAGAACATACTATGTTTACTGCAGAGAACCACACACGTTTCAGTGTCTATCAAAAGCCTCATTTCCTACTGGACAAGAAGCATCCTGCCTTAAGGCTGAACAAGCATTTGACACATTTCTCCAATGGTTGAGTAATTGACAGCTGTCACTATGGCAATGGCAGTTTCACTGGTGTAGTATCCTTAGAAATAGCTGAATTATGGATTTCGATCGAAGGTTTTGCTCACTGGGTATTTGTATCTATATTTCCCATCTAGGGAACACAATAAGTTGTTTCAGAACAAATTATGTAAGTAGAGTTATGCAGTACCAGATATATTGAGGTTTTATTGTGAATGTGTCAGTCCTGGGGCTTGAACTCGAGGCCTGGGTGCTGTCTCCAAGCTTTTTTTGCTCAGGGCTAGTTCTCTACCACTTGTGCTCCAGTTTCAGCTCTTTCTTTGGTAGTTTATTGGAGATCTGAGTCTCATGGACTTTCCTACCCAGGATGGCTTTGAACTATGATCATGTCTCAGCCTCCTGAGTAGCTAGGCTGACAGGTGTGAGCAATAGTGCCCAGCTGTACCTTTGTTAGAATGACTCTAGAGAGTGTTTTATAAATTCATTCTCTTAGAGTCTCACCCTCTGGGCTCCAGAGTTACTGTACTTTCTTCAGAAATAGAAACCCTGGCTCATGTGTCACAGGTACGCTGAAAGGCACTGCGGCACTGTGGGAACACGTCCACTGTCTCCACTCTTGTTTCATAGCACAACATCCTGGCATTGATCCCGTTCTCTGAGTTCCATTCACGCTGTCACCAGCATCAGACCTGACTTCAACTGCCCAGACAAAAGTAGATAATCTTCACCTGAGCTGGACACATAGAGAGATGAAGAAGTAGAGAACTACCAGCCCAAACACTGCAGCTTTGTCTCTCAAAAACTACTTTTGGCTGAAGGCAACTTCGGGCAGATCAGTCCATCAGCACTAGAACAAACTGATCCACAATTCCTGTCAATCATGCGAAGAGGCACTGTGTTTATTGTGGGTGAGGGAGGGGAGGGGTGTGCAATTACTGGGGCTTGAACTCAAGGCCTGGGGACCGTACTATCTCTTAGTTTTTTTCTGCTCTAGGCTGGTACTGTAGGACTTGAGCCATACTTCCACATCTGGCTTTTTTTTGATAGTTAATTCGAGATAAGAGTTTCATAGACTCTCTTACCTGGGTTGACTTTGAACCAGGATCATCAACTTCCAGGCTCCTCAGTAGCTAGTATTACTGGTATAAGTCACCTATGCCTGTCTAAGAAACACTTTTAAACACAACTATGACCTTAAAGGTGATATACCAGTTTAGACATTTGAATAGGAACTAAATACTGGGAAAGAAAGCACTTTAAAAAAATGTGTGTTTGTGTGTGTGTGTGTGTGTGTGTGTGTGTGTGTGTGTGTGTGTGTGTGTGCGTGTGTGTGTAGGAGCATTAGGATTTGAACTAAGGGCCTAACATTTCACCTCAGCTTTTACGGCTCAAGGATGGCACTCCACCACCTAAGTTCCATTTCCAGCTTTTTACTGGTTAACTGAAAATTAAAATAAAATCCCATGCAAGGTACCAGTGGCTCACACTTATAATCCATTCTACTCAGGAGACTGAGATTTGAGGATTGTGGTTCAAAGCCAGCCTGGGAAGGAACATCCGTGGGACTCTTATCTCGAAGGAACCACCAGAAAACCAGAATTGGTGTTGTGGCTCAAGTGGTAGAACACTCACCTTGAGCTGAAGAACTCAAGGACAGGGCTTAGGCCCAGAGTTCAAGACCTAGGACCACAAACAACAACAGCAAATTCCCCAGCAGACAGTAAAGGAAGGGGTGACATTGTCCAAAATAAATGTACTCATTACCTGATTTAAGAAACTGTAACCCTCTGTTTATCACTTCTATAATAACAATTTTTAAAATATTTTTTAAAAAGTATCCTCCCGATTTATTTGTGGGCTGCGTTTGAACCTCAGAACTCCACAGTTGTTAGGAGCCACTGGAGTTCAGCTCAGCACTTCTTTTGATAAGTGGCAAATTCTGATAAATAATCAGTTTCAAACAATAATAATTGTAGTGCTATAACTTGTGTAGAATATAGCTACTGAAATAAAACCTATACTTGGAAATTAATTAACCTCACTACTCTCCTTCATCAAAAGAGTTTGCTTTCTTCCCCATTAGTTATTTAAATTGAATTGTAAGATCGTGGTGCTGCCAGTGAGTGAAATGTGGGTAAAGCAGTGAGAAAGGTTTCCAGCCTGGCTTCTAAAATGCCCTCCACATGGCTAGACACTGGTGGCTCACTCCTATTATCCCAGCTATTCTGGATGCTGAGATCTGATGCCATGGTTCAAAGCCAACTCAGTCACGAAAGTTGATTATCATCAATTAACAGGCAAAAATCCAGAAGTGGAGCTGTAGCCAAGTGGTAGAGCACCAGCACTAAGTGCAAAAAGCTAAAAGACTGGATCCAGGCCCTGAGTTCAAGCCCCAATACAAGCACCAAAATAAAGTTATCATTTTCTTTCTTACCTAAATGCAGACAGACTATAAAGAAAAGAAAAGAATCTAACAAAATAAAAAAATAATACTAAGGGGAATTTTCTGGTACATTAAACTAATGAAAGACAAAACCACTGGTGGCTTACCCTGACAGCTTTTTAGGAGGCTGAGATCTAATGATGGTGGTTCAAAGCCAGGCTGGACAGGAAAATCCATTAGACTCTTACCGCCAATTAATCCCTATAAACTGGTAGTGGAGCTGGACTCAAAGTGGTAGAGTGCTAGACTTTAGCAAAAAAAAGGTCAGGGACCATGTCTAGGCCCTGAGTTCAAGATGGACAAAAATTTATGAAGGAAAAAACAACACTGAGCAAATATGACGTTTGCTAAAAATTTGTATTTGCTATGTATATATTTATATGTATCTATTCATATGTTTATTTTTATATGACCTGGGGGAATATATTCATCACATATTAACAGAGTGATATTAAAATAATCAGGCCAGGTGCTGATGTTCCATACCTGTAATGTTAGATACTCAGGAGGCTGAGTTGAGATCTGTGGATTGCAGTTTTAAAACATCATTTTCCTGAAAAGGATCCTGCAGAGTAATGTTCTGACTTTTTCCTGTACGGATAAAATAATACTAGTTACAGTACTATACTATCTTCTTTATCATTTTCTTTTTTTAATATATGTTTTTATTATAAAGATACTGTACAGAGGGGTTACAATTACATGAGCAAGGTAATGAGTCTATTTCCTATTGAGCATTGCAATACCTCCATTATATTTCCCCTACCATCTCTTTCCTACCCACTTCCAAAACTCCTCCCTCCCCTCTTCCACCCCCAATTCTGTAAAGTTGTAAAGTTCGTTCTCAACATATGGTCTTGTACAGCTCATTGTTACAATAAGCCCTCATTCTTCCTGCTTCTGCTTTGATAGTGGCTGGGATTGCAGAGTTGTGTCACCACACCCAGCTTCTTCTCAGCATTTTTTTTTTTAGTTAATAATTTTTATTTTTTTTTATTGTGAAAATGCTGTACAGAGGGGTTACAATTACATGGGCAAGATAATTAGTACATTTTTATCAAGCTTTGTAGCCTCCTCCTTTGATTCCCCTTCCCATCCCTTCCCATCCTCCTCCTGCACCCCAACCGAATCCTCCCTGCCCCTCCACCACCAAAGATGTAAAGTTCGTTTTGGACATAACGACTTGTACTTCTCATTGTTGCAATGGGTCCACCTGTACCTTATTTAAACGCCTTGTTTTTCCCTTTCCCCTCCACAAATTATACTGAAATCAAATACAGTGAAAGCACGGGTTATACTGAGGTGGAGGGACATAGAAAGCAACAAAGAAATAATCATAAATGTGTTAGAAACAATCGCATGAAAGAAAAAAATACATTTGAATACATATCTTAGGGTTCACTTCCCTAACATCAACTTATCTGATCGTTTCTGCATCACTCAGAGATATACTAGATGTTGCAAATAAGGGAAACCATGGGACCTATGTTTCTTTGGGCTTGGCTTACTTCACTTAACATAATTTTTTCCAAGCCTTTCCATTTCATAATAAATGTGGCCATGTCATTCTTGCTGATGGAGGCATAGAATTCCATTGTGTATATATACAACATTTTCTTGATCCTTTCATCTACTGAGGGGCATCTGGGTTGGTTGGATATCTTAGCTATAGTAAATAATGCTGCAATAATCATAGTTGTGCTGGTAGCTTTAGTGTGGTCATGTTTGTAAACATCTGGGTAAATGCCCAAAAGTGGGATTGCTGGGTCATAGGGGAGCTCTATGTGGAGTCAATCACTTTCCAAAGTGGTTGAACAAGTTCACAATCTCACCAACAATGCAGTAAGGTTCCCTTCTGTCCACATGGCACCCAGCATCTGTTGTTATAAGAAGTCTTGATTTTTGCCATTATAACTGGGGTGAGGTGGTATCTCAATGTTGTTTTGATTTTCATTTCTTTTATGGCTAGGGAGGTTTAGCATTTCTTAATGTGTCTATTGGCCATCCTTCTTTCCTCTTCAGAGAAGTTTCTCTTTAAGTCTTTCATCCACTTATTTATTGGACAGTTGTTTCTTTGAGATTTGTTGTTGGGGGATTTAATTTTTTGAGTTCCAAGTATATTTTAGATATGAGACCCTTGTCCGTTTTATGGCTAGTGAAGATCTTCTCTCAATCAATGGGCATTCTATTGATCTTGCAAGCTATGTCCTTTGCCATGCAGAAGTTCTGCAATTTTATGCAATCCCATTTGTCCAACCTTTCTTTGATTTGTTGTGTTTGCAGGTCTCTATTAAGAAAATTTCGGCCTGAGACAAGGAGACCTAGGGTTTCTCTCTTTCCATCCTGTAATGTTTTCACAGTGTCTGATTTGACTCTGAGGTCTTTGATCCATTTGGAGTCGATTCTGGTGCAGGGTGATATATAAGGATCTAGCTTTAGCTTTCTACAAGTAGTTAACCAATTTTGGCAGCACCATTTACTGAAGAGGCTGTCTTTCTTCCATTCTATTATTTTAGCTCCCTTATTGAAGATTAGATGGATATATGTCTGTAGGTTCATTTCTGTGATTTCAATTCTATTCCATTGGTCCTGAGGTCTTTTCTTGTGCCAGTACCAAGCAGTTTTGATTACTATGGCTTTATAGTAGAATTTGAAATTTGGTATTGATATTCCTACAGCAGTGTACTTTCCGTTGAGCAGCATTTTTCCTATTCGGGGTCTTTTATTGTTCCATATGAATTTTTGGATTGCCTCTTCTATTACCTTGAAGAATGAGGTTGGAATATTGAGAGGTATCACATTGAATTTGTAGATAGCCTTGGGAAGTATTGTCATTTTCACGATGTTGATCTTTCCAATCCAGGAGCACGGGAGTTTTTGTCATTTTCGAAGTTCTGTTTGATATCCTTTTTCAAGTTTTTAATGTTTTCATCATAGAGGTTCTTCACTTCTTTGGTTTAGTTAATTCCTAGCTATTTTATTTTTTATGGGGCTATTATGAATGGAGTTGCATTCCTAATTTCAGCCACACTATTCTCATTATTGGCATACAGAAAAGCCATTAATTTTGGGGGGTTAATTTTATACCCTGCTACTTTACCAAAGTTTTAAATCAACTTGAGTAATGTGGGAGTGGAGTCTATGGGATTCTTTAAATACAAGATAATGTCATCTGCAAAGAGGGAGAATTTTACTTCTTCTTTCCCTATTTGGATCCACTTTATGTTTGCATCTTGTCTTATTGCTGTAGATAGGCATTCTAATACTAGATTGAAGAGAAGTGGAGAGACTGGACATCCTTGTCTTTTTCCTGAGTTAAGAGGAAATGGCTTTAGTTTTTCACTTTTAAGTATAATGCTGGCTGTAATTTTGTCATATACAGCCTTTATTGTATTGAGGAATGTTCCATGGATTCCTACTTTTTCCAAAACCTTCATCATAAAGGGGTGTTTGATATTGTCAAATGCTTTTTCTGCATCTATTGAGATAAACATGTGGTTCTTATCCTTGCTCCTGTTGATGTGATATATTATATTACTTGATTTGTGTATATTGAATCAGCTTTACATCCCTGAAATGAATCCTGTTTGATCGTGGTGTATGATTTTTTGGATGAATTGCTGAAGTCGATTGGCCAAAATTTTGTTGAGAAGTTTTGCATCAATGTTCATCAAAGAAATGGGTCTATAGTTCTCTTTCTTTGATGAGTCCCTGCCTGGTTTGGGGATGAGGGTTATGATGGCTTCATAGAATGCGTTCGGTAGTGAACTTTCTCTTTCAATTTCATTGAAGAGTTGGAAGAGTATTGGTGGGAGCTTTGCTTTGAAGGCCTTGTAGAATTCTTCTGTAAAACCAGTTGGTCCTGGACTTTTCTTAGATATGAGGTCTTTTATTGCTGTTTGTATTTCAATGCTTGATATGGGCCGGTTAAGATGGTTTAACTCATCTTGGTTTAGTTTTGGCATATCAATATTTGCTAGGAAAAGGTTCATTTCTGCCAGGTTCTCAAACTTATTAGCATAAAGTTTTGAGAAGTATTCCCTTATAATGTTCTGAATCTTGGTTGTTTCTGTGGTGATGTTTCGATTCTCATCTCTGAGTTATTTCATGTGCTTGTGTTCTCTTCTTTTTCTGATAAGATTTGCTAAGGGTCTGTCAATTTTGTTAATTTTTTTGAAGATCCAACTCTTTGTTTTGTTGATTCTTTGTATAGTTGTTGTTTTGGATTCTAATTCATTTAATTCTTATTTAATTTTAATTATTTCTTTCCGTCTACTGGATTTTGGTTTATATTGCTGCTTTTTTTAAGGAGGTTCAGATGTCTCATTAAATTGTTGGTTTCAGATTTCTCCAATTTGTTGATGTAGGAACTCAGAGCTACAAACTTGCTCCTGAGTACTGCCTTTGCTGTGTCCTAGAGGAGCTGGTGATTTGTGTGCTCATTTTTGTTGAATATCATGAACATTTGATTTTCCTTTCTAATTTCTTCCATAACCCACTCGTGATTCAGCAATGTGTTGTTCAGTCTCCATATGTTACCGGATTTTCTTTGGTGGCTTTTCGTGTTGAGTTCTAATTTTATTCCCTTGTGGTATGAGAGAATCCAAGGTATAACTTCAATGTTTCTGAATATGGACAAGTTTGCTTTGTGGCCTAAAATGTGGTCTATTTTAGAAAATGTTCCATGGGCTGCTGAGAAAAACGTGTATTCTGATGCTGCTGGGTGAAATATTCGGTAATGTCTGTTAATTCTAGGTGATATATGCAGTTGTTTGGATTTGTGGTTTCTCTGTTGAGTTTTTGCTGAGTTGATCTATTTAGTGGGGAGAGTGGTGTGTTAAAATCCCCAACAATTAATGTCTTTGGATCTATGTGGGATTTGAGGGAAAGTAGTGTTTCTTGGATAAATTTGGGTGCTCCATTGTTTGGCGAATAGATATTTAGAATTGCAATATCCTCCTGAAGGAGAGATCCCTCAATTAGTATGTAGTGACATTATTTATCCCTTCTCACGAATTTTAATTTGAAGTCTATTTTATCTGATATTAGGATTGCAAGTACCACCTGTTTATGGGGGCTGTTTACTTGGTAGATTTTGTTCCAGCCTTTAACATTGAAAATGAGTTTGTTTTTATGAGCAAGATGTGACTGCTGAAGGCAGCAGATAGAAGGATCTTGCTTTTTAATGCAACTAGACAGTCTATATTGCTTAATTGGAGAGTTAAGTCCGTTAATATTGAAAGATAGGACTGAGAGGTTTTTGGGAGTTCCTGCCATTTAATCCACCTTCTTGGGGGCTGAAGCTACTGTGTTCCTCCTATGGTTCTTAGAGTCTCATTTTGCGTGCAGTTTCTTGTCCTTTATTGTGGTCTTGTTGGTTTCCTATGTGCAGGATATCTTTAAGAAACTTTTGTATGTCTGGTTTAGTGGAGATATATTCTTTCAATTTTTCTTTGCTATGGAAGGTTTTCATTTGGCCTTCAGTTATGAAGGAGAGTTTAGCTGGGTGCAGTGTTCATGGTTGATAGTTGTTTTTCTTTTGGGCATGGCATACATCATTCCAGGCTCCTCTTGCTTTGATTGTCTCTCCTGAGAAATCTGAGGTGATTCTAGTTAATTTCCCTTTATAGGTGATTAATCTTTTCTGCTTGACAGCTTTAAGGATCTTTTCCTTGGTCTGAATTGATCCTGTGTGGATTATAATGTGATGGTGAGATGTCCTATTCTGGTCTGGTCTATATGGGTTTATAAAATCTTCTTGTATCTGAATGGGCCTATCTTTTTGCATGTTTGGAACTTCTCTGCTAGGATCCTGTAAAACAAATTTCCTATACCATTAACTTCTGTTTCTAGGTGCTCCTCTACACACATTATCCTCAGATTAGGCCTTCTGATGGTGTCTCCCAAGTGTTGTATAATTCTGTCATGTTTCTTGGACTTGTCTTGGATGGTTGTATGTCTTTCTCTATATTAGCTAGGCTGTCTTCAATCTCGTAGATTCGATCTTCTACATGGTCTAACCTGCTGTCAAGACTTTCTACTTTGTTTTTTATTTCTTTTCCTTCTAATTGACCAACTTTGATGGCTTCCAATTATTTGTTAAAGCCTTGTTTTAGATCTTGTATGAACTTCTTTACTTCCTTAATTTGGTGTTCAGTGTTTATTCTCAAATCACTTAGTTGATTGGTTATGGTTTCCTTCAACTCCCATTCCTTCTGTTGTGTTCCATTCAGCATTCCCTTTGTGGTCTCCCTGACTTCCTTCAGCTCTTTATTAATGGATTCCATGCATACCTTTAGTGATCTTTGTGTATTCTCATCCTGTTCTCTCAATTCCTGTATTACTCTTTGCTTAGCTTCTTCAAGTTCATGCCATTCCTGTAGTTCTCTTTGAGTGTTCTTAGCCTGCTCACGTCATTCCTGCCTATCTCTTTGAGTGTTCTCAAGCTGCTCACGCAAATCTTGTATCAGTTTTTGAGTAGCTTCCTCACGCTCATGATATTCCTGTATAAACCTTTGGTATGCCTCCTTTCTCTCCCTATCACGCTCATACAGAGTCCTTTGTATGTTTTCAATCTTTTCATTTACCATGTTTGCCAGCAGTGTTTGTAGAGTTATTTGGGAACTCTCCTCTGGATTATTCATTGTCTGTTCTCTCCCCTGATTATCATGAGTGGGAGTTGAGATACCCGAACTTGCCATTTTTCTTGTGCTTTTCAGGCTTGTTGTGCCCATTTTGGATGAATGTAACACCATTTTTGTGCTATAACACTATCTTAAGGCAAGCATCAACCAAAGTCTGTATTTTTACAGTCAATAGTCTGCAGATACAATCTAGTTCACCAAATATATCTATTTAACATCAAACAACTATATATTAATGGGCTACGAACCGCAAAGAAGAATTTGGCAAACCAGAAATTATTAGGTTTAGGGAGAGATGTGGGTAAAAATAGAAATAGAGAGATGTGGGAAGGCACAGGGACAGTTAATTTAACTAAGTCCTAATCACAAAGCAGGAAATAGGTTGGATAGGATGAAAGTAGAGAGAGAGAAAAAAAAGAAGAAAGAGAAAGGCAAAAAAAGAGACCAGAAAAAATAGAAGAGTAAAATTAAAAATTAAACATAGCAAAGCTTAAAAATTATACAGATTTGAAAACGAAATATTCAGAGAAGAACGTGGATATAATGAGAAAAGGGGAGGGATATAAAGGAAATGTGAAAAACTAAGAGGTTTTGAATTGAGTAATAAATTTCTGTATTAAGTGTGTACACAATATGGGATAAGGTCTATGAATCAACTATGGGTATATCTGAGGATGTGCAGAACAGCAATTAAGTCACATAAAGAAGAACGAAAGATAAGAAAAGGTGAAAAGAATAGAAAGAAAAAAAAGATCAGAAATTCAGTAGAGCTAAACAAAAAACCAAAAAAATTTTTTTAAAGAGAAAAAAAGAAAGAAAAACGCACACACACATATACTCCTAAAATAAAAATTATAAGAAGAAGAAAAAAAAGTAACTAGAAAACAATTTTTTCAAAAAAGATTAAAATTAAAAAAGTTTTAGAAAAAAAATTTATAAAAGGTACAAAAAAATTTCTTTGATTTTTTTTTTTTTTTTTTTGGGAGGGGTGAGAAAATCCTGTATCTCCCTTGTGTCCATAACCAGCCTCTTGTTGGAGTTTCTGGTCTGCTTGTGGTGTTTGATTTTCCTGTTGCTTGGTTGGTTTCTTAAGTCAGTTTGTTTGAGCAGGCAGAAAAATCCTCTCCTTTACCCAGGATTTTGTGATCTCCCTCCCAAGCTAGTTCAATGGGAGGGAGATCTGCTTTGAGTATCACAAAAGAGGGAGATGGCTGTTTCCTCAAGTTTGGAGATGCTGTGATGAGGCTAGGTTCTGGGTAAAGTTGAGGCCTTTCAGCAAAAAGTAGCTTTTCCCTGAGGGGCTAGCTGTGAGAAACTCACAGAGCCCAGCCTGGAGCCACTGTCAGGGTTTCTGTTTAGTGAATTTCAATTGATTGTCGAAGTTGCCAAAGGGAGGGGCAGCCTCTGTCTCTGATTACCCAGTGAAGAAAGCCACTCCTGGGGCTGGCACCCAAGCTGGCTGACTTTTCCCTGTGTGGATCTGAGTCTGGCAGGGCAGGTTTGGTTCTTGTGACCTGCTAAATGATTCTAGTTTTCTTCCAAGGCCTGAGTTGGAGCTAGCTCAGCCGAGCTTTGTCAGTATCAAAGATGGAGATCTCTGGTAGTGGGGGGAGGGGTGGCCTTCCCTCCTCTGCTCCCTGAGAAGGAGTGAGGACGTTAGGCTTCTGCTCATGCCAATTCTTGGTTCCAGGGTCGTCTCTGGTCTGAGAACTGCAGGATGAAGATGTCTGCTCCTTGTCAGTTCTTGCTGGTGTTGAATAGAATCCACTTGCCTGCAGCGTCTGGCTCCTTCATCCTGGACTCTCTGTGTTGCAGGTCTTCTTTATCCTTTTCATAAGACTATATCCATGATATAAATAAACAAATACATTTGGGTACTGCCAAATTTATTTGGTGGGTTTTATAGGGCTACCACCATGCATCAGATCTTTCTCACTAGCTCAGATTTATAGGAAGATGTCCATAAATTTAAATGAGTTTTCATTTTAATCACTTATGTATTATTTAAACATTTAGGTGAGAGAAAATGATTCTCCATACCAAGAATTTCCTTTAGTGGTATGTGCCATATATATAACTGAGCATTTTAAATGATACCATCTTTCATCTTGGGGAGTTATTCTCAAGAAAAATAAGAAGACAGGGGACTTAGCTCAATAGTGAAGTACTTCCCTAGCCAGCTCAAGGTTCTGGGTACTTCTGGAAGAATTGCAGAAAAACACAAACAAGAGTAAAACACACACGCGCACACACACACACACACACACACACACACACACATAAAAAAAACTTTAAAGCTGCGATATTTACAGTAAGCTCTAAATTGTCTGTAGGAAGAAATGTAGTGTAAATATTAAATTTTGATTTTTTTTAGAGTCCTGGGACTTGAACTCAAGGTCTGGGCTCTGTCCCTGAGGTTATGTGGCTCAAGAGGAGGACTCTACCACTTGAGCCACAGCACTACTTCTGCCTTTATCAGCTTATGTGGTACTGAGGAATTGAACCGAGGGCTTCATGCATGCTAGGCAAGCACTCTATCACTGAGCCACATTCCTAGCTCTGAATCATAATTTTGAGTGACCAATGGCACAGGAAATTTTCACTATATAATATTAAATTTCAAAAATAGGGTACTGGGGATGGGAAGCATGGCTCTATTGGTAGAGCTCTAGCCAATGAGTGACAGCAGCAGATACTGAGTTCAAGTCACTATCTCAGATCTAGAAAAAAAAGGAAAAAAGAAATCTGGTATACAGAATTGTTTATGTGGAGCATCGTTAGTTTTGTTTAAAACATTTCTACACATGCCTAAAGAGGGAAAAACATAGACCAAAATGCCATTGATTGTTATATTGGAGGGTTAGATTTATGGTGATTTGTATGTTCTTTATTTTTCTATTTTCCAAATTCGCTTTAATAATAAGCACTTACTGGTAGAAATAGACGTACAAATAAACTATTTAAAAATAAAAATTAGAAAAACAAACAGCCCAAATCCAAAAATTCATATGGAACAATTAAAGACTCCGAATAGCAAAAACGCTCCTCAATGGAAAGAACACTGCTGGAGGAATATCAATACCAAATTTGAAAATCTACTATAAAGTCATAGTGATCAAAACTTGTACTGGCATAAGAACAGACCTCAGGACCAATGGAATAGAATTGAAAACGCAGAAATGAACCTACAGACCTATAGCCATCAAATCATCGATAAGGGAGCTAAAATAATAGAATGGAAGAAAGACAGCCTCTTCAGTAAATGGTGCTGCCAAAATTGGTTAACTACTTGTAAAAAACTAAAGCTAGATCCTTATATATCACCCTGCACCAGAATCAACTCCAAATGGATCAAAGACCTCAGAGTCAAATCAGACACTCTGAAAACATTACAGGATGGAATAAGAGAAACCCTAGGTCTCCTTGGCTCAGCCGAAATTTTCTTAATAGAGACCTGGAAACACAACAAATCAAAGAAAGTTTGGACAAATGGGATTGCATGAAGTTGAAGAGCTTCTGCATAGCAAAGGACATAGGTAGCAAGACCAATAGAAAGCCCATGGATTTTGAGAAGATTTTCACTAGCCATGAAAGGGACAAGGGTCTCATATCTAAAATATACTTGGAACTAAAAAAATTAAATCCCCCAACAACAAATCCTCAAAGAAACAACTGCCCAATAAATAAGTGGGCTAAAGATTAAAGAGAAACTTCTCTGAAGAAGAAAGAAGGATGGCCAATGGACACATGAAGAAATGCTCAACCTCCCTAGTCATAAAAGAAATGCAAATCAAAACAGCATTGAGATACCACCTCACCCCAGTTAGAATGGCAAAAATCAAGAACTCTAACAACAACAGATGCTGGAGAGGATGTGGACAGAAGGGAACCTTACTGCATTGTTGGTGGGAGTGTAAACTTGTTCAACCACTTTGGAAAGTAGCATGGAGTTTGCTCAAAAGACTTCACATAGAGCTCCCCTATGACCCAGCAATCCCACTTTTGGGCATTTTCCCAAATCTTTACAAACAAGACCACACTAAAGCTACCAGCACAACTATGTTTATTGCAGCCTTATTTACCATAGCTAAGATATGGAACCAACCCAGATGCCCCTCAGTAGATAAATGGATCAAGAAAATGTGGTATATATACAAAATGGAATTCTATGCCTCCATCACAAAGAATGACATTGCTCCATTTTTTTAAGAAATGGAAAGGCTTTGAAAAAATTATATTAAGTGAACTAAGCCAAGCCCAAAGAAACATAGGTCCCATGGTTTCCCTTAATTGCAATATCTACTATATGTAGCAGTCAATCCGAAAAGGTCAGATAATATGATGTTAGGAAAATGAACCCTTAGATATGTATTTAAATGTTTTTTTCTTTCATGCATTTGTTTCTAACGCATTTATAAGATGATTTCTTTGTTTCTCCGTATGTCCCTCCCCCACAGTATAACCCCTGCTTTCACTATATTTGATGTCGGTATAATTTGTGGCGGAGATGGGGAAAAACAAGTCGTTTAAGGATACAGGTGGACCCGTTGCAACAATGAGAATTACAAATTGTCATGTCGAAAACGAACTTTACAACTTTGGTGCGGGGGAGGGGGGTGTTGGTGGGGGGGGCAGAGGGAGGCTGGGAAGGGATGTGAAGGGTAAACAAAGGAGGAGGCTGCAATGCTTGATAAGAAATGTACTCATTATCTTGCCCATGCAATTGTATCCCCTCTGTACAGTATGTTCACAAAAAATAAAATAAAAAAAAAAGAACAAGATACAGCCCAGGTATATGAATCCATGAGATTCTTATCTCCAGTTAAGCAGCCAAAAAGCTAGCTAGAAGTTGAGCAGTGGCTCAAATGCCTGCCTTGAGTGAAGAAGCTAAGGGACAGCACCCAGGCCCTAAGTTCAAGCAACAGTACTGGCACATACACACTAAAGTCCTTCATGTGTAAAGTCAAAATCCATTCTGTACTTAGGTTACATGCTTTCCGGTTTCTTGATTCTCCACAGTGACATGGGTGAATTAAAGAATAAGTACATTAAAGATTAGGAGTGAAGGGTGGATAAGGTAACGACAGTTTTCCACCTTTGTTTCAGCATATGGTCTTGACCTGGGTGTTATGGCAAAACTTATTTAATTATTCTCCTGCTCATGAGTCAAAGATGAGGCTAACTCTTAGGTCCTCTTTCGCTTAAATTCTGATTCCTTTGTTGTAGTAAAATGTAAGTGATTTTTGTCAAAAATATCACTAAAATACAGCAATTCTTTATATAGCTGTGTATTTTGTAAAAATCTGTAAATTTTTGTGTATCCTGTAATGACAGTCCCTGTATTAATTGCCTTTGTTGAGCAACATTAAATGACAAGTTGATCCAGTAGATTATCTAATGACATCTCTAAAATACATCCAAGGTAGTCACTATTCCTAACAGGAAAAGAAGAAAGTTGAAGCTGTAGATCACAGTGAATCTCAGCCACTCGAAAATCACTTGAGGACATTTTGGTGACTACACATTCAATGTGGGAATCTCAAATGCCAGTATCTTTTCTTTTCTTGGAAAAAAAATGTTTCATGTGTATATATCAGGTTGCATTATATGGCTGTCAGATAAACACTGTTTAATGGAAAGGTAAATGGACAGAAGACAGAAACACAAGTTAGACCTTTTAGAATATTAGACCCGGTGACACCCATGAGACAAGCAATAACCGGAAGTTTGGACTTTCCTTTATGATTTCATTCATAAAAAAATCAACAGAAATGTCAATAGAGACTCCAAAAAGAGAAAGGAGAAATCAAATGTGTAGAAAGGGCTTTCAATACTTATCACTTACTAAGCAAAATAAAGAAAGAAAAAAAAGAATTGCCTAAAAATTAACTGGAAAACAAAAAGAACCAGCAAGGCATTGGTTATGAACACAGATGTCATCCCAGCCACTCAGAAGGCTGATATCTAATGATCTCAGTTGAAACCAGCCCAAGCAGGAAAGCCCATGAGACTCTGATCTCCAATGACCCAACAAAATGCCAGGGGAGAGATCAGGCTCAAGTGATAGAATGCCAGATTAGAGTGAACAAAGCCAAGAGCTTGAGCAAAGAAAGCTAACTAACAGTACTCAGGCCTTTGGTTCAAGCCCCAGTACTAGGACACACACACACACACACACACACACACACACACACACACACAAACACAAAGTCAGCAAAAAGGTTGAATGGGGAGCCTCAAAAAATCAATCACACAAAACATACTCACAGTCTTATTAGGAATCAAGGAAGGCCAAGGGCCAGTGGCCCACATCTGTCATCCTAGCTACTCAGGAAACTGAGATCTGAGGACCACAGTTCAAAGCTAGCCCATGCAGGATAGTGCATGATTCTCTTAATACCAATTAACTACCATTATTTTAAAGCCAGAAAAGGAGCTGTAGTTCCAACTGAGCAAAGAAAAGCTCAGAGTCAGTGCTCAGTCCCTGAGTTCAAGCCCCAGGACTAGCACACACACACACACACACACACACACACACACACACACACACACACACACATACAAATCAAGGTGATGAAAATTCCTAGTGAGCTTTCTTGTGACATAATGCTGACAGGCTAAACATTACAACCCTCACAAAAATCTGGAGCAGCTCAGCATGTTTATAAGGCTGATGGAATGGTAAGCAACTGGCATTTTCTAGAAATGGTTTTACTATTAAGTATGTACCACAAAGATCATTTTGTCTGTTTGTCCAAGAAGAAAAATGTTTCATATTAACACTATGTGTAATAAGAACAACAAGAGAAGATTAAAACGGGACACAATTTTTGAACATGAACCAACAGATAGCAGTAAATGGATGAGGAGATGATTGTCTTCCTATGGGATGAAATATTATACACTAGTAAATAAAGGAAATACAGCTACAAGAAACCATATGAATGGATATGGAACTAAAGGCAGAACAAAAAACAAACTGTTCCAGAAAAACACAGGGAAGGAGATACTCTTTTTAAAGTTCTTTGATGTTCAAGGTTGAATAATAACTCAAGGGAAAAACTAACACCAAGTTTCCAGGGTCAGGGTAGGAATGAAGGGACAAGGGTATGATTTAGAGGAATCTCACAAAATATTAAAATTGAACTTTGTATTATTTTTCCTTAAAGTTGGTCAACATTGAATAATTATTGTTCTTATGTGTGTTTCATTGTAACCATGGTAAAACACACACAACAAAAAATGAGCCATTTTAAACTTTTTTTTGTTATTTTAAATTCTTTTTTAAAATTTTATTTTAGAGGCTGGGAAATTAGCTCAGTGTTAGAGTGCTTGCCTTGCATGCCTGAGGCCCTAGGTTCAATTTCTCAGCACCACATAAGCAAAAAGAAAAAAGCCAGAAGTGGCGTTGTGGCTCAAGTGGAAGAGCCGTAGCCTTGAGCTGAAGAGCTGAGAGACAGCGCCCAGGCCCAGAGTTCAGGCCCCACGACCGGACTCCTCAAAAATTATTTTATTGTAAAGATGCTGTACAGAGCATTACAGTTACATGAATAAGGTTATGAGTACATTCCTTGTCGAACATTGTTACCCACTCCTTTGTTTTTCTCCACTATCCCTTCCCTCCCTCAACTCTCCCAGTCCCCACCCCAAAGGTGTAAAGATTATTTCCTACACAAAGTGTCTTGTGAGTATCATTGTTGCAATGGGTCATCCTGTGTCTTTGTTTCAGCATTTTGTATTCCCCTTCTCCTCCTCAAATTAGATAAATGTATATACAAGATGCAGGGTACCAAAATCAAATGCAGTGACAACAGGGGGATATACATAGGGGAAAGAACATAAAAAACAAAAAAACACAAAGTACATTAAAAGTAACAATGACAAAGAAAAAATTCTTTTGTCCATATCTTGTGGTTCATTTTGTTTAGCATCATCTTTTTTTAGGGGGAGGTCCAGTCGTGGGGCCTGAACTCTGGGCCTGGGCGCTGTCCCTCAGCTCTTCAGCTCAAGGCTAGCACTCTACCACTTGAGGCACAGCGCCACTTCCTGTTTGTTTTTCTTATGTGGTGCTCAGGAATTGAACCCAGGGCCTCAGGCATGCAAGGCCAGTGCTCTACCACTGAATCACCTTCCCAGCCATGTTTAGCATCATCTTATATGCTCATATGTATATAGCTTTTGAGCTTTTCTGCTCATCTGATAAGATGATCCTAATTATTAAAAATAAGGGAAACCATGGGACCTATATTTCCTTGGGCCTGGCTTACTTCACTTAATATGTTTTGGTTTTTTTTTTTTCCCAAGACTTTCCATTTCCAAACAAATGGCGCGGTGTCATTCTTTCTGATGGAGGCATAAAATTCCATTGTGCATATATGCCACATTTTCTTGATTCATTCATCTATAAGGGGCATCTGGGTTGGTTCCATATCTTAGCTCTGGTGGGTAATACGGTGATAGACATAGGTGTGCTGGTAGCTTTAGTGTAGCCTTGTTTGTGATCATTTGGATAAACGTTTTTTTGTTTTTTTTTTTTAATGTGCTGGTACTGTGTACTTGAACTCAGAAACTGGTACTCTCCCTTAGCCTTTTCACCTGAAGGCTGATGCTTTACCACTTAAGCCACAGCTGCACTTCTGTTCTTTTGCTGGTTAATTGGACATAAGAGTCTCAGATTTGTCTTCTCGGGCTGCTTTTGAACTGGGACACTTAGACAATAGCCTCTTGAGTAGCTGGGATTACAGGTTTGAGCCACCAGTGCTTGGAATAAAGACTTTTTAAATATTCATTCAGTGACAGTGAAAAGATTCACATTTTTATGTAATTATCACAGTAATGTTTGATTCAAGTAGTTCTATCAGGTGATGTGTGTCACTTTTCATAACACTAGTGAACCTTGCCCTTATTCATAATTTTAAGAGAAGCTCTTACTTTTACTAAGTTATATAATAAGAAATTTCTCACGGTTTTTTGTTGGTGTTGTTGCTGAAGTGCACTGCTAACCTTTGGAGAAAGGTTAAGTTGTTTAATTCCCTGATATAATTAAAAAGCAGTGCCATATTTCCATAACATAGCAGAGTTTAACTCCGGATGAGTTTTAAAAGGTCTGGTCAGATTTTTTCCATTGATTACAAAACTCATTTTAAGTCCAAGAGTTTTTTTATGACACTCATTAGATTTCATCTCTCTAATTATTTTCAAAGCCCAATAGATTTGAAAATAGCTGATTCATTTCCATTGGGGCACCTTCCTAGCTCCTCAGGAGGCTGATATCCAAGGGTCACAATTCAAAGCCAGCCTGAGCAGAAAAATCTATGAGACTCTTATCTCCAATGAACCATAAAAACCCAGGAAAGTAGGGGTATGGATTTTGTGGTAGAGCACCAGCCTTGAGTGAAAAAAAAATTATAAAGGACAATAGCCAAGCTCTGAATTCAAGCTCTAGTACCTAGATAGATAGACAAACAGAAAGAGAGATAGACAGACAAACAGACATGTTTGGGGCTATTTTTCTATGAAACTGTGATATTCAATAAATGTAAGAAACTCCAGTCAAGTAGAATATGACATCCATAAATGCCATCCATATGCTGTAACAGAAACCACAATTCTTTTCTTTTTTCCTCCTTTCTTTCTTTCTTTCTTTCTTTCTTTCTTTCTTTCTTTCTTTCTTTCTTTCTTTCTTTCTTTCTTTCTTTCTTTCTTTCTTTCTTTCTTTCTTTCTTTCTTCCTTTCTTCCTTCCTTCCTTCCTTCCTTCCTTTCTTCCTTCCTTCCTTCCTTCCTTCCTTCCTTCCTTCCTTCCTTTCTTTCTTTCTTTCTTTCTTTCTTTCTTTCTTTCTTTCTTTCTTTCTTTCTTTCTTTCTTTCTTTCTTTCTTTCTTTCTTCTTTCTTTCTTTCCTTTTTGCCAGTCCTGGGGCTTGAACTCGGGGCCTGGGCACTGTCCCTGAGCCTCTTTTGCTCAAGGCTAGCACTCTACCATTGAGCCACAGTGCCACTTCTGGTGCTTTCTGTGTATGTGGTAGTGAGGAATCGAACCCAAGGCTTCATGCATGCAAGGAGAGCACCCTACCACGAAGCCACACAGCTAGCCCCACAGTTAATTAACAGAAGAAAATTATGGTCGTTTCCCCTCATTTTCAAAAGTGCTTTCCAAGCCTTTCCTTGGAAGCATGTAGACACACATAACACTTAACCCTTATGTACCAAGTTCCTCATGTACAAATATGACAAAGTTTAATGTGTAAATTAGATACAGTGAGTGATTCTTCATAATAGCTGATGATAAAAACAATGGGAAATAATGAATTTATGAATTGTGCAATTTGTGAATTGTGCAGTATATGAATTGTGTCTTTCTGGAATTTTCTACTTAATATCTTTATATTATGGTTGGCCACACATAATGAGGGAAGTAAGTGCACCTAAGGGCCTCCTATATGAATAATGCACATCCATATCGTTGTTAAAATTTAAAGTAAATCAGCTCCTGTTGGTGCCTTACCTGCACTCCTTGGCTTCTTGGTGGGCTGGAACCTCTGCTTGAAACCAGGACTTGTACCCCTCACCTGAGAATTTTTCAAGAACTTAAGACCAATCTGGCTATGACCCTAGCAGAACCTAAATACCAGGGGTGAGCAGCCCTCAACCACAGACTTTCAGATTCCAAATGTTCAGCCTCCTTGTCTCTGTGGAAGGGTAGTTCTGAAGAAGGAGATTGTACCCGATCCCACAGAACTAGCTTCAGTCAGTCAATATGCCAGTTGGCTTTGTAATGTAATGTATGTGTGTGTGTGAGTGTGTGTGTGTGTGTTTGTGTGTGTGTGTCTGTGTGTGTGCGCATGTGCACATGCTTTGAGGCTAACTATGGCTTGAATTCAAGCCCTCATACTCTTGCTTAGTTTTATTTCTGCTCAAGGCATGCACTCTACCACTTGAGCCACACATCCTCTTTGGTCTTGTTAGTGGTTTATTGGAGATAAGATTTTCATGGAGTTTCCTGCCTGGGCTATATTTGAACCATGATCCTCACATCTTAGGCTCCTGAGTAGCAAGAATGACAGGCATGAGTTCCTGGCACTAGCAATAATGTGCTTTTTATCAGCTGCTTATCCTTGGTACACAAGGGGTTAAGTGCTATGCATGGCTTCAGACATGGAAAAGGCCTGAGGAGGGAGAAGTTCCATATTCTTATTTTGCTTGCATCTTGTTGCTGTTCACAGTATTTTCCCAAATACACTGACATTCAAATCTTATCTGAGGGTCTGCTTCTGAGGGCACCTAAATCAACAAGAGCCACGTGATTCAGAATTCAGGTAGCATTTTTACAGATATACTAAATAAAAGCAAATGCCAAGATGACGAGAAGTTTGATTGATATCTGTGTTTTTATAAACTCTTAGAAAATTGACATCTGCCAATTACATGATTTTGGTCCTTGAAGCAAAATGTGTTTTATATACACTAATTAAGACTGTCACCAAGAGAGTTTAGATCTGTCAAAACAGGTACAAGACCAAAGAATGGAAAATAGGATGGGGAACTTATATGAGGGAAGTGTCAGTTGTCATCTTAGCTATTTAGCACCCAGTTGTTTTACAGTAATTTTGTTTTAATAAATAGAAAGGGTGTACAGTTCAGAATAATGGCAAAAATGTATTTTATAGTAAATACATAGACCGGAACATACTCAGTTATCATTATTATTAGATATTATGTGCTGTACCCAATTATATTGCTACAACTTTGTACAACAAGCAGCGCAACAGGTTTGTTTACTGCAACATCACCACAGACACATGAGGAGAACATTCCATTCCATTATAATGGCTATGATGTCACTAGCCAATAGAAAACTCTTGGCCCCCACGCCACTCCTGCCATATTATACTCTCACGGGACCACCATTATATATGTGGTCTGTTACTAATCTAAAAGTCTTTATACCACACATGATTGTATTTATATTTGGATGTAGAGACCATCCTAGAATCTTATCCCCAACAAAGTACTCAGAAAGCCAGAAGTAGCTGTGTGGCTCAAGTGGTAGAGCACAAATCTTGAGCCAAAGAAGCTCAGGGACAGCACTGAGGCCCAGAGTTCAAGCCCCAGGACCGGCATAAATAATAAATAAATAAATAAATAATAACAAGGAAGCAAATCAAAGAAAATAAACACAAGTTCAAGACATGACTCAAGTGGAAGAATACCTGTCTACCAAGTTCAAGGCCCTGGATTCAAACACCAGAACTGCAGAGAGACAGAGAGAGTTCTTTTCTTTATTTCAAAAAACAGGCAATCTCAATGTCAGCCATTTGTGCAAATAGTAAAGACATCAACTGATTTTTTTTTTGGAACCGACTATAATGAATGGAAAGAAACAAACCCTTTCCGTTTTGATGGAGAAAATCTATTCTCATTCTGCTTTCTACAAACCATGGAGGAAAAAAAAAAAAAAAACATTTATCTAGCAATTCATCTAATTCTGTACCTAAGGAAACTTGGTTTGTTTGGGTCTCTTTCAAAGTTCTTTTTCTTTTTGTAAATAAGTAGTACTGATTTGCCTCTGCTTCTTATGTTTAAGGTATGAGATCAGATATTTAAGCAAAAGGAAAAAACAAAATTCTTAGAAAGCAATTACTGGTAACATACAGGAAAAATCCAAAGAGGTCACATTAAGGAGAAGTGAGTGAAAAGGAAGAAAGGTATTGATGAAAGGAATGGTGCACTATATGTCAAGAGCAAGACACTTAAATGACAATTAGGAAATCCAACAACTTTGCGTGTCCTGCATTGAGAAGCACATCAGACACAAGATTCGCCTACATGATGCCCCAAGAAGACTCCTCCTCCACTGGAGAAGAAATCCGGAGAAGGGTATATTACCTCTCCTCCGTTCCATTTCCTCTCTTACTCACTTTTTTTGTCTTTTTTTTTTTTTTTTTTTTTTTGGTGTTGGTTCTGAGAATTGAACTCCAGGCCTGAGCTTTTTACCTAGCTCTTTACCATTTGAGCCACAGCTACGCATCCTGTTTGTTTTTTGCTGGTTCTTTGGAGATAAGAGTCACATGGATTTTCCTGCCTAGGCTGGCTTCAAAACTTGATTCTCAGATCTCAGCCTCCTGAATAGCTGGATTACAAGCATGAGCCACCAGTACCTGGTTTCATATTTTCTCTTTTTTCCACCTTCCTTTCTTGACCAAATTCACTTTATCTAATGAACTGAAACCATTATATTCTTGAGTCTGCTAGATTATATTAATCCTAGTTTATTCTGAAGATTCCATTTATTTATTTATTCATTCATTTACATTTTTTTGTATGCCCTGGGTCTTGTACTCAGAGCCTGTGGGTGCTGTCCTTGAGCTCTTTTCTTCAAGGGTAGCACTCTACCAACTTTGAGCCACAGGTCCACTTCCAGTTTCCTGGTGGTTCATTGAAGTTAAGAGTATCAATTAACCACCTGAAATGGAGCAGTGGCTCAAGTGGTAGAACACTAGCCTTGAGCAAAATAAAGCTCAGGTACAGTGCCCAGGCCCTGAGTTCACCCCCAGGACTCACAAAAAATAAAAACAGAAAACCGGGCGCTGGTGGCTCACGCCTGTAATCCTAGCTACTCAAGAGGCTGAGATCTGAGGATCGCGGTTCAAAGCCAGCCCGGGCAGGAGAGACTGTGAGACTCCTATCTCCAATAAACCACTAGAAAACCGGAAATGGTGCTGTAGCTCAAGTGGTAGAGCACTCGCCTTGAGCTGAAGAGCTGAGGGACAGCGCCCAGGCCCAGAGTTCAGGCCCCACGGCCGACAAAAAAATAAAATAAAATAAAATAAAAAATAAAAACAGAAATAAAGAAGAAATGGCACATGAAGCCAGTCATTTTTCTATTCCAAATTAAGTCATTGAAGGTCAGCAGATCCTTCACTGTTCCAGCTCTATAGGAGGACGAGAATGCCCAGATGTCTGTCTCTTCAGTACACTTATTTCCTAGCCTTTGAGTCTATACCCAGGAGGGGACATGTTGGATAATACAGGCATTCTGATTTTTAGAGGAATCAACGTAGTTTTTCCTTTAATGGCTGATGTATTTCATGGTTCACACCAATAGTGTCTAAGTATCTGTCCATATCTTTCCAATACTTGTCATATTTAGTCTGTTTTGATATGAAGTAATATGGTGGTTTTGATGTGTATTTCTCTGATCAGTATGATGAATGATTTTCTTAGAGGTGGAATGGGGAGATGCATGCCTGTAATTTCAGATACTCAGGATTTGGAGGTAGAAGGATCATGGTACCAGGCTAAACAGGACAGAATGTCAAGATCGTATTTGGAAAAGCAAACTAAAAGCAAAATAGGACTGAGGAAGAGCATAAGTGGTAGTTGCATTTGCTTACAAGGATTAAAAGCTCTGAGTTTGACGCCAGATAGATAGACAGACAGACAGACAGACAGACAGACAGACAGACAGACAGACCGACAGATAGACAGATAGATAGACAGATAGATAGATAGATAGATAGATAGATAGATAGATAGATAGATAGATAGATAGATAGATAGATAGATAGATAGATAGATAGATAGATAGATAGATAGATAGATAGATAGATAAAAATGAGTGGTTTTTGGTTGTTGTTTTGGTTTGATTTTTGTTTTGGTGACAGTCTTTGAGCTTGAACTCAGGACCTAGGTACCATCCCTAAGCATTTTTCTTCAAGGCTGGCAATTTACACTTGAGCCACAGCTCCACTTCCAGCATTTTGCTGACTAATTGCAGATAAGTCACCTGGATTTGCCTGCCTGTGATTGGTGTGCAAATGTAAACTTCAGATCTCACCTTCCTGAGTAGCTAGAATTATACACATGAGTCTCCAGTGCCTGCTAGGTTGTATTTTCACTCTTCATTTTTTTCACCCGACAATTATATTGGTGTCTTCTCTCTTCTTTTAGGCCCATTAATAATTTCTTTTTATATTTGGGTATTCAATTTCTGATATTAAATTCCTATATCCTTGAGTTTTTATTTCCTCTCAATGATTGAGCCCTTCATCACTGTGTAAGGATCTTCTTTGTCTCATTTAATTTTTTAAATTTAAGGCCTATTTTTTCTTGTTCCTTTTCTTCTTTTTGTAAGTCATGGGGCTTGAACTCAGGGCCTGGGCATTGTCCTTGAGCTTTTCTGCTCAAGGCTAGCACTCTACCACTTTAAGCCACAGCTTCATTTCTGGTTTTCTGGTGGAGATAATTGGAGATAAGAATTTTCTAGCTTTTCCTGCCTAGGCTGGTTTTGAACTGAAATCCTCAGACCACAGACATCTATGTAGCTAGGATTATAGTCATGAGCTGCCAGCCCTGACTTGCAAAGTTTCTTATAAGCAACATAGGGTCCAACCTTGTATTTTGTTTTAATCCATTCAGTCACTCTATTTCTTTTGATAGGGAATATAAGAAATGAAAAAGCTGGAACTGGTTCTACAGTTCAAGTGGTAGAGCACCAGCCCTGAGCAAATCTTGGGAGAGCAGCCAGAACCTGAATTCTAGCCCCAGTGCTAGAACAAAGTTAAACAACGGGAAGTATCAGTTTTGATTCCAACAACAAATCTCTGGAAACATACTCCATGCATCCCCATGGTTTGAATTTTAGATATCTCATTTCAAGTTTTTTAAATTGTCTCTCGACATATAAATGCTACAATTAACCTAATTGTCTTTTATTCTTCATACTAAAGATAAGCGTAGCTTATATCGCATGATAGACCATTCTAGTGAATTTTATGACTTCCAACCGCTTCTTAATATTCATTCATGTCTCTCTCTGGCAGTTTAATAAGCTAATTTGAGCATTTCTGGTAAGAACAGAGACCCTACTGGACTTCAGGCAAAAGGCTGAGAAATGATCAAAACCCAAATTTCTTACAGAGTAGGTCTAGTGGAGATATAGTCTCAGCTTTTGTTTAGAAAGTGCTTTTATTTATTGGCTGCTATCAGTTCTTCAGGGGCCTTCATTGCTACCTCTCTCAAATATTAAAATGGTAAGGTTATGTGCTAATTAGCTTCTGCCCTCTCCACCACCTCCCTGCCTCCTCCCAGCTAAGAAGCAGGGCCTCCAACAGGTTTCATTGTTCTGTGTTCACAGTTGCAAATCATATTTGGACACAATTCCGTCTTTTGAACTCTGTCCTCAGAATCCCTGTTCCCAAGCCGAGCTAGCCCTCAAGTCTATTCTTCTTCTGTTCCATCCCATGTCCATCATCAGCTCTCACGGGGGTCTCTGTGCTGGTCTCTTGTATACTCACCATGTGTTTATTACACATGTACTCATCCTCTTTTCTTTCCCATTCTCCTCTCCTCCTACTGAGTTGTCTCGGTATTATAGCCAAAGGAGGGCAAATCAGCAACCCAGAAAGACACCTGCATGTCCATGGAACTTTTTGTTGTTGTTATTTTTGTTTTTTTGCAGGTCCTGGACCTTGAACTCAGGGCCTGGGCACTGTCCTTGAGTTTCTTTGGCTTAAGGCTGACGCTACCACTTGAACGACGCTGACACTTCCAGCTTTTTCCTAGTAGTTTATTGGAGATGAGGATCTCATAGTGTTTCCTGCCCCAGGCTGGCTTTGAACCATGATCCTCAGATCTCAGCCTCCTGAGTAGCTAGGATTACAAGCGTGAGCCATCAGCCACAAATTTTGTTTTGTTTTGCTTTTCTTTTACTACTCTTCCAAAACCAGTTCTTTCCATTCATTTTTCTTCTTTCTCCTCCAAATGTATAATTTTATTACACTGCTTTCAAGCTCACCAATTCCTTCTTCTGTTTGACATATTCTGTCATTGGTGCCTTCTATCCTGTTTTTAATTTTGCTGAGGAGAATTACTAAAGAATTTCTGCTTGATTGTCTTAACTTGCTTTCATCTCATTGTGAAATGTCTATGTTAGGCTGTAACTGCTCTGTTTCTTCCAAGCTGGTTGATTTTGCTTAAAACAGATGTTTTGAATTTGCTGAGCCTTCTCCCTTATGGCCAGTTTCTGGGATACGATGTTGAGTTTTAGGTGAGGTCATGGTTTCCTGAATTAGGTACATAATTTATCAAGAGAATTAGGTATTTATTACATTCTTTTCTTCTGAATATAGCATTTGTGTCTATCTCTCTGGAAATTCTACACAAATAAATTAGTTTCTCTGCATCTATCATCACTTTTACTATTTTGGCATTTTACAATACCCAGGTCCAGATTTTCTAGGAGTCAATATTGTTGTATTGTCACTCTTTGAGTACTCCAAGCAATCTAAGCCCATGTTCCTCACAGATACACTGTTGGTGTATTTCAGAAAGAATCAGAAGAGAGTGTCTAGAAAGAGTAAGTTATCTGGATGAGCTTCTCTGTGGAGCCTAGTTCTAGATGCTTCATCCAGTTACTTGACAGACTCTGTGGGGGACTCTGAGCAACACTTGGAAGAGTCACTAGGGCTGGGCCCAGACCTTAGCTCCTATGTCACACTACCAACAGAACAAGCTGTTTCTACTGAAGTCAAAGCACGCCAAAGCCAGTAGAATACTGGCTCCCCAGAGTAGCAAGTGCCTATTGCTGAAGTGAACTCATAGTCCAGGACCTTTGTAGCCACAGGCAGTGTCAATTGCAATAAAAGTCATATTAACTGGGTGTTTTCACCTTCCTGTGACATTAGACCTTTTTCACAGGCTTTACTTAGAGGCCGGCCCAAGAACAAGGGCTGTTAGGTCTTAACACAGTGTTAGATTTCACAAGCTCAACACTGTGTTCCAGGACTAAGTCTTGTGCTTAAGCTGGGTGTTAGTGGCTCACACCTGTCATCCCAGCTACTCAGAAGGCAGATTTTCCTGACCGGGCTGGCTTTGAACCGTGATCCTCAGATCTCAGACTCCTGAGTATCTAGAATTACATGCGTGAGATTAAATGTTTTGAGAATGACAACATTTTTATATCACAGAACCAAGTTTTACTGAAGTACCAGTTTTCTAAGCACTAAGGATCTTCTCAATTAATGTTTTTTTTTTTTTCTGAATTACATTTGACCTCTAAGTCAAGTTTTCCTGGCCTTGGTAAACCAATTGTGGATCTACCCTTCCAAGAACTATTTTTCTAGCCCACTTATGCTGGACTGAAATCTTTCATTAATCTTTAGGGGAGGGTATTAAAAATAATCCTGTGACACTTTGTGATCTTGTTCACTCATATGGACTGGTCATTTGTAAATTGAAAATTTGAATTACAGTACTTTCTCTCATATTTTGTTATCTCATCCTTCATTTTAAGTTGCCTTGAATTTCACTATTGCTTACTGCTAATTCCTGTTTCTCAAGGAATTGTGCCTCTGAAATATTATAGGAAATGATAAATTGACATGGCTTTACAATTACATTCTATTGGCATGTTGCCTGGGCCTGGTTGACAAGTCTTGACCCTGTTATCTGATGATGTGGGTAACTAGGACATGGGATCCTAGTACCCATACATCTTACAGAAGAATAATATCTTTTGGACATATCAGAAAAATTTGGGGATAATCAATAGGAATGCTTCAGAAATATGGAGGAAAAACAGTTTGGAACCAGCGAGTTAAAACAATAAACAGAGCAGCAGAGTAAAATCCCTTACTTTTTATATTCTAGTATGTATTCTAAACCCAATTATTTATCTTCCAATTCTATTTATTGGAATAAATAATTATCAATTTATTTGTCAAATTATCAATTAATTCTAATAAGTTTCACTGTGTGAAAGATAAAATCAACACATATAAATATAAAATATATAACTATATATGAATATAAATATAAAATATATAACTATATATAATATAATAAAAAGGGCACATGTTTTGCATTGTTCTGTTGTGGTTAGGGTATCAAAGACAACTCTGTTTTAAAGTATTATTGCATTATCTCTCCCTCAGTGTTAGGTAGAGTTACACCTAAAACTTTACCATTTGTAGATTTACAGCCTGGAGGCAAGAGGAAACTCTGTGATTAAAACATTTCCAATTTAAGGCCTAATAATGAGGAGAAAGATATGGACTTCTCCTGGAGCTATGGAAATATTTGGTGATAGAAAGGCAGTAGTGTAAGTTCCTGCCTGGATGGAAGGTAGACAGGCCAGACATTAGGTAATCATGCATATGAACAATTTTTATCTACTTTTGAAATGGTAGGTATAATAAACAAATATATTTTGATAAAATAACTCCTAGTCAGAAAAGTTATGTCCGGACTGTTCATCTCTCTATGATCCCTTGTAATTAAGATTAGTTTTGTTCCAGTAAGACAAACTATGTTGTCAGGGTAGGATATTCTGGTTTGTCTGTTCCAACATGGAAGAAAGATGAAGGGTCAGGTAGACATTTGTGCCGTTAAGACCTCATTTGGGAAAATTTAAGCTGCAGAAGTTTAGAAGTAGCTCTTAAGCAAGGCTTACTTTGAATCCATTAGCTCCACAAAGCTAACTCAGTTGCTTAAATAAGTACTTGAAAAAGCCATCACCTTAGGACCTAGCTATAAGTGCTTAAAGTATGATCAAATTTAAAATGAAAATGACTTAAAATTGTCATTGACAAAAAATGCAAATGTGAGCAATCGACTGAACAATATAATATTTTTTTCAGTATACAAATTATTTTAGGGAAATAAAATCAATAGTATTGTTAGGAACAATAAGGTTTCCTGGTTACGAATAGGAAGCCAAGGATATAAGCCTGTATAAAGATTGCATCATTAACTACTTAAATTTAGAGGATACTACATGATTCAGCAGCACGTATACCCAAATTACAACAATAAAGAGATTAAAATGGCACTTGCAGAAGGATAATATGAAAATTTGTGAAGTATTCCATATTTTTCATTCTTCAGATGCAAGAAATGGACAACAGTTATTAAAAAGTTGATTACAAATTACAAGTATAACAATATATGCAAGTGTTAGAATTAAACTTTAATTTGACATCAGCGTATTAAATCTTCACCTTAGAAAGGCCTTTACATAGAATAACCTTTAGAAAACTTTTGAAATTGGTTAACATTGTCATTTTATCACAAAGAAATATACTACTATAAGGACCTAGAAAAAAAGTAATCTTAAATTTTCTATATGGAATGCAATCTGATAGGACATATTTATTAATGAATATTTGTTATAAAACAATGTTGAATTCAAAGTATACCTAGGAGAGAATGAAATAGATTATGGATATTATGCAAACACAGAATATACAATATTTTAAAATATACTTTTTTCAGACAAGAACCAGAAATACCTTTAGTTTCTGTACTACTCATTTCAACAGATAAGATCAAATTATTTCTGATTAAAAAATCATAAACTCTGCAGAAATCATTATAAATATACACAAACACTCAAATATATTTTGACATCAAAGTCAGGCAATTCACTTGGAAAAATTCCACGGAATTTTTACAGTAAAACATTGCTGTTATTTGGATTGTAAAAATATTTTGTATGGACACAAAGAATGGACTGGCATTTTGAAGTTTAAGAAACTTAACTGATATCTTAGCTATGCTAAATAATGCTGCAATAAACATAGTTGTTCTGGTAACTTTAGTATGGTCTTGTTTGATGCCCCTCAGTAGATGAATGGATTGGAAAAAATAATTCTATGGAATGGAATTCTATATCTCCATGAGAAAGAATGACATTGCCCCATTTGTTAAGAAATAGAAAGACTTGGAAAAATTTATATTAAGTGAAGTAAACCAGGCCCAAGGAAACATAAGTCCCATGGTTTCCCTTATTTGCAATAACTAATATATGTCTGAGACAAGCAGAAACGCTCAGATAAGTTGATGTTAGGTGAAATGAACCCCAAGATAAGGATTCAAATGTTTTTTTTTTCTTTCTTGTGATTGTTTCTAACATATTTATAAGATGATTTCTTTGTTGCTTTGTATGTCCCTCCCCCACCGTATAACCCCTGCTTTTATTGTATTTGATGTTGGTATGATTTGTGGAGGGGATGGGAAAAATTGTTTAAATAGGGATACAGGTTGAAGCACTGCAACAATGAGATGTACAAGAAGTCATGTTGAAAAATGAACTTTACAACTTTTGCTGGGTGGGAGGGGTTGTAGGGGGAGGGGAGTGGGGGGGAGATGGGAAGGAATGGGAAGGGGAAATAAAGGAGGAGGCAACAATGCTTGATAAGAAATGTACTCATTACCTTGCCCATGTAATTGTAACCCCACTCTATGGTTTTTCACAATAAAAAAATAAAATTCAGAGAAAAAAGGAAAAAAAAAACAACTTAACCAAACCATTAGGACTTAAGAGAACAATTTGTACAGCCTTCCACAACTCCAAAGAGATAGTGATACATATTTATCCTTTTGGTAATATCAAAGGCAGTTTCTTCGAAGTTGTTCTTCAGACCTGGTTTGATATAATGGTTCAACAGAAGTCGATCCAGTGTATCATTGCTATCTCTATTCCCAGAAGCAAGATGCAAGGGAGTCAAGAGGCCTTTAGTTTGGCATTGGTATCTGCATCATGATGAAGTAAGAAAGATGCCACACTGTTTATTATTCCACGAATAAGCACTGTACAGGGGTGTCCAGCCACTCACACTTATTGCATGAATATCTGCTGCTTGAGCCACCAACTCATGGACAATATCTAACTATCCACTGTAGGCTTCCCGATGAAGAGGGGTATATTCATCGTCATCCCTAGTATTCACATGAGTGGCCTTTATGGAAAGTAGTCTCCAGACTCTGGTAAGCCGATTATTTTCAGCAGCCCAAAGAAGAAATTTGCTTGGATCTACTCAAATTTTTTTCTTGCAATTGTCACTTTTTCATTTTGGTCCTTATCTTCATCAGAATTGCCTAACTAGAAACTTTCAGTGCCAGTGGGAATAATGTGTCCATGTATTTCCCCAATAGTTCACATTGTTTGAACTTGTGAGAAAAATACAGTGAATTTTCTGCATCTGCATTTTTTTCATGATGATTTATTTTCTCTTTTTCCATTTTTATTATTCTAAGTAATTCTAACTGGAAAGTAAGGAATTGATGGAGAGCAGAGGAAAGATATACCTCCTTATTCAAAGATACAGACTGAAAATGAGGATCAGTGTAGTCTTCATGTGCAGCTTCTTCTAGGAATGAGAAAATAGAAGGTGGCTCAGTGGTAGAGTGGTTGCCTTGCATGTATGAGGCCCTGGGTTCAATTCCTCAGCACACATAAGCAGAAAAATCCGGAAATGGGGCTGACGCTTAAGTAATAGAGTGCTAGCCTTCAGCTGAAGAGCTGAGGGACAGTGCCCAGGCCCAGTGTTCAGGCCCCATGACTGACAAAAAAATTAACAAAGGAATAATGCTTTCTATATACATGATTTGGGAAATGGCAGAGCAGAAAGTGAAATGATACAACCAAAAATATAAAAGCAAAATAAATTAGGATAATTGTGGGGCAGTCATATTATCTATGAGAACCATGAAAGAGTGAGGAAGTGAGAGACAGAGACATATGCAATGATTTAGCTAGCCACAAAATCCATGCCTCTGATCAATTTATAGTGCAAACAGAATTTTATTTTTTAAAAGATAGAAATAGAATTTATGTATTTACTTGAAATTAATAAATATATTTTTAGTAGCCTACATAAAGAGACATAGATTTGACCAAATTACAGACAAGAATCTAAATCATTGATAATTCTAGTAACAGATCTGACTGAAATCAGCAGCTAGAAAAGGCAGGCCGATTATATCTGTGAGAAAACTTGGTGGAAAATGGTGTCAAGAATTACTTACTGGTGACTCACTTCTACTATAAGCATGATTCTGAACTACTGCTTGCTGATTCTCAACTATTGCTTTGATCATTATATTCTCCAAGAAGAAAAAGTGAGATTTAATTGATAGCGAAGGACTACTCATACATTTAGACTTCTCATTAAGCACCTTCACTCATCAAAATCACTTGAAGACGACAGACAGGCCTACTTTTTTAGATGAAAACAAAGTGTCTTCAAATAACAAGGAATTTAAGTAGTCATGCAAAGGACTTCTATTTTACTGCATTATACATTTTTTTTCTAATGATGGGTAACAATAAATAATGGATCCATTAGAAGTCTCTTAAAGCTCATATGTTCAATTGTTAGTTCTCTTATACTATATCATGGCATTTTTTGTGTATGGTCTTAACAAGAAATTTAAATTACTAACTTGAATTTCTGAGAGGACAATGTCATCACTGTACATCTTTGTTCTATACTCAGTTTTAAATTACTATATAAGTATGTGCATTAGATAAATATAGAGGAAAAAGTAGAAGCCACACTGGTGGCTCATGTCATTAATCCTAGCTAATTAGAAAGATGAAATCTGAGGATGTGATTTGAAACCAGACCAAGCAAAAAAAAGTTTTGAAACTAACCAGCAAAAGCTAGAAATGGAGCTGTATTCTAACCAGTAAAATGCTAGCCTTGAGAAAACAAAAAGAATAAAAAACTAAATACTGAGATAGAGCCAGACCCTGACTTCAAGCCCTATTATTACTACCAAACAAACAAATGAATTAATTAGTTAATTAATTAATTAAAATGCATTAAGTGGTCACATGTGGAGAGGCAGGTAAAATGTAACACCCGTGGTGACTGGAGTATGTATCTTTTTGTAAAAAGGCAAATTATCATTTGTACTTATCACTAAAATTTTATTTGAAATTTTTTGTATAATAAACTCTGAATTTAGCATGCATTTATAGGTGTGTGTACATGTGTGCATGTGTGTATGTTTATATGTTTGCGTGTTCTGTTGCAATGTTGCTTGCCAATGTGGACAGGGTGAGGCTGAAAAGAGCTAACTGTGTTGCAATTGTTTTATTTATCAGTGTTCTGTTATGTCATTTCAGTGGAACCACCATCTGTATATTTTATTTGTCAAATAATAATATCTTCATAATCAAAGCATTTACAGCATTAAGTTAGATAAAAGACTGCTTTCAGCTCTTATTATATGTTAGGTAAGAAGATACAGACCTAATTAGGTAGTAAGTTATTGCTGTAAGAAGACTGTAAGTACAAAACATGTATTTTCCCTCTTAAATTGGTTATACTTTTAAGATATACTCATGGAGTGAGTTTGACCAACAAACATAAAGGTATAACATAACTCTCTGGTTATTCCTGTGAAACACAAGGTGGATAAACTCTTTCCAGATTTCTGTTGAAAAAAATCTTTCTTTGTAAGATCATATCTATTCTCACTAAGAGATAATCTCATATTTATTACATTTGAATATCCCATTATATTGACTGAAAATCGGTATTGTGATTATGCTTGTTAGATATTTCTTTCAAAAACAAATAAACACGGGGCTGGGAAGGTGGCTCAGTGGTAGAGCGCTTGCCTTGCATGCCTGAGGCCCTGGGTTTGATTCCTCAGTACCACATAAGCAAAAAGAAAGAAGCCGGAAGTGGCTCTGTGGCTAAAGTGGTAGAGTGCTAGCCTTGAGCTGAAGAGCTGAGGGACAGCACCTAGGCCGTGTTCAGGACCCACGACGGAACCCCTCCCCCCAAAAAAGCCTGTGTCATCTCCAGATTGTGGATATATTTGAAGTTGTTTTGTACAATCAAAGTGATCTTCACTAATGGCTCTTTTGTAGGAGTAACTACAGCAACTTTACAAATAAGGCTTTTCGAATATCTTTTCTAATATAAGTAACATCCCAGAGCAAGCCTTTCTGAATTTCTGAAAAGACTTTGAATATTTTATTATTATTTCAGTTCATTGACTATAGAGCTTTCACTGTATTTGATGTCGGAATAAATTGTGGATGGGAAGGGGAAAAACAAATCGTTTAAATAGGGATACAGTTGGACCTATTGCAACAATGAGATGTACAAGTCATTATGTCAAAAACAAACTTTACAACTTTCTTGCGGGGGGCGGGGGGGGGGGCGGAAGATGAGAAGGGATGGGAAGGGGAAACAAAGGAGGAGGCTAAAATGATTGATAAGAAATGAACTCATTATCTTGCCCATGTAATTGTAACTCCTCTGTACAGTATTTTCACAATAAAAATAAAAATAGAAAATAAAATAAAACAGACATTTCTGAAATAAATATTGTTAAGATCTGAAAATGTAAGTGGGTATATAGGCTTTTTATGCATCATTTTATAAAAAGCCAGTTTTTATGAAACTAAATGAAATAGAATAAAAGAATGTAAGTGAATGGGTAAGCTAATTATTTATATAACTATGTTTTCTATTAACACAGTTTACTGAATGTAGATGATGAACTTAAATTATTTCCTTGGTGTCTCTGTACTTCAGTTAATTTTTGAATCTTTATAGTTATGACTGAATTTGTAATAAATAAAGGTCTTTTAAAAAGATTAAGATTAATCTTGTGTTTTGTGTCCTACTCCCAAGAAAATGACTTATTTTCAATTGTTAATAGTTTATAATTGAAACTTCAGTATCATAAGAAATTTTTTTAAAAATGCAGTAATATTTATGTCTTTTTAAACCAATTGTATTCACAAGTTGAAGACTCTTTAATTCATGCTTAAGTCTTGGTGTCTGTGATTTTTAACCTCTTGTTCCTAACAATGATAGGTCTAACTGCATTTTTGGGTATATGAAAGGAAAAATATTTATCTGGGGTGAAGTTGACATTTTATCAGTCTTGCTTTAATAGCATTTTAAAGTAGTACATTTTTCTCAAAATGTTGGATATAAAAAGCACTCAAAATATTTCTCATGGTAAACAACTTAGGTGAGCTACAATGTGGAAATCACTGGTCCATAAGACCTACAGTCTGTTTCCATCAGGAATTGTGGAGGTCATTTTTTCAGTAAGATTGTTTGAAACAGAGATGGGGTCCCCAGGCAGTGCAGTGTTGAGTCATGGGATAGAATATGGTTTCTACTATTTTGAGCCAGAAATCAAGAATGTTATAATTTAGCAGTTTCTTTCACCAGGGAGGTATAAATGATTATGAACTTGGAGTTTTCATATTACAGTTACCTATTTTCTAACAAAGATAAAGCGAAATATTATTACAGGGTACACAATAATTCTGGGAAATTTTCCTAGAATTAGCAGATTAAGTACTGGTGTTTTAGTCATAAAATAGAATGAAGTTATTTGATACAGTGGGAGATGGGTCTCATGCTAACAATTACCATGTGTGCAAAGTTGTACTAGTAATTCCAACTCTGAATATGTGAATATCATCATCTGACAATTAAAAAGGGAAGTAGTTCCACTTTATGAGATTATTGTGAGGATTAAATTAGATACCATAGGTAAAGTACTTGGAAAAACAATCAATCAGAATTTGATACATTCTTCCTGTGACTTTATCATGTGATGAATTCTAACATTTTTACTGTGATTTTTATATTTTGTATCTTTATAATGTGCAGTTTGATGTATTGATATTCATTGTGTTGGTCACTTTTCTGTCATGAGGGAAAAACCTGCAAAGAAAATTTCTGAGAAGGAAACTATTATATTGACTCATGGTTTGAGAGAATGCAGTTTAAGATCAGATGTCTCCATTGTTTTTAATTATATTTTCATTATCTTAAATAGCTGTACAAAGGAATTTTCATTCAACAAATCAGTTTATAAGTACAGTTGGTCTTTACTTACCTTTCCCACACCCTTCCAAAACTCACCCTACTTTAATTTTTTCTGGTTTAATACTATCTGCATTGTATATTATGCCCTCACTCTCTTCCTCCAAGTCTCTTTATACCTTCCCTTTGACTTCCCCTCACATCTTCCTAACGATAGTGTCCTGGTATTCATTTTGATGGATTAAAAGTTCAATTTTATAAGAAATTACACCTTTGAAATACTCCTCTGAAAATAGCATGAATTGGTTAATACTGTTGTGTAAACTTGCATAAAGTGTTACCTATTAGATCTATCCATTTCTTTGCAAATAATGCAATGGTCTTCATAATGGATGGGTGCAATCCAATTGTGTATATATGCCACACTTTCTCCAACCATCCCTTCCCCAAAGGGCATCTGGACTGTTTCCATAAGTTGGAGATGGTGAATAGTGCAGCAGTGAACATGGTTGTGAAAGTGATTTTACTGTATCCTTTTGGAAGAATTCACCACTATCTTTCTGGGAGCAATATTCTTGTCAATTTTTCAGAATAAGCACATCCATCCCTTCATCCCATCACAACGTTTTTCAAGTCCTCAAAAACACACTATCCAGTACAGGTCTCAATAAGCTAAAACCACACTGTGCCCACATTCCTTCAATACATTTTTTCATAATTGTACATATAATTTATTGAGAAGCTTCTGTACTTCCCTAATGTGGGAATGAGGGACATGGCATTATAGTAAAAGTAAGAAAAATGCAATTTAATTAGCTATTATCTTATTTAAAATCTTTTTCAGCTCTAACTCATAGCCTCACTTACTATTATTTTAATCTTTAATGGATTATTTCATCTACCTCCTAAATTATAACTGGTGAGTTAAACACAAAAGCAAAAAGTGTGGTTTGATTTTGACACTCATATTTGAGGATCCACAATATGGGCAAATAGATAGATTGGAATTAATAGCCATTATCCATATTGTTAAAGTAAAGATGGTTTTCCCAAACTGATTATCTCAATTCATATTCCCTTCAACAACAAGAAACATGTGACAATTCCTTTGTTTTGCTCCTTATTAACTTTGTTTCCAATTTATTTTATAACGAAGGAACATTTTTCATAAATCTACTGTATATACAAAAATATGTTAAAATATTTCTATCTGTATGCATTGATATATACATACACACATATATTACACAGGTTATAATGATAATTTATAACTTCTGTAATTATACAATTTACTAAATTATTTAAAAAATCAATAGCTTATGCCTGGTATCTTGGTTACTTGGGAGGCTGAGATTAAGGATCATGGTTTGAAGCCATCCTGGGCAAGAAAGTCCATGAGCGTCTTATCTCTAAACAACCAACAAGAAATCAGAATTGGAACTGTGACTCAAAGTAGTAGAGTGATAGCCTTGAGAGAAAAAGCTCAGGAACATCACCCAGGCTCTTAGTTCAAAAACTACAATCAACCCCCAAAAATCTAATTTACACCTGTGTAAATAGAATATTTCGATCACACATATGCATATCCATGCTCATTTGCAAGTTAACTCTGTTATGTCTGGAGTACCACATTGTTGGGAGCTGACAGTAAAGCTCAAAAAGTCATCTTGACCTCTGTGGTTGCTTGAAGGCATGTACAAGGAACTGGCTTACTTGACAAACAGCAGGTGACCGGTATTCTTTTACTTCCTGCCACTTTGAGGGCACCACCTGGTCCTCCCAGTTGGTCGAGCCCTGCACTTGCTTCAGCTGCTCCAGCTGCTGGTTCTGCCTTTGCAGGTGCTGCTTTAGGGCCTCCTTTTCAGAGCTTTGCCCCTCATTGGAGGCTATGTGCTGCTCACAGGTGGCTCTGAGCTCCTGCAGCTGGGCCAGGGACTGCTACTGCCAATCCTGCAGTTCCCAAGCCACTTGGCTCTCTCTCTCAGCCACCTCTTTCCATTCCTTTATGTTCTCCTCTGAACAGTCCAGCTGTTCCCGCAGATGTTTCTTGACCTGCTGCTTTGAGCCCAGGATGCTGGCGAGCTCCTCCTTCTCACTGTGGAGAGCGTCTTGCATCAGGGCCAGCAGTGCTTCCAGCTGTGTGTCGCACATACATGTGCATCTTGGGGTCTTGGGGATCTCCTGCTGATCCTTGGCCTTCTCTTCCAGTCTCGGCAGTTGCTCCTGCTGCTCCACGTTCTGGAGATGAAGCCTCTGGTTTTCCTGGATCCGGATGTGAAGTTGTTCCTCCAGGTTTTTAAAGTCCATCTGCATGTGGTAGGCCTGGGCCTGTAGCTGCAGCTCGGTCTGAGATTGTCCCACTGGGGACCGTGTCTCTGCAAGCATCCTTCTCAGTTACCCCAGCTCATTCTCTAGGTACCTGCCTTGCCCCTTACATTCTCCTCTGTCAGTTGGTTCACCTGCTCGGTCAGCCACTGGGCGTCCTCCTTCTGCACTGACCTCTCAATGCTCAAGTCCTCTGTGAAGGTGTCTTGTTCCAGATTCGCTGTGGTCACTTGCCAGAACAGGTTGTCCAGTCATCTCTTCAGTACCCCACACCCCACCAGAACTTGATGGAACTTGCAGATTCTCTTCTTCATGTTGCTCCTCTGTGTCCAGAGCACATCCAGCTTCTCCAGCAACTCTGTGTTCACTTCCTCCAGGTCATCAAAACTTTTGGTCTTTTCCTTGAGCTGAAGGGTAACATCATTCAGCTGTTCAAAGAACATTTCAGTCTCCTTCTCTGCATTAGTGACCACAGAAGCCACAATCTCCACGTGCCACTTTGTGGCCTATAGGCAGTTGGTGAGAGCTTCTTGCTCCATTTCTCTGTCATTGGCTGTCTGTCACACGTGGGCTGGTGCAAACTGTAAATTGATTTCTGCCAAAACTGACCTCTGTATGGGTGGCTTGTGGTTCTCTAGCTCTGTTTTCGGTGCTTCGTGCACATGGGCTACCTTCTCCCTCTTTTTCTCCAGTCGATCTTGCAGGTCTGTCTTGCAAGTCTGTCTTTTCCTGCTTCAGTGGTTGGATCTTGGCACAGAGCACCTGGTTTCTTATTTGCTGCAGTCCCGGGCGGGAACTATGTGTCAGTAGCACCTCTGCAGATCCGTGGTAGTATGGGGACTCTTTAAAATCTGGACCCTGGTGGCTGTGACTATGTCCAAAGGCATGGGAGGCCCACACTCAGCATCACATTTGGCCAGAAGCTCCGTTGAATCACGCTCCCTAGTGGTGATTCTCTTAGAGATCCCTCCCTTTTTCATGTTCTTGGTTTTCTTGAATGTTGAAGGTCTGTCAAGAGGTTTCTTCGGCTGGTGTTCTGGCAGTAGTTTCTTGCCCGCAGCTCTCTCAAGTAGTCTTGTTGTTTCAGACATCTGAGCACTGGTACGGGAAAGATGGGATGGCCACGTTCCCAGGCTCTGGGAAATCATCTATTCTCCCTCTCACTGACTAGGACGTCAATTCCCCTACTCTACTGCAAAGTCGCCTCAAGAATCTTGCTCACCACTCATCCACCTCTACCTTCCTCAACTGCTGGTAGTGTTGTCAACCAACAGAGGGAATCCTGGTGCTACAAGGCATCATGGATAGTGGGCATGGCCATCATTCTTGTATCCCATTTGTCAGAAAGAACCATGAAAAAATGGAGGTGTGGCCAGAATCCTGTGATGCAGGCAGCATGGGCGGAGTCAAATGACAGCGGCTCCCCCAGCCCCTTTCCCAGGGAATTCTGTCCAATTCACTTGGGGACAAGATGGTAACCTGCTTTAGCTGGATGGCTGCACAGATTGTTGTGTATGTCTGTTTGTTGCTAGTCCCGGACCTTGAACTCAGGATCTGGGCACAGTCAGTGAGCTGTTTTGCTCAAGACTAGCCCTCTACTACAGGAGCCACATGGCTATGTTTCTGACTTTGTTGGCACTGAAGTTGGACAGGGGTCTTAACACTTTCCTGCCTAGGTGACTTTGACCATAGTCCTCTTTCACAGCCTTGTAAGTATCATGGAGGACTGCTGAGAACCACTGGTGTCTGCCTAATCATTGGTCTTGCTGATGTTCGGGCACAGACCAATGAGTTCCCTATCCTCGTGTTGAAGTGGTGGGAGCTGGAGCCCACAGTTGGAATTCTTGTCCTGCCACCTCCAAATGGCAGAAGATCCTAAGAAACTCATTCCTATCCATATGAATACCTATCCGTATGAATACCAATGGAATGTGAAGTATGTCATGATTGAATGGGAAGTTCTTGAATGATTCTAGGATAAAATTATACACAATTATATTATATGACAGTGATAGATTTTGATTAATACTTTATTAAACAAATGCATTCCTTAAATGGAAGCATAATGAAATACCTAACAATTGGTGTCACATAATATAGAGATGCCATTTTTTCTGCCAAGACTGGGATTGGAACTCATGGTCTGGGTTATTCTATTGCACTGTGTGGGAAGGAGAAGCTCATCTCTTTGAAGTGAAGAAATTCAAGTCTGTTCTTTAGGCCTGATTTCGATCCTCAGCACTAGAAACCATCCTATTCATGTACATTTTAAATATATGATTTATATTTCATACATAGGTAGACTCTATATTGCATTCAGTGTATTTATTCATTTTATTTTTTGTTTTATTCATTTATTGACCATTTATTTTATTGACTATTATGGCACATAGAACATTGATTACATTGATTACATAGGATTATATGTCTGCATATATATTCCACTTTATACCTGACACCCAAGACTTTCACAGAAAAGGAAAACATGTGTCACCATCAGCTTCTTACTCCATGATTCATTGTTTGGGAGTGCAGGACCAAATTCATGAATGGGTGAGGGTCAGTATGCCATCCTGGGTCAAATTGAGCTGACAGGCAGTTCCTAGGACCTGAGATTGAGTCCCAGGGCTTGACAAAACAAGAACAGATTGACACACAGATGGTAGCATGCTAATAAGTATATATCTTTATAGAGTGCCAGAGATGCCTATCTATCATTCTGTTTTATAAACTACATTCCTACAAATTCTGGGGTATTTAATATGTCTCCATGTAATTAATGTTATTGTTTTCATCTTTAATAAAACGTTACTTGAATCAATGCCATGAAATTATTGTGTCCCTGTAAGATATAGTATTCTTTTAATGCCTCATAAGACCTATAGCCTACTTAAAACATGATGTTTAATTTTATATGAGTATCATTCACGAGTAATACATTGAACTCTGACATTGATAACATTACATCATTATTCCTATGGATGGGACCTAGTCTCTTTATATATCCCGCCATCTTGAAGTGGAATGTCTGGGATTTGAAATCTAGGCCTATGTTTCTGTGTGGGACTATGGCTTCCCCAATAACCCGCAATTAAAAAAAAAATTATTTAGCTCCCTGGTTTGCAATTCATGCCATTTTTTCTTCCATGCCTGGGGTTTGAACTCAAAGTCTGGATAAATATGTGGGAGAAGGGGAATCTGACCATGTTTGAAGACGAGAAAGTCAAGCCTGTTCTCTAGGCCTGAATTCAAGCCTCACTCCTGGAAAACATACACCTTATATACATTTTAAAGTTAGGATTTATACTTTCATACAGATATTCAGTCCATATCGTTTTTGGTATGGTTATTCATTTTATTTATTGTTTTATTCATTTACTTACCATTTATTTATTGACTCTGATGACACCTTTACCATTTATTACATTATTTACATCCTATCACACAGCATCCAGATTTGTAGATATGATATCCATCATGCCTGACACTCAGGACTCTCCCAGAAAAGGAAAACATGTGTCATACTCAGCTTCTTACTCCAAGATAAATTTTTGGCAGTGCTGGGATCTGAACTCAGGGCCTAGCAAGCCCAATTCAAGAATGGGTGAGGGTGAGCACAGTAGCCTTTAGCCAATGAAGCTGTCAGGGGGTTCCCAGGTGCTGAAATCCAGCCCCAGGTTTGGCCAAAACAGTGATACATGGATAGGCAGATGGTGGTATACAAATAAATATATATTGGTAAAGAGTGCCAGAGCTGTTTATGATTGAATGACACCTACTACATCCTTACCAACTCTTAGGCATTTATTATACCACCGTTGAAGGTATATTATTCATTCCATGCTTAATATACTATTACTTATAATCAATAAGAGTTTCTAGGATTATTGCATCCAATTTTAGACTATATCGATGCACAAACTACTATTTGAATTGGTATTCCTATGCATAGGAACGACTCTCTTGTGATCTCCTGCCAATAGTAGGTGTCAGGACTGGGATGTGAAACCCAGGCCAAAGTTGACAGGTTGGCCAATGGCTTCCCTGATAGCCCGCCAGCCTTTAGCAATGGCAGGTCATGTCCACTTTGCAGCCTTGTCATTCAGACCCACGGTGTAAAGAAAAAAATGTAAACCCCCCAGCCCTCTGAAGCATGCCACTTTCTGAATTATCCTACTTTTTTTTTTTCTTCCTGCAAACCCTCAAGGCCTAGGATCCCAGGACTGGCTATGGATCCAGAGAGTGCACCCAAGCCTAGGGTGATGGAAGCTGAGTCAGAGAAGCCACGAACTGAGTTCAAGCCCTATGGTTGGGAAAATAAAGCATAAATTGAAAAATAATTAATTATTTAACTAAATTAAAAAGAAATAAAGCTCTCTGGTTTGGAATTTCTGCCAGTTTTCTTCCCTAGCCTGAGATTTGAAATCAGGGTCTTGGAAAATCTGTAGCAATGTGAGGGAAGGTGCAGAGTTGCCACTACTTGAGTTCAAACCCCATGCCAAGCCAAAACTTGAAAAAAAATTAAGTCACTGAGCTCAGCAGGATGAGTATTTGTGGAGATGGGAGGGAAGTGATGGTAGGAGGAAAACAAAGGAGGAGGCAACAATACTCAATAGGAAATGAACTCATTATCTTGCTCATGTAACTGTGATCCCTTTGTAGAACATTTTTTTTGGGGGGGGTCCTGTCGCGGGGCCTGAACTCTGGTCCTGGGCACTGTCTCTCAGCTCTTTAGCTCAAGGCTAGCACTCTACCACTTGAGCCACAGTGCCACTTCTCGCTTTTTTTTTGTTTATGTGGTGCTGAGGAATCGAACTCAGGGCCTCAGGAATACAAGGCAAGCACTCTACCACTGAGCCACCTTCCCAGCCCCTCTGTACAACATTTTTGCAATAAAAAACGTACACAAAAAGAAAAAAATATAGTGCTCAGAGAAGCACTTTGGGGTAAGGTAAGGCTGTCTGAAAAGCTGTAAAAAATTCTACACTGCTTTTTTTTTAATGCTCTGTATGGAACTGAATGAACATAACAGCTTTCATTAAAAAAAAAAATTAAGCCACTGTCTTGCAACTGGAGACAGTATTTCAGCAATTGCTGTGATCTGATATCACCATTCAGGTAACTCTTTTGCACCATGGGTGAAGGCGAAGCTCACTTTACTTGCGAAAAACAAATTCAGGTTAGAGTTCCCAGGGCCCAAATGAATGCCCTGCAATCGAAAAAAAAATATTTTTATACATGTGTAATATATGATACATACTTACATATGTATGTTTATTACATATTATGATTTTTATCATTAATTTTGTATTTTATTTTTTATTTGATTCATTTATTTATTGTTTATTGTATTTAGCATTATTTTCATTTGCTTTTTTGTGGGGGTCCAATCGTGGGGCCTGAACTCTGGGCCTGGGCGCTGTCCCTCAGCTCATCAGCTGAAGGCTAGCACTCTACCACTTGATCCAAAGCGCCGCTTCTGGCTTTTTTTCTTTTTGATTATGTGGTGCTGAAGAATCGAACACAAGGCCTCATGCATGTAAGGCAAGCGTGCTACCACTGAGCCACTTTCCTAGTCCCTGTATTTAGTATTATTATACATATAATATTTAGCACATGTTTTACATCTATTATAAAACATACAATAATTTAGGGCATTGACTCATTTTCATTTATACTTTATTAAGTGTTGAAACATGATACATAATTAAATGGAAGCATTTGTCACAGTCTTCACATGTTTAGAGTCTCTCTCACAGATGAGCTTTGTCTTCTTTATCTTTGGACACCTTCCTGTAGAGATTTCTTTAAATGATTTATACTCAGAAGCCTTTTCTTGAGGATAGGCAAGTTGAGGGATAAAATTGTAAGGGTAGGGATAGAAAGGTGACTTAGTGGTAAGGAGCTCGCTCAGCATGCATGAATGTCATGGTTTGAATGCTCAGTGCCACATACTCAGAAAAACCCAGAAGCTGTGGAGTGGCTCGAGTGGTAGGGCTCTATTCTTGAGAAAAAGAATCTCAGAGACAGTACCCAGGACCTAAGATCAAGCCCCTGGACTATCAAAAATAATAGGCCAGATGCTGGTGGCTCACACCTGGAAAACTAGCTTCTCAGGAGACTGAGAGCTGAAGACCACAGTTCAAAGACAGGCTAGGCAAGGAAAGCCTGTTAGACTCTTATCTCCAATGAACCACCAAAAGACACTGTGTCTAAAGCGGTACTGTTTGCCTTGAGCTGAAGGTCTCAGGGACAGTGCCCAGGCTTGAGTTTGAGACATACAACTGGAAAAAAATGAGGGTTAATCAAAGTACTTTTCCTATTTGCTAATTGAGAGAACATTCTCTGGAAAATGAACTCTGCTGTACACCAGAATTAGAGTCAGATCTCAAGGTTCAAGTTTAGTAGATCCATATGCCCAGGCTCTCAGACTCTAGCATTATAACCTTGTGTGCTACAACGTTCTGAAAGGTCCAATGTTGAAAGGGTTAATATGCTCCCCAAGCCCTTTGTGATAAGCAGTTGACTTGTACTGACAATGTCATTACAGTTCTGAACCTAGCAGAGAATCAATAGCTCATGCCTGTCACCCTGGTTTAGGAGGCTGAGGTCTCAGGATCACAGGGTAAAACCAGACAGAGTAGGAAAGTCTATGACACTCTGACTTCCACTTCTGAAAGGTCAGATATTCAAGAGTTTCCTGGGTTTCCCTTGGTGATGAGAAGTTACTTGCACTCTAAAAGTTCTTAGAGTTCTCAAGGTATAGAAGCAGGAAAGAAACATTATTGACCCATCCTGGGTTCAAATGAAGTTCTCAGGATCCAAGCCCCAGCCTTGTTAGCAGGAAGAACTCCATTATAACACTGTATTTGAAGGACAGAATATAGTTGCAAAAGCCAGGCTAGGTAAAGAGTCCAAGGCCTGCATGATTTGGAGGCAGAATTTACACACTCAACAGGGTAGTCAGCTGCAAAACCACTTCATTCATTCCAGGCAGAGCCAACAATTGGGGGGGAATCTTCAAACATTTGTTAGAGTTACACCAGGGTCAGGCTTTTCTCAGCCTCTTCAATGACTAATTAACCTTCCTTCCTAAGGTGAAGGGAGCCATATGCTGTCTTTAGGTTATGAACAGAGAGCCAGTTTAGTGTGTGTGTGTGGCGGGGAGGGGGGGGGGGGAGAGGAGGGGAGGAACATAGTTGAAAAACCTGATCTCTGGTCTTAAGGGGTGGGTTTTTCACTCTTCATCTGTCAGAGTTGAAGGCCCTTCTTCTACCTCGGCGATTCCATTCTCTTTCCTTCATTCTGCACATCATTAATGTCAATCCCCAGTCCAAGGAGAGGCAGGGTCGTTTCTGTTCTCTCTCCAAGCACCTTAGTTAGAACCTGGCTCTTCCCTCTTGGCTCTGGGGCCCTCAGCTGCCTGAGAAGTGGGACAGAGACAGTCTTCGTGCTCTGTGATTATGTGAATATTATGCTGGTATCCTGGCACAATGCAGAAGACCTCATGACTGCTAATTTTTCCCTTCTTCCCTCCTGACATCCAAGACCATATTCATCTATCATCTTTGTAACTATCTATCTGGCTGTCTATCTATCTGGCTGTCTATCTATCTAGGTGTCTATCTATCTGGCTATCTATCTATCTATCTATCTATCTATCTATCTATCTATCTATCTATCTATCTATGTATCTATCTATCTATCTATGTATCTATGTATCTATGTATCTATGTATCTATCTATCTATCTATCTATCTATCTGTCTGTCTGTCTGTCTGTCTGTCTGTCTGTCTGTCTGTCTGTCTGTCTGTCTATCTACCTACCCACCTACCTACCTACCTACCTACCTACCTACCTACCTACCTACCTACCTACCTACCTCTTTGTCAGTTTTTCAGCTGAACTCAAGGCCTGGACACTGTCTCTAGCACTCTACTACTTGAGCCACAGCATCAATTCTGGCTTTTTCTGTGTATGTGCTAATGAGAAATCAAACCCAGGGCTTCTTGCATGCTAGGCAAACACTGTCTTACTAATCCACATTCCCAGCCCCCTCATATTTTTCTTAATGTTAGTTTTTACATAAGTAGGCTGCCATTTTTCATCCCCAAGTTAATTTTTCTGAATACCGGTTACTTCTAAGAAACCTGATCTTCTCTTCCCCTGCCTGATTTGTGATTTTTCCTGCGTTGGCCTCATATTAAAATGTAAATAAACCCTGCTGAGAGCCTAAGTGTGTATCATATAAGGACACAGGCCTGGAACTGTGGAAGAGAAAAGCAATGGGCCTGAAATGAAGATAATGTTATAGTAGTATGTGCAATGGGCTTCTCTGAAAAATAAATAAGTAGATAAAAGTAGAAGCATTGCATATGGTCTGTTTGCATTCAGGGAGGTAATTCACACATAAGTAGATAAGGCACTGATACATAACTTGGCCTTCTCTCTTTGAATTTTTTTTGTGGTCATCCCAGGGCTTAAACTCAGGGCCCAATGCCATCCTGAGATGTTTTACTCAAGGCTGGGGCTCTACCACTGCCACAGCTCCACTTCCAGCCATCTGGTCAATAATTGGACATAAGCGCCTCCCAGGCTTTCCTGCTTGCTCTGGCCAGTATCTCCTGCTTGGCTTTCTCTCTCAAAGCTAGAGCCCTACCCTCTGGGCCACTGCTCCACTTCTGGTTTTCTGGTGATTTATTGGAGAATAGAGGCTCACAGACTTCCTGCTCAGGCTGGCTTTGGACGGCGATCTCCTAAAGAGGAGCAACTTTCCTCAGGGATTCGTCAAGGAACTGCTCCACACAAACTTTTAGTCTAAATCTTGAGAGGTACTAGAGAAAAACAGAAACAGGAAGATGCTTCTATTGTGTTGTAGATAATCAAGGTTGGAGACACAAAACATTCATAATTATTAGGTCATTTTATAGGCAAAAGGAGCACTGCAGACTGCATGAGGATCGCTCCAGCTTTTGATCCACTCATCCTGAGAATAAATTTACTGCATGGCATGTCCTGTGGACATTTACTCCCAAATCCTGGGAAACTTATTTCTCACTTTTGGCTGTAAACCTGTGACCAGAGGAGAATATGAGGAGAGAAATCGTTCTCAGAGAGAGCAGCTATAAAGAACATTAGGTAGTTTACTTATAAATTCGAACCATTTAAATGACCATGTTAAAAAGTCAGATTGTCCAGAATAAAAAAAGAAGAAAGACAGAAAGAAAAGGAGGTGCCAGTGGCTGCTGACTGTAATTCCAGCTCTGAGGAGGCTGAGGTGTAGAGAACCTTAGTTTGAATCCAGCCAGTGTTGGAAAGTCCATGACACTGTTATTTCTAAGAGATCACAGAAAAGCCCAGATGTGGGGCTGTGACAGAAGGTTAATGCAATACCGTTGAGCAAAAGCAGCTCAGGGCCAATGCCTAGGCTCATATTCCAACCCCAGGACCTACCCCTGCAAAAAGGGCCTGTACTTCCATGTTTTTGTGTATGTATGGATGTATTCCTTTAGGTGAAGCTCCGTAGTAGTTATGATGATCAGAACCAAACTAGGAAATTTGTTTTTAGTACAATGATTTTATAGCACAGAGAGTGCTTTCAAAACGGTGCATGTTCGAGGACTCCCTCTATTCCCAGTGTAGCCTGAAGGTTTCTTGCCACCCCATGATGCAGGAAGAAGTCTCACTCATTGTCTGAACAGGCAAACAAAGGCCTCACTCCTCTACAGCTGTGTAATAAACAATTCCATCTGGGCCAATTAGTGAGGATGAGTGTGGGCAGTCTCTGAAGGTCAGGAGAAAAAGGCCTCTTTGTCCCCCAAGCTATCTCTCTCACCAGTGCTCTGCTTTGACAGGAAGCCTTCATTTGTGCCACCACCCTTGGCATGCCAAGTTTCCTGCACTTATCCTGCCTTTGTGAGACTATATTCCGGTGTTCAGATACAGTGCTCAATATAATTCAGAAGTCCTTCTGGCAGACAACTAGGGCACTGAACCTAATGAAATGTTTAATTGCAGGCGATGATGGGCCTATGATGCCTCTCCTAGGTTTCTGGAAGCTTGGGAAATCCAAGCACATGCCAGATATCACAAAGCTTCCTGTCATCTAGGGCTGATGAAGCTCATCAGGTTTTGAAACCTTTGACCTCTCCTAGTTGGGTCCTGGTTGGTTAGGTTTTGGGTTGAACACAGGGCCTGGATGCTGAACATGAGCTCATTGCAGAAGCCCAGTGCTTTACTATGCTGTGTCACAGCTTCACTTCTGGTGTGTGGGTGGGTGGGTGTGTCCCTGTGCGTGCATTCATACACCAGTCCTGGAGCTTGAACTCAGCACTGTACGTAGTTTTTCTTGTACAAGGATAGCTCTCTCCCACTTGAACCACAGAGCCACTTCAGGCTTTTTTCTAGTGAGGTGGTCTGGAGAAATCAAGCCCATGGTTTCATATATGCAAAGCACTCTACCTCTAAGGCACATTCCCAGCCCTCTACTTCGGTTGGTTAGTTTGTTTCTGCTTTGTTGTTGTTGGTTGTAGGAGTTGATTTCTGGACCTGGGTGCTGTCCCTGAGCTCTTCAGCTCAAGTCTGGTGCTCTACCACTTGAGCCACAGAGCCACTTCAGGTTTTCTGGTGGTCCAATGGAGCTAAGTGTCTCAAGGACTTTCCTGCCCAGGCTAGCTTTGAACCATGATCCTCAGATCTCATTCTCCTGAGTAGCTAGTATGACAGGCATGAGCCAAAAGTCCCAAGCTTCCACTTCAGGTTTCTTAGTTTTAACTTGGAGATAATAGTGTCATAGGACCTTTTGTGTCTGGGATAGTTTGGAACCCAGATCCTCAGATTAAGCTTCCTAAGAAGGCAGCTATTGACCCCTAGGTCCTGGCACTCTTCTGCAAGGGGGTCTGTGGCTCTGCATGGTGAAATGGTAGCCATGCTCCCAAGAGGTAAGGGTCAGCACCTAGGCCTTGAGTTCAAGGTTCATGACTGAGCCAAAACAGAACAAAACAATTGTCTGCAGGAGAAAACTCACTAGTCTTCAGTAATACATAATTTGTCCCTGCCATGGAGACATATCTGAGCCTCAAAATTCTTGTCTGCATAATCAGTGTGTAGCTCTTACAAGGACCCAATGAAGGAATGCATCCTGAGAAGGACAGAGCACATAGCACTCTTCGCATGACTCAGCACACAACATCCTGTGAAAAACTCAGAACACAGCACCCAATGCAGGACTCAGCACACTGCACCCTGTGAAAGACTCTGCACATAGCTCCCTGTGCAAGACTCAGCACAGAGCACCCTATGAAGGACTTAGCACATAGCTCTCTTCCACAATCTGTCATTAGAATTAGGGTGCTTTCTTCAGTATCACCACTCTTTGAGGAACATTTCACAAACCACACAAGTTCACATCTGGTGTAGTGGGGTGTTTTTTTTGGGGGGGTTTACCCATGGGGCTTGAACTGAAAGCATGGGGATACTGTTCTAATAATATTTGCTCAAGGCTAGAGTTCTACCACTTGGAGCCACATTTCGAAGAGTCTCACAGACTTCTTTCCAGGACTTGGTTTTAAAGCCCGGAGCAGCTAGGTTGATGGGGGTAAGGCAGCCACTTCTGGTTCCGTGCAGCTGAGTTGCAGTGGTTTACACCTGGCTAAGTCAGGTTAGGTGGCAGCTGTTAGTACTAGACTCCTAGCTTGCTCTGTGTGGAGGTATTTGAAGTCCTGTCCTTCTATAAATGCAGTTAGAACATTCTGTCTTTTTTTTTTTGCGGTAGTCCTGGGGCTTGAGTAAGGGCTTAGACACTGTCCCTAAGCGTTTGTGCTCCAGGGTAGCACTCAATTGATTGAAAGACAGCAGAACTTCCAGGTTTTCTGTTTATGTGGCACTGAGGAATCCAACCTAGGGCTTTGTGCTTACTAGGCACGTACTCAACTACCAAGCCCCAGGAGTGAACAAGGTATAAATAAATAGAGATGCCTGTATATAAATATTATATTCACAAAAGAGAGATGTCTGTATATTATTAAATTATAGATGATATTACAACCAATTATTAGGTATTAAATTATGTCTCCATTTAATAATATGTCTCCATTGAACAATTAATAAAGCATTAATGAATGATTACTCAATATCTTGCTATTGTTTATCATATATATATACATACATCCATACATATAGTTACATGTTTTATAGAATGAGACAGATGTCTGTATATAACTAAATTTTATATGCATCCTGTGTTACTACCAATTATTAGTTATTTTATTATGTCTCCATGCAATTTTTATTCCGTTAATGCTTAATAAAATATTAATTAAGCTTAAATCTCATCCTATAAATATTACATCTAATTTTATCTTAGAATGATTCATTACTAATTCAATCTGTTTATCATTTATTGTGACAATTATTCCACCAATGACATTTATTACCTTTATCACATCCTATTACATAGCATATAGATTTGCATCCTACCTATCACCGAGTACTTTCAAAGAAAAAAAAAAACATGTGTCACACTTGGCTTCTCACTCCAAGATAACATTTTTGGCAGTGCTGGGATCTAAACTCAGGGCCTAGAAGCCTCATTTCTTGAATGGGTGACTGCCAGTACAGCAGCCTCTAGCCAATTCAGCTGCTAGGCGGTTGCCAGGACCTGAGATTGAGTTTTGTATGTTGACCCCATATTGCACTTAGTATTGTTATTCATTTTATTTTTTGTTTTATTCATTTATTAACCATTTATTTTATTGACCATTGCTACACAGAGAATATTTATTACATTTAGTACATAGCATATAGATTTGCCTATGTGTGAAACTTCACACCTGACACCCAGGACATTCACAGGAAAGGAAAATATGTGTCACCATGGGCATCTTACTCCAGGATTCAATTTTTATGAGTGCTGGCATCTGAACTCACAGCCTACAAGGCAAAATTCATGAATGGGTGAGTGTCAGCACGCTAGCCTCTGGCATATGGAGCTGACAATCAGATCCCAGTACCTGAGATCCAGTCCCAGGGGTAGACAAAACAAGAACAGATTGACATGCATATGGTAGTACACAAATAAAGATAGATTTTTTATAGAGTGCCAGAGATGTCTATACATTATTCAGTTATATAGGCTACATTCCTATCAATTCTTGGGTATTTATTATGCCTCAATGTAATTATTATTGTTTTCATCCTTAATGAATTATTAATTAAATCAACCACTGTCCCAAAACTATTGCATCCATGTAAATTAATAGTATTCTTTGAATGTGTCAAAAAATATTCATTAAATCCATTGGCCTCCTAAAATCACTCTCTAATTTTATACTAGTATCATTCAGGAACAACTAATTCAACCTTGATATTCATAACCTTCCATCATATTCCTATGAATAGCAACGAGACTCTTAGGATCTCCCTCCATTGGTAGGGGTGAGGACCAGGCTTCAAACACAGGGCCTATGTTGCTGTGTTGGCCTATGGCTTCCCTGGTAGCCCGCCAGTCTTCAGCAATGCCAGGTTACAAACTCTTTTCAGCCATGTCATTCAGACCCAGTATGGTCACCTTGAAAAGAAGACAAATGTAAAACTGGCAGCCATCTTCAAGTTGCTGGGTTTTTTTTCTGTGTCGTTTTATCTATTTTTTTTTTTTTTTCGTGTCAGCCTTTGAGGCCCAGGAACCCAGGTTTGGCTGTGGCTCCAGTTGCTTCAACCAAGCCTAGAGTGATCAAAGCTGAGACAGATTTGCCATGCCCTGAGTTCAAGCCCTTTACTTGACAAAATAAAAATACATACATACATACACACATATATACATACATACATACATACACATACATACATACATATATACATCCATGCATGCATGCATATATGCATACGTATATACATACATTAAAATATTTTAAAAAATTATGAGGCTCCTTGGCTTGGAATTCATGCCATTTTTTTCCGCTGGGACTGGAGTTTGAACTCAGGATCAGGGTAAATCTGCAGCACTGTTGGGGAAGGGAAAGCTCACCATGCTAGAAAACAAGAAAGTCACACCTGTTCCCAGGGACTCAATTCAAGCCCTAGCACTTGAAAAAATAGTATTTGTAATTTTAAAAACATGATTTATATTTACATACACATGTTTACTGCATATTGCAGTTAGTGTAGTTATTCATTTTATTTTGGGTTTTATTTATTTCTTATTTATTTTAGAGAGTATGATTACATGTATAACATTTTTTACATCCTATTAAATAGACATAGATTTGTCTATGTATCATAAATCATCCTGAGACCCAGGAATTTCACTGATAAGGGAAACAAGTGGCACAATTGGCTTCTTCCACCAGGATTAAGTTTTTGGCAGTTTTGTGATTTGAACTCCAGGCCTAGAAAGCCCACTTCATGAATAGGTCAATGTTAGCACACCAGTCTGATGCAAGTGATGTTGTTGGGCAAATTTGAGGACCTCAGAATAAGCCCTAGGAGTAGCCAATATATAAACAGTTAGATGTGTAGATTGCGATGTGTGTGTGTATTTACATATGTATATGCATCTATAAATTAATTTATAGAAAGAGACAGACATTTATGTAGATTCTAGTGTATAACTCTATATAAAGAGTGATGTCTATATCTTATTTTTATAAATTCTATTACTATAAATTGTTTGGTGTAAAATTATGCCTTCATGAATTAATCATGGAAAGAGACTTAATAAATTATTAAATAAATTAATCAATGACCTGTATTTCTTCCGTACAATCTTATACTAGAATGACTAGCTAATTAGTAATTCAATTACTACATTACAAACATTCTATTATTGTTCCTATAGATAGGAACGAGCTCTCTAGCATCTTCAGCTGTGTGTAGGTGGCAGTCCCAGGATCGAACTGAGGGCCTAGGTGTCTGGGTTTGGCTCAGGCTTCACTGACAGCCCACCAGCCTTCAGCCATGCAAGGTCACATACAATATTCAAGCCGAGTCATTGAGACCCAGGATGGTCAAAGTGCAAAGGAAACAAAGGTAAAACTGTTGTGTAAAACTAGCAGGTTTTTCCTCCTCCATCTTTGTTGGTTTGGTTTTTTTTGCCAGAGCTGGGAGTTGAACTCGGGTCCTAGGATCCCTGGATCATTTGTGGATGTAAAAGCTGCACCTAAGCCTAGAGTAATCAAGGCTGAGGCACAGTTATGATGTCCTGAGTTCAAGGCCCATGCCTGCCCACCAAAAAACTAAAGGTTCTGGCCAAGAATTTGGACCATTTTATCTGCCGTACCTGGGATTTGAACTCAGATAGTGGGTAAATCTATTGTGCTCTGGGAGAAGTGGAAGCTAACCTCCTGGAAGAAAAAAAAAAATAGGAGCATTTCCTAGGGCCTGAATTCTAGCCACAGAACTGGCAAAAGTAATATTTATATACTTGTATATTATATATCACATATATGTATTTGCATAGATATTACATATTATACATAGGACATGATATGTCCACAGAAAGGAAAACAGGTCAACATTGGCTTCTTATTCCACCTATTGCCTTTGGCACGTCTGGGATTTGAACTCAGGGCCTGGAATACCCAATTCATCAAGGGGTCAGTGTAAGCACAGCAGCCTCAAACAAATTCACTTCCAGTTAGTTCCCAGGACCTGAGTTCTAGCCCCAGGAGTGGCCAACATATAAGTGGATAGATGTGTAAATTGCTGCAAATACATATATATATACAGAGAGAGAGAGAGAGAGAGAGAGAGAGAGAGAGAGAGAGATGTACATTTTTATTCCACAGTATATTTAAACATAAATGTATTTATAGAATGTAGGATGTATATATATTATTAAAATACATGTAATATATTACTAATAATTATTAGCTATTAAATTATGCCTCCATTTAATGATGAATCATAGATTAAAGCACAATAAAGTGCTTCCTTGTGTAAAATGAGCTCAGGAACAATGTCTAGGCTCATAGTTCAAGCCTCAGGACATGCAACAAAAAAAGAGAGCCAGTAACTCCATGTTTCTGTGTATGTATGCATGTATTTCTATCGGTAAACATTCAGAGTCATTATGAAGAATGGCACCCAACCAAAAAATCTCCTTTGAATAGAATGATGCCATACCACAGAGAATGCTTTTAAGACAGTGCATGTTCCTGGTCAAAAAAAGTAAGACCCTGGCTTGGAATTTGCCCCTTTTTTCTGGCAGGCCTGGGATTTGAACTCAGGACGTGGGTAACTCTGTGTCACTGTGGGGGAGGGGAAGCTCACCATTGTTGAAGACAAGAATTTCAGACCAGTTTCCAGGGCCTGAATTCAAGTCCCCGAATGGAAAAAATAATATTAATACATGAGATCAGTTTACATACATGGATTTATTCCATATGACATTTATTACTCTTATTTATTTTTTTATTTATTTTATTTAGTATTATTACATATATAACATTTATTTCATTTATTACATCTTATCACATGGATTTATTTGCATATGGATTATACATCATACTAAGACCCAGACTTTCACAGAAAAGGGAAAAAATGGGTCACAATTGGTTTCTGACTCCACAAATAAAATTTTGGACATGCTGCGATTTGAACTCACAGCCCACAATACCCAATTTATGAATGGATCAGGTGTAGAATAAAAGCCTTTGGCAAACAGAACTGCCATCCAGTTCTGAGGAACTGTGATCAAGCAATAGTAATAGTGGATAGATAGATCGATAGACAGATCAATAAATAGATAGATAGATGTGTAGTTTGTTATATATATGAGAGAGACAATATGAGAATAATAAATTATATATCTTATGAATTATTAGTTATTAAATTATGCCTCAATTTAATGAAGTATCATGGTTGAGTACTTATTAAACCATTAATGTAAAAGTAGTCAGCATTCCTTAATTGGGAGAATCATACCATGGTGCTAGAATGGAAGACATAAACTAATACTTTTTGTGTGGCATTCTATAAGGGAATCATGAACTAACTGCAAATTTAATTGTTACTTTTATAACACTCCATTAAGCATTCACATGAATAGTGAAGATTTTCTCATGATCTACCACCATTTGTAGGTGGCAGTCCTGGCATTCGAACTCCAGGCCTGGGTAGTTTACTGCGAAATGCAAACCATTATAATGACATATTGTCACAATGAAAGAAAAGAATGAGAAGAATAGAAACCCAGGTGTCAGTGGATCCTGCTTGTAATCCTAGCTCTTCAGGAGGCTAAGAGGTAGAGAAAGCCAGTTTGAATTCAGCCAGGACAGGAAAGTCCACAGCACTCTTATTTCTGAGGGATCACAGGAAGAAAAAATTCCCATGAATGGGGCTATGGCTCAAGGGCAGAGTGCTACCCTTGAGCAAAAGGAACTCAGCGACAGTGCCTAGGCTCATCGTACAACCCCTGGACCTGTCAAAAAAATAAAGCAAGTAACAGCATGTCTCCCTATGTATGTATGCATGTATTTCTATCGTTGAAGGTCCAGAGTCCCTATGATGAAAGGCATCCAGCTATGAAATTTGCTTTGAATAGGATGATTTCGTAGCACAGCCAGTGCTTTCAAGACAGTGCCTGTCCTGGGGCTCCCGTCACTGTTTCCAATGTAGCCTGAGGTTTTCTCCACACCAGGGACTGCTGGAGGAAGTCTGACTCATTGTTGGAACAGGCAAACAAAAGGCCTCACTCCTGTACAGCTGTGTAACAAAAAACTCATTCTAGGCCAATTACTGAGGAGGAGTGTGAGTGAGATCTGAAGACCAGGAGGGAAAAAAAGCTATCTATCTCCCCAATGCTCTGTTTTGACAGGAAGCCTTCATTTGTGCCACCTCCAGTGGCAGGCCAAGTTCCCTGCACTTATCCTTTCTTTGTTAGACTATGTTCCATTGTTGAAATAACCTGCTACAATTAATTCAAGGGTCCTTCTGGCAGACAACTAGAGAGCTGAACTTAATAAATGATTCATTATTGTCAATGGTGCCTCCCTAGGTTTCCAGAAGCTTGCTGAATCTAAGCACATGGGTAATTTCACAGTGCTTCCTGTCATCTAGGGCTGGTGAAGCTCATCATGTTTTGAAACTTTTGACTTCTCCTAGTTGGGCCTTGGGTGGGTAGGTTTCAGGGTTGAACACAGGACCTGGGTGCTGACCATGAGCTCAGAGCAGAAGCTCAGTGCTTTACCATTTGGTGTTACAGCTTCACTTCTGGTATCTGTGTGTGTGTGAGAGAGAGAGAGAGAGAGAGTGCACGCACGTGCACGATCACGCCTATGCACGTGCGTGCGCAAGCATGTATGTGTGTTCATAAACTTGTCCTGGAGCTTGAACTCACGACCTGAGCACTGTACATGAGTTTCTCCTGTACAAGAATAGAACTCTACCACTTGAGCCACAGAGCCACTTCAGGCTCTTTTCTAGTGATGTGGTACTAAGCAATCAAACCCAGGGATTCAGACATGCAAAGCACTCTGCCCCTAAGACACATTCCCAGCACTCCACTTCAGGTTTCTTTCTTTCTGTTCTTCAAAGTTGGAGGAATTGAATTCTAGGCCTGGGTGCTGTCCTTGAGCTTTTCGTTTAAAGCCAATCACTCTACAACTTGAGCTACAGCTCCCCTTGAGGTTTTTGGTGGGTCACTGGAGAGAAGCATCTCAAGGAATTTCCTGTCCAGGCTGGCTTTGGACCGTGATGCTCAGCTCTCAGACTCCTGAGTACCTAGAATGACAGGCGTGAGTCAGCAGTGCCAATCTTCCACTTCAAGTTTCTAAGTAGTGAATAGGAGATAAATGTCTCATGGGACCTTTTGTGTCTGGGATAATTTTGAATCCAGATCATCAGATCTCAGCTTCCTAAGTAGGCAGGATGACAGACCTTAGCTACTACATGCCTACACCATAACACTGTGTTGCAAGGGGGTGCTTGGCTCCATGTGGTAGGGTGCTACCCATGATCCCAACAGGTAAATATCAGTGGCTAGTCCCTGAGATCAGGGTTCATGACTGAGAAACATAAACCAAAACAATTGTTTGCAGGTGACAACTCACTAGATTTCAGGACATACATAATTTTAGCCCTGAAATGGGGATATATCTGAGTCACAAGTTTCTCATCTGCACAATCATCTTACTTGTGGACCTCTTACAAGAACCAGATGAAAAAATGCACCCCTTGAAGTACTCAGCACACACCTAATGAAGGACTCATCACATAGCTGTATCCCACACACTGTCATTAGAATTAGAGTGCTTTCATCAGCATCACCATTCTCTTAGAAACACATCACAAACAGTCCAAATTCAGATTATAGAGGGATGAGGTTTTTTTTTTTTGAGGGGGGAGTCAGCCACCGGAATTATACTGAAAGGTTGGGGATACTGTCCTATGATCTTTTGCTCAAGGCTAGAACTCTACCACTTTGTGCTACAGCTCAGAATTTCGCCAACTTCATTCCAGGGCCAGCTTTTAAACCCACCAGTGTCAGATCTCAGCCCCCGAGTATCTTGGATGACAGGGGTGAGTGAGCTAGCAGTATCTGGTTTTGTGGAGGTGAGTGGCAGCAGTTCACCTCTGGCTAAGTCATGTTAGATGGTCCCTATCAGCACCAGACTCCCATCTTTATCTGTGATGAGGTATTTGTAGTGCTATCATCATATAGTTGTAGTCAGTACATTCTATCTTTTCTTTTTTGGGTGCCAGTTCTGGGTCTTGAGTAAGGGTGTAGACACAGTCCCTAAGCGTTTCAGCTGAAAGTTAGTACTCGGCTGCTTGAGCAACAGCACAACTTCTGGATTTTTCTATGCACATGGTAGTGAGGAATCGAACCCAGGTTTTTGTATGTACTCGGCGAGCACTCTACCACTGAGCCCCAGTATTGGCAAGGGTATAAACAGATAAATGTGTAGATTGGTAGATAGATAGATAGATAGATAGATAGATAGATACATAGATACATAGATACATAGATACATAGATACATAGATACATAGATACATAGATACATAGATACATAGATACATAGATACATAGATAGATAGAGACAGAGAGAGATGTGGATGTATATAACGAGAGATGTCTGTATATTATGAAATTGCATATACCATATTACTACCAATTATTGACAATTAAATTCTTCCTTCCTTTTTTAGGTATCATGATTGAATACATAATAAATTATTAAGTGAAAATTAGTCAATGTAGTATAATTGTTGTGTAATTTTATAATATAATCATACACTAACTACTAATGTAACGTTACTTTTACAAAATTCCATTCATACAGATGTATATTAGAAAACGTTGCTTAGAATCTCTCACCAATCATTAGTGGCAGTCCCGAGATTCGACCTCCAGGCCTAAGTTGCCCATTTCGGCTTGGCTTCCCTAATGGCCCATCAAACATCAGCAATTTAAGGTCATGTAATCTTTCTGGACACTGTCATTTAGACCCAGGATGGTCACAATACAAAGGAAAAAATAGTAAGACCACCTGCTTGAACTTCTTAGTTTTACCCTTCTCCTTTTTATTTATTTATTTATTTTTTGCCAGCCCTGAGATTTGTACTTGAGACCTAGGATCCCAGGAGGATCGGCTGTGGCAGAGATGCCAAGACCTGAGTTTAAGCCCAGTGCTTGGCTCAAAACAAAATAATAATAATAATAATAATAATAATAATAATAATTATTATTATTATTATTATAAGGCCCTTGTGCAAACAAGCTAAAGGTTACCACCTAGGCTCTGAGTTCAAGCCCTGGTACACACACACACACACACACACACACACACACACACACACACACACACACACACACCAAAAGCATGCAAAATCAGAAATTTCTACACTGCAATCTTTGGTTATTCTCTACCTTTTCCCCAGTAAGCCTGGTGGCTGTTGGCCTAGGAGTTCAATGCATCCAACACCACCTGACATCTATAACTTTGGGGAAGAGAATGGCTAGAACGTCAGCCTTCCCTCTTCCCAGCCCTTGATTGTGTCGTGGTCTATCCAGGCCCTTTGAGGGCCCTTTTACAGACTCACCAAGATGCTTTTAAAGGCATCACATGCTGGGCACTGATGGCTCACGCATGTCATCCTAGCTACTCAGGAAGCTGAGATCAAGCTTCCAAACCAGCCTATGCAGGAAAGTGTGTGAGATGCTTATCCTAGATGAAAAGAAGATGTAGCCCTGAAAAAGAGCTCAGAGACAGCACTCATAGACAACAACAACATGGATAGGCATTGCATGTTGGCTTTGGAATTGGCATGGGCCAAATATAATTGGAATTTTCAAATGCACCAAGATAATCCAGTACCTCCTTTAGTCCTGTGCTCCTCCATCTTGTCACACCCCCTGGCCTTGGCTGTGCTTTGGGTCAGGATGGCCCTGGCTGGACAGGAGGGCTCCAAGGAGGAAGATCCCAGAGCAATCACCCCACATCCTTCCACCCTGCTCACCCTGCTGCTTCTGCTCTTTGCCATAGACCTTCTTCCTGGAATCCATCTGGAGGTCATCACTTGGTGAGTGGTGGGTGTAGCCTACCTCGGAGCAGTCAGAGGTGGAAGTTGGTCTGGGACTAGGAGCTTCCACCTGGGTGTGGGCTGAGGCCAGGGCTGACATTTACTTCATCCTGAGCCTTGCAGGTGTGGGGAGACAATGTTGACTCCACATGGAGTCAGGTAAGATCAGAATCTGGAGGTCCATTTGTGTGTGGGATGCTGTGGGGCTCAGGGGGCCAATGTTCTTGGATACTCCTCTCTCGGGACTCCCTTTTCCTCTCTCATCCCTCAGTGGTAAAAGAGAAACTTTAAGTAAGGGTGTCAAAGAGGGGGTAGGGAAGTATTTCTGTGTGTACCAGACTTGTGCTTCATATTCATCCTAGCTCCTACTTCCTATTTATCTGAGGAATGGCCATATGGCTTTGGGGGCAGGAGATCATCCTAGCTGAGAATGTAGCTCAGTGATAGAGTGGTCACCTAGCATGCCTGAAGCCCTGGGTTCGATTCCACACAGAAAAGCTGGAAAGGGAGTTGGGGCTCAACTTTTAGAGCATGCCTTGATCAAAAAGAGCTCAGAGACAGTGACCACACCCTGAATTCAAGCCCCATGACTGGAAGAACAAATATTCGTGGAGGCTTTTTTTTCCCTTTGAAAACAATTTATTCTTTGTGATAAGCATAACATGGGCCTTTTCCTTGGCCACCAATGGGCCATTAGATATCCCTTGAATTTGGGCCTCCTACCAGTAGTCTCTACTCCCATTCCTCAGTTTACCCTTCCTATCACCAGGCAGATGTAGTCCTAGAGAAGGCCACCAGGCCACCTTGTTTGGTAGCCCGAGCATGCCAGCTGTGGGCAACTCTGGATGTGGGGCATTTGTGGCAGGACGTGCTCTGGGGTGGGAGTCCTCTATGGAATGGGGAACACCAATCTCTCCTCTAACAGTTTCCACACAATCTTAAAGTTGTAATTCCTCAAAACCTTTCTGCTTCTCCCTCATTTTGCCCACCCAGGAGCCTGAGACCTTTGAAGCAGCAACAGTGGTTGGGGACTCAGCATGTACCGGCACCTGGAGCCCCCTGTAAGGAGCGACAGCAGCTCCTGCAGCTCTCTCCTCTTCATCTTCTCCTGGGACAGCTGGCACATGAACTCAGCTTTCTCCCAACACAGCTGATCCAAGACCAACATCTGTCCTTTACACATCAGGAGGGACTCCTAGACGGTGTGGATATGTGCCAACAGCTGGGTGCATCGATGGTGGAGTTTATCCACTTGACTCTGGAAGTCCACCTTCATCAGGCAGGTCGTGGACAAAGCAGATTTTCTTCTCGTGGCCCGTGTGTCCCACTTCCCATCATCACACATGCTGTGGTGGCAGCTTATGGGGTAGGGGACCTATGGCTCCATCTCTATCTGGCACAGAGCTGTGGAGTGGGCCAAGTGTCTGCAGCAGGACTGCTGCTCCTGCTGCAGGAGTTTCCTCCAGGGATCTCAGCCTGGGAGAGTGCTTACAGAGCCACAGTCCTCTCAGTTTGGGGGACGTCTCCATTCTCTGCAATGGGCACATCAGGGAGAGTCGCTTCCTCAACTTTTGCTTCTCCATGGATCACAGCTTCCCCTACCCCAGGGAAAGAAAGAAAACTAAGCTGGGCCTGCAGGCGCTCCTCCTGTGGTCTGGCCACTTCCAGGCACTTGAGACTGTCCTGCCACTTTGGGGTCACCGCCTGGCCCCCCCAGTTTGTAGGGCCCTGCACTTGCTTCATCTGCTCCAGCAGCTGGGTCTGCCTCTGCAGGTGCTGCTGCAGGGCCTACTTCTTGGAGCTCAGCCACTCATTGGAGGCAATGTGCTGCTCAAAGGTGGCTCTGATCACCTACAGCTGGGACAGGGTCTGCTCCTGCCGCTCCTGAAGCTCCCGAGCTACTTGTCTCTCTCTCGAAGCCATCTCTTTCCATTCCTCTATCTTCTCCTCTGATCAGTCCAGCTATTTCCACAAATGTTTCTTCACCTGCTGCTCTGAGTCCAGGATGCTGGTGAACTGCTCCTCCTTCTCACCACTCACCCTGTGGAGAGCGTCCCACAGCAGGGCCACCTATTCCTCCTGCTGTGGGTCACACACACATGGGCATTGTGGGGTCTCAGGGATCTCCTGCCAATCCTCGACCTTCTCCTCCAGTCTCCACAGCTGTTCCCACTGCTTCGCATTCTGGAGATGGAGCCTCTGGTTTTCCTGGACCTGGTATGAAGTTGTTCCTCCAGGTTTGTCAACTCCATCTGCGTGCAGTAGGCCTGGACCTGCAGCTGCCACTCGGCCTGAGATGGTCCCGTGTGGGGCCGTGACTCTGCGAGCTTCATTCACCCAGCTCGTTCTCTAGGTCCAGCACCTGCCTCACTCCTCACTCCTTCTCCTCTGTCAGTTGGTTCACCTGCTTGGTCAGCCACCAGGCCTCCTCCTTCTACGGGGACCTCTCAATGCTCAGGTCCTTCACGACAGTTTCTGTCCATCCAGCTCAGGTTGTCCAGTAGTCTATTCAGTACCTCACACCCCGCCAGTGCTTGTTGGAACATGCAGATTCTGTTCGTCCTCCTCTATGTCCAGAGCAGTTCCAGCTTCTCCTGCAACTCTATATTCACTTGCTCCAGTTTATAGAAGCTTCTGGTCTTTTCCTCGAGTTGAAGTGTTAACATCATTCAGCTGTTCGAACAACATTTTGGTCTCCTGTAAGCAGTGACCCGAGAAGCCACCAGCTCCAGCTCCACCACTCACCACTCTGTGGCCTGCAGGTGGCTAGTGAGAGTTTTGTGCTCCATTTCTCTGTCATCAGCGCATACTTCACTTGGACGGGTGCAGATTGTAAATTGCTTTCTGCTGAAACCAACCTCTGTATGGTTGCCTTGTGGATCTCTAGCTCTGTTTTCATTTCTTTGTGCACTTGGGCAATCTTCTCCCTGTCTTTCTCCCATCGATCTTGCAGGTCTGTCTTTTCCTGCTTCAATGGTTGGATCTTGGCACAAAGCGCCTGGTTTCTTCTTTTGTTCTGTTCCGGGGGGGGGGGGGGCGTCATGTGTCTGTAGCACCTCTGCAGATCCTTGGTGATATCTTGACCCTTGACACTCTGACCCCTGGTGGCTGTGACTGTGTCCAAAGGCAGGAGAGTCCCGCAGTCAGCATCACCTTTGGCCAGACCCTCCGTTGAATCATGGTCCCCAGTGGTGTTTGTCTTGTGGATCCCTCCTTTTTATCTGTTCTTTGTTTTCTTGAACGTTGAAGGTCTGTCAGGAGGATTCTTCTGCTGGAGTTCTGGCTTCCCAAATAGCCCGCCAGCCTTCAGCAATGCAAGGTGAAGTACCCTTTGGAGCCGTGTCATTCAGACGCAGATAGTCATCGTGCCAAATGTAACAGGCCATCCTGCCACTTTTTTTCTGACCCAGATGGTCATGGTGCAAAACCTAAAAACACCATCCCACTACTTCTTTTCAGCATCCCCCCCGCCCCCTGCAAGGCCTGGAGGTCTAGGATCCCAGGATCAACTGTGGTTCCAGTGGCTGCACCCCAGCTTAAGGTGATGGAAGCTGAGGCAGAGTTGCAATGACCTGAGTTCAAGACCTTGCTTGGCCAAAATAATAAAAAAATTATATATATGTATATATATCCCTGAGTTGCGATTGGTGGTGTTTCTTCTTCCAGGCTTTGGATTTGAACTCAGGGTCTGGGTAACCCTGCAGCACTGTGGACAAAGGAGAAGCTCGCTATGATTGAAGACAAGAAAGTCAGGCCTAGTCCCTAGGCCTGAATTCAAGCCCCAGCCCTGGGAAACATACTATTTATGTACATTGTAAAGATAGGATTTGTACTTAGCTATAGATGTTCAGTCCATATCCTGTTCGTTGTGGTTATATATATTGTATTTCTGTTTTATTCATTTATTTACCATTTATTTTCTTGACTGTGTTAACATGTATTCCATTTATTATAATGATGACATCCTATCACATAGTATCTAGATTGTAGACATGTTCTCCATCATGTCTGATACCCAGTACTCTCAGAGAAATAGAAAATAGGTGTCACACTCAGTTTCTTACTCCAAGATCCAATTGTTGGCAGTGCTGGGATCTGAACTCAGGGCCTAGCAGACCCAATTCATGAATGGGTGTGTCAAAACGGCAAGGAATCTGACAGGCAGTTCCCAGACCCTGATATTGAGTCGCAGGGGTGGACAAAATATCCATACATGGATAGGCAGGTGGTAGTATACCAATAAATATGTATTTGTATAGAGTGCCAGAGACATCTACCTAGGATTCAATAACATCAACTACGTTCCTACGAACTCTTAGGTAGTTATTCTGCCACCATTGAAGGACCAAGTTTCTTTTCATGCTTAATAAATTATTCATTAAGATCAATCAGTATCCTAGGATCATTGTGTCTAATTTTAGACTAGACCGATGCACGCAGAAACTTCTCATTCAATCATGAGTTTGCTCACATTCCATCGTTATTCCCATGCATAGGAACGAGTCTCTTGGGAAATCCCCCCACTGGTAGGTGTCAGGACCAGGACTTGAACTCAGGGCCTACATTGCTGCATGGGTCTATGGCTTCCCCGATAGCCCACTAGCCTTCACCAATGCAAGGTGAAGTACCCTTTCTGGCATATCATTGAGACCCAGGATGGTCAACGTGGAAAGGAATAAAATGTAAAAAATCTGTCCTGTGGATTTTTTCTGTGTGTGTGTGTGGGGGGGGTGTTTCCTGCAAGACTTCAGGGCCTAGAATCCCAGGATTGGCTATGGACCCATGGAAGCTCCTACCCTGACGTGATTGAAGCTGAGGCAGAGTTACCACGAACTGAGTTCAAATCCCTTCCTTGGCAAAAAAAATTAAAATAACGATAATATTAATAAAGTACCCTGGCTCAGAACTCGCACCATTTATTGCCACAACAGGGATTCCAACTCAGGTTTGGGTAAATCAATAGCACCGTGGGGGAAAGGGAAACTCACCATCCTTGAAGACTATAATATCACGCCAAGTCACAGGGCCTGAATTGAAGCCCCAGCAGTAGCAAAAATAATATACCTACCTATTTTATACATAGTATCTCTATTTACATACATGTGTGGAATGTATCATGCATTCAGTGTAGTTATTCTTTTTATTGTGTGTCTTAGTTACTGATGCATTTTGTGTTTTATTTAGTATGACAGACATAACTGTGCAACACAGATGACAACCTATTCCCATCGCTATAGAGTTGCTTATATAGCATTCTCCATCCTCCCTGAGACCCTGGACATTCACAGGACAGGAAAACAGGTGGATCGATGGGCTTCTCACATCAGGATTCTTCTTTTGCCAGTATTGGGATTTGAACACAGAGCCTAGCAGGCCCAATTGGTGAAAGTGTCTAGGTGAGGATACTGGCCTGTGAGCAACTAAGGAGCTAGGCCGTTCCCAGGCCCTGACATCGAAGCCGAGGGAGGGCCAGAATAGTCCTAAATTCATAATTTAAACATGGGATCTATATTGAAATACCTGTGCAGACAACACCTTACATTTGGTGCACTTCTTAATTTGTGTCTAATTCATGGAGGTATTGTGTATTTTACTAAGTATGGTGACAGGTATAACTGTGCTGACATGGATGACAACCTGTTCACATGGTTATAGGGTTGCCTGTGCATTCATTCTCCATGCTAGCTGAGACCCATGACTTTCAAAGGAGAGGAAAACGTGCAACGACTGGATTCTGATATCAGGATGAAACTTTTGTCAGTGCTGGGATTTGAACTCAGGTCTGGGTAACTCTGTTGCACTGTGGGGGGAGGGGAAGCTCACCATCCTTGAAGACTAGAATATCAGTCCTGGTCCAGGGCCTGATTTGAAGGCCCAGAACTGGACGAAATTAGAAGTCCATCTCTTTTAAACATAGGATCTCTATTTACATACAAGTGTGGTATGCATTTTGCATTCAGTGTAGTTATTCTTTTTATTTTGTGTCTTTTTCAAGGAAGTATTGTGTATTTTATTGAGTATAGGATGACATATATAGCTGTGCTGACGTGGATGACAACCTATTGCCATGGGTGTAGAGTTGCCTATGTTTTCTTGATTCTTGCTGAGACCCAAAACTTGCACAGTACAGGATGAACCTTTAGGTAGTGCTGGGATTTGTACTCGGTGTCTAGCAGGCACAACAGCCAAATGGGTCCACATGAGGGCACCAGCTTGTGAGCCACTAAGGAGCTAGGCCATACCCAGGACCTGAGATCAAGCCCCGGGGTGGGGGTGGGGCACAATATTCATCCATTCATAAGCTGAAACTAATATGCTAATAAAACCTATTTAGATAGAGTAGGAGATGTGGCGAGCTGTGTTGGAATCCTATCAACTATGTGAGTACCGATTCTTGGATCTTTCCAATGCCTCCAATTCCTGAATGTGATTCTTATTGTCACACTTCATGAACTCTTAATTAAAAATAATCGTTGTGCCATATGTCTTGCCTATCATTTCCTATGAAAATCATGCATGAATTAAACTCCTCCCTAGGCATAAATTCAAGCACCTCAAAATATTTATAGACATGTCGAATATATGATTTATACTTACACCTATATATTCAGTCTATATCATGTTTGTTGGATTGATTCATTATATTTTATTATTGATTTATTTAGTTAGCATTTATTTTACGGACTGTGAGTGCACCTATAATATTTATTACATTTATTCCTATCTATTCCATAGCATGTAGCTTTGCAGACATATTAAGAACTTTCACAAAAAAGGAAAACAGGTGTCACACTTGAAATCTTACACCAGGAAGAAATTTTTGGCAATGATGGGACCTGATCTGAAGGCCTGAGAGGCCCAATTCATGAATTGGTGAGTGTCAACACGGCGGCCTCTTGCCCATTCAGTTGCCAAGTGGATCCCAGGACCTGGGATCAAGTCCCAGGTTTGGCCCAAATAGCATACCTTTCTAGGACCATGGTGGTATATAAATAAATAAAAATTTAGATATTAAGGTACTGCCAGAGGTGTCTATCTTGTATTCAATGACATGTACTACGTTTCTACCAATTCTCATGTATTTAGTGTGGACTCCATTTAATCAATAGTATACTTTTAATACATAATAAAGTATGAATTAAAATCAGTCCATGTCCTGTGATTATTGGCTCTAATTTTATGCTAGACTCATTGAGGGATCACTCATCCAACCATGACATTGATCGCATTCTGCTGGTGTTCCTATGGACAGGCAAGCAATAGTTTCTTAGTCTCTCCAGTCCCTTGTAAGTGGCATGACTGGGATTCAAACCCAGGGACTAGTGTGCAGGTTGGCTTATGGCTTCGCTGACAACCTTCCAACCTTCAGCAATTCCAGGTGACCTACAGGTTGCAGCCATGTCATTCAGATCCAGGATGGTCACCGTGCAAGGAAGGAAAACAGAAACTGCTGACTGTCCACAGTTTGTGGACAGGTTTGGTGCTGTTTTCATTTGGTGCTCCTGTCAGTCCCCAAGGTAGGACCCCAGGATGGGCTGTGGGTCCAGAGGCTGCACCATTTCAGCCTAGGGTTATGGAAACTGAGGCAGAGTTGTCATGACCTGAGTTCAAGTCCCTTTCTTAGCAAAACATTAATTAATTAATTAATTAATTAACAACACTATTGAAGCTCCCTGTCTTGGATTACGTGCCATTTTGTTGTCTGCCAGGCTAGGGATGTCACCTTGGGATCTGGGTAACTCTGATGCACTGCAGGGGGGAAGGGGGAGGAAAGGCATGCAATTTCAGGCCTGTTCCCTAGACCTAATTCAAGCCACAGCCCCAGAGAACGTAACATTTACAGACATTTTTATTATATCATTTATACTTACATCCATATATTCAGTGTTTGTTGGAATGATTCATTATATTTTGTTATTGATTTATTTATTTATCACTTATTTTATGGACTGTGAGTGTACCTATAACATTTATTACATTCATTCAAATATATTCCATAGCATGTAGCTTTGCAGATATATTATATACATCATACCTGACACACAACACTTGCACAGAAAAGGAAAACAGGTATCACACTTGGAATCTTACTCCAGGAAGACATTTTTAGCAATGCTGGGACCTGAACTGAGGGCCTAGAAGGCCCAATTCATGAATGGGTGTGTGTCAGCACGGCAGCCTCTAGCACATTCAAGTGCCAGGTGGATCCTAGGACCTGGGATCGAGACACAGGTTTGGCCAAAATAGCAATACCTTTCTATCAGACAGTGGTATACAAATAAATACATACATAGATATCCAGTGATATCTATCTAGTATTCACGAACATATACTACCTTCCTAGTGATTCTCAGGTATTTAGTGAGAACTCCATTTAATCAACAGTATTCTTTTAGGGGATGGGAAAGTGACTAATTTGGATAGTGCTTGTCTTGCATGCAAGATCCGCAGGTTCGATTCCTCAGCACAAAATGATCAGAAAAAGAGGGGAATGAATCTGTGTCTCAAATGGTACAGCGCTAGCCCTGAGCTGAAAAGCTGAGGGACAACACCCAGGCCCAGAGTTGAGGCCCTATGACCGACAACACACACACACACACACACACACACACACACACACACACACACACACAAAGTATTCTTTTAATGGATAATGAACTATAAATTAAAATCAATCCATACCTTGTAAATACTGGGTTTAATTTTTTTTTGTTTATGCCATTTGTGTGTGTGTGTGTGTGTGTGTGTGTGTGTGTGTGTGTGTGTGTGTGTGTGAAAATACCGTACAGAGGGGTTACAATTAGATGGGCAAGATAACGAGTACATTTCTTATCAAACATTGTTGCCTTCTCCTTTGTTTCCCCTTCCCATACCTTCTTATACCTCCCACTACCCCTACCCGATCTTCTCCCCCGCCCCAACCAAATTGTATAGTTCATTTTTTGACATAACGACTTGTATATCTCATTGTTGCAATGGGTCCACTGTATCCCTATTTAAATGATTTGTTTTTTTCTCCTTCCCTTCCACAAATTATACCAACATCAAATACAGTGAAAGATGGGGTTATACCTTAGGGAAGGGACATACAAAGCAACAAAGAAATCATCTTATAAATATGTTAGAAACAATCGCATAAAAAAATTTGAATACTTATCTTGGGGTTCATTTCCCTTAACATCAACTTATTTTTATGATAGACTGATCGACAAACTACTCATCCAATCATGACATTGATTACATTCCTCTGGTGTTCCTATGGACAGGCAATAGTTTCTTAGGCTCTGCAGCCCTTTGTAAGTGGCATGAACAGGATTCGAACTCTGGGCCTTGGTGTCCAGCTTGGACTATGGCTTCGCTGACAGCCCACTGACAGCAATACCAGTTTACCTATAGGTTGGAACTGTGTCATTTGGACCCGGGATGGTCACCATGAAAGGAAGGAAAAACGAAAAACCACCAACCTCTGGCAATTCGTGGCTATTTTTCAGTGCCATTTCCATTTTCTTTTCCTGTTAGCCCCTGAGGCTTAGGATACCAGGATGGGCGGTGGGTCCAGAGGCTGCACCAACCCAGCCTAGGGTGATGGAAGCTGAGACAGAGTTGCGAAGAGCTAAGTTCAAGCCCTGTGCTTGGCAAAATAAATAAATAAAATAATTAAATTAAATTAAACAAAATAATAACATTTATAAAAAATAAAATAAAATAAATTTAAAAATTTAAAAATATTAAATATAGTAATGGAGCTCCCTGGCTTGGAATTTTCGCCGTTTCTTTTCTGCCAGGCCTTGTGTTTGAACTCAGAGTCTGGGAAACTCTAATAAACTGTGGGGGATGGGGAAACTCACCTTCTTTTAATACAAGCATTTCAGACCTGTTCCCTAGGCCTGAATTCAATCCCCTTAAGTAATATTCATCCACATTTGAAATAATGACTAATATCTACATACTTATGTTTACTGCATATTGCTTTGAGTGTATTTATTTATTTTTATATTATTCATTCATTAGATTTATTGACTATTATTACACTTTTAACATGTATCAAACTGATTACATCTTATAAGAACTATACAAATTTGCATATGTATTATATATCTTACTTCAGACACAGGATATTCACAGTAATTCTATAGTAGATGATCCCATGCTTAGAAAAACAGAAACAATAAACCAACCAAAGTCTAATTTATCCCTAGGCACCCCAGTGGCTCACATTTGTATTCCTAGCTACTCAGGAGGCTGAGAATTGGAAGTTGAAATTTCAAAGCCAATGAAGGCAGAAAAGCCTGAGAGAAAGCATCTCCAATTAACTGGCAAAAAACAAGCTACAGGTATGGCTGAAGTGGCAGAAAATCAGCTATGAAAAACCAAGCCAAGAAAGAGCAAGCTGAGTTCAACTGTGGAGAGAGAGGGTTAGGGGAATAAAAGGGAGAGTAATCCTCTAAAAACAGAGAACAAATAACAGTACACAAATCCCACCTAAATTATGGTACCAACCAAACTAAAAAATAAAAATGAAGCTTGTGCAGTTGTATAACTTTTCATGAGCACATATGCTCTTAGGCACACTTCAAAGCCATGCTTTTAATAATATATATTAATAATGCATATATATATATATATATATATATAAAACTTTAAATAAACTAAGAAACCAGCCAATGAATAAATACTTCTGCATTAGTGCCTTAACCATGGCATTATAAATTATTTATACTAAAAGTGTGTTCCAAGTTTCTTTTCTTTCTTTGTTTCTTTTTTTTGTGGGTCCGGTCGTGGGGCCTGAACTCTGGGCCTGGGCACTGTCCTTCAGGTCTTCAGCTCAAGGCTAGCACTCTACCACTTGAGCCACAGCGCCACTTCTGGCTTTTTTCTTATGTAGTGCTGAGGAATCGAACCCAGGGCCTCGAGCATGCAAGGTAAGTGCTCTACCACTGAGCCAACTTCCCAGCCCCCAAGTTTCTTTTCTCAGAATCAATCTTTTAAGAAGTTTGTTCATGTGCCTGGCACCGGTGGTTCACGCCTATAATCCTAGCTACTCTGGAGGCTGAGATCTGAGTTTGGCGCTTCCAAGTCAGCCCAGGCAGGAAAGTTCCTGAGACTCTTATCTCCAATAAACCACTAGTAAACCAGAACTAGCACTGTGACTCAAGCAGTATATAGCTCACCTTGAGCTGAAGAGCACAGAGATAACCCCTGAGTTCAAGCCCCATGACCAAAATAAAAGAAGTTTTTTCATGCAGATTATAAAATTCTAATATTCTGAGCTTTAGGAAACTTTTCTGCCAGAGTCTTATTCTCTTCAGGCAAGCACTCCACTACTGAGATACATCCCAGTCCCAATGATTTTGTTTTTCATTTTACAATCCAATTTATTCCCAAAATGCTTACAAGTACCTACTATGCTCACAGAAGTGAGTTTTTATTCAGAAACCTAACCTTTTGTGCTATGAGGACTCCCCTAGTGTATTTCATCATAAGCACTGAGGAAAACTAGTACGACAAAAATGCCGAGTTTATAATTATAGAAATAACTCTAAATAGAAATAAATGCAAATCCCTTTGTGACATCACAGTGCCATTCATTAACCTGTTGTGACATCACAAACCTATCCTGTCCATTGTGACCTCATCATCAATGTGACATCACAAGCCATTGTGATATCACATTGCTATTGTGACATTACAATCATCTTGAGACCTTCCAAACCCATTATGACATCTTTACCGCCATTGAAAAAAACACATGGCCTTTTTGACATCACAGTCCCTTTGTGTATCCATATCCTCATTGTGAAATGTCAATTGAGATCAGATATGCCATTGTAATATCACAAAGCATTTACAATATAATCATTGGTGTGACATCACATTATCATTTCACACATTATCATCACATTATCATTTCACAACATCAGCTCATTGTGACATCACAAATCTGTAATGACATCATACCACTATGACATCACATTGTCATTGTGACATCATATATACATTATGAAATGCTATTATGATTTTATTATATTTCAACTGTCATGTGTTCTCATATTAACAACACATTTTGACTTCATAACCATTGTGACATCACAATCCCTTTGTGACATAACATTGCCAATGTGATATCTCTAAACAACTGTGACAATTCAAACATGTCCTGTCCTCATAAGTTTTGTGACATGTTGCCACTGTATGTTAGGCCCATGAGAGCTCACTATTTTTGACCTCATTATTTCAGGTATGACAAGAAATATTAGAAATATACTGTGACATCATGAATATTGTGACATCACACTGCTAGATATAATGACCGTTGTATCACATTGTCACATCACAAATCTCTTCTGACTTCATCACGTTTGTGCCAACAAATGCCTTTGGAATCCTCACAATCCCATTCTAAACTTATATACTCACTGTGAGTTAATGACAATTGAGGTCTGGAATGCCATGGTCACGTCAGCAATCTACTGCGACATCACAAAGCTATTTTAAATTCATCACTATTATGGCATCACCAACCAATTGTGACATAACCCTCTTAGGACATTATAATTTGACATCATATTGCAATTGTAATATAACTGTACCATCATGCTTTCATAAAGCTATCATAATAGGTTTTAGAAAATTCATGGCCTTTGGGACATAAAACTCATTTGACCTCATCACCACTGTGACATCACAAACCCATTTTGACATCACATTGCTGTTGTGCCTTCACAATCACATTGTGAAATCACAAAGTATTGTGAACTCAGTACCTTTACAAAAAACACATGACCTCTGTGGCCTTACAGACTCTTTGTGTACCCATATCCTCATAGTGAACTAATGCAAATTGTGATCACACATAGCATTGTATCATCACAAATACTTTGAGCAATAATTATGACTGTGAAATCACATTATCATCATGACACCATTGTGATGTCACCAAACTCCAAGACACCATGCCAGTTTTTCTTTTTTTTTCTTCTGTGTGTCATTTATTGTAAGTATAGTGGACAGAGGGATTGCAGTTACATGAGCCAGGTAATGAGTACATATCCCATCAAACATTGCTGCCTTGACATCATATTGTCATTTTGATGTCATAGACCCATTGTGAATGCTTATTCTTTGATTTCATTCTATTTTAAATGTGCCATGTGGAAACCATTGTGAACTCATAACCTTTGTGACATCAAATCTCTTTGTCACAGCATAAAGCTCTTTCTATGAACGTGTATCATTGTGAACTTGTAGCAATTGAAATTTGAAATAAAATGTGATATTACAAACTAGTTTTGACATCACTAACCCATTTTTATAGCATTAACATTTTGACAACTGAAACCTGTTAGGAATTTTAGCACTTTTGACAAAAAACATGGCCTTTGTGTCATTACAGTTCATTTGTGTATGTCATTGTGATTTAATTCTCATATCCTCACTATAAACTAATGGCAATTAAGATCTGACATACCATTTTGACATCACAAACCCTTTGTGACATCATCATCAGTGTGATATCAGACTGTCGTTATGACACCATCAGCTCAAGGTGACATCACCCAGTTACAGTGACATTATAGCATTATGACATCGCATTGCCATTTTGCTGTCATAGACACATTGTGAATGCATATCCTGTGATTTCATTCTATTTCAAATGTGGCATATCAGTTGATATCAGAAACACATTGTGACCTCATAACCATTGTAACATCATAAACCCTGTGTGATGTCATAACCAGTGTGACATCACATTTTTGTTATGCCATATATAGCTTATGGTGACATCACAAAATGACAGTGACATTATAGCATTTGACATTATGTCATTGTGACATCATAGTCACATTATGAATGCCTAATCTGTGATTTCATTGTATTTGAAATGTGGCATATGGGTTGATATCAGAATCTCATTGTGATGTCATAACCATTGTCACATCAAAATCCCTTTGTGACATCAATTTGGCAATTTGACATCACAATGGCAATGTGATGCTACTAAGGCATCTTAATAAAACACTGGTCATGAACTCACAATGGGTTTCTGATATCAACCGACATGCCACATTAGACATAGAATCAAATAAAATAATAGGCAAACACAACGTGTCTATGACATCAGAATGACAATGTGATGTTACAATGCTATGATTTCATTGCAGTTTTACATGTCAAAATGAGCTGATGGTGTCATAATGACAACATATGTCACAATTATGATGATGTCAAAAGATTTGTTATGTTTCAATGGAATGTCTGATATCAGTTGTCATGAGTTCCCCATGAGGATATGGATACAAAAAAGTTCTGTGATGTCACAGAGGTCACGTGTGTTCAAAGGTGGTAAGAGGTCATAATAGGTTTGTGATGGTGCAATGTGATCCATAATGTCACAATGGAAATGAGATGTCCCATTGGGTTTTTGATGTCAAAGTGGTGATGAGGTCACAATGGTTTTGTGATGTCACAGTTTGTTTGTAATATCAGAATGATATATGCAATTTCAATTACTCATAATTCAATGTGAGGATACCAGGTGATAGAAGCTTCCTAGTATGAGGTAATAGCATGTGAAAACCCAATAGGACAGTGATTTCATAATGACAATGTGATGTCTCACCATCATGTTATACTAATGTTTTGAGGTCACAATTGGTGATGAGATACTGATGAAGATTCACAATACATTTGAGATGCCCCAAGGGGTTGGCGATGTCACAATGGCATGTGGGATCTCAATTGTCACTAACTCACCATGCGTATATGAGTTTGGGAAGGGATTCTGATGTCACCAAAGTATATGTAGTCAAAAAGGTGAAAAACTAACAGGTCTGAGATGTCCAAAGTGACACAATGGTTATGATGTCCAGCAGTGTGATATCATGATGTTACACTGGATTTTAGATATCTCATGTCATATCTGAAATATGAGGTCAAACACAGATTTTCACCACGAAAGGGCCTAACATATCACAATGGCATGTCACAAAAGTTATGAGGAAAGGAGAGGTATTTGATGTCACAGTGGGTTAATGATATAATAAAGGCAATGTGCTGTGACAAAGAGATTTGATGTCACAAAGGTTATGAGTTCACAATGGTTTCCACATGGCACATTTGAAATAGAATGAAATCAAAGAATAGGCATTCAAAATGGATCTATGACATCAAAATGACAATATGATGTCAAGGCAGCAATGTTTGATGGGTATGTACTCATTACCTTCCTCGTGTAACTGCAATTCCTCTATCCACTATACTTACAATAAATAATACACAGAAGAAAAAAAAAAGAAAAAATGGTATGGTGTCTTGGAGTTTGGTGACATCACAATGGTGTCATGATGATAATGTGATTTCACAGTCATAATTATTGCTCAAAGTATTTGTGATGATACAATGCTATGTGTGAACACAATTTGCATTAGTTCACTATGAGGATATGGATACACAAAGAGTCTGTAAGGCCACAGAGGTCATGTGTTTTTTTTAAGGTGCTAAGAGTGATTTCACAATGTGATTGTGAAGGCACAATAGCAATGTGATGTCACAATGGGTTTGTGATGTCACAGTGGTGATGAGGTCAAATGAGTTGGTGACGTCACTATGAGTTTGTAATATCACAATGACATGTCCAATTTCAATTTCTACTAGTTCACAGTGAGTATACAATTTCGAAGAAAGAATTTTAACCTCCAAAGACAATGAACTTTTCATCATAACTTGTGTGATATGCTGCCATTAGGATATTTTAGGCCTTTAGTAAGCTTATAATGTTTTCAAACTCATAATAATTCAGGCATAACATATGATATTAAAAATTGACTCTGACATCATGAACATTGTGACATCACATTGATAGATATCTAGACCATGGTGTCACATTGTGAACTCACAAATCTGTTAGGACTTCATCACATTTATGCCAATACATGAATTTGGAGACAACACAGTCCCTTTGTGAACTCATATCTTCATTGTGAATTAATGACATTTGAGATCCGGCATGGCATGGTGACATTTCCAACCAATTGTGGCAGCACAAACTTATTATAGTAGAAACACATTGTGTTCTAATAGCCATTGTGGTAGCACAATCCCTTTGTGACCCCAAATTTTCATAGTAAAATCATTAACCCATTGTGAAATTGCAATCCTCTCATACCCAATCCAGCAATGAAATGTGATACCCGAATTCAGTGTGACATTTAGATAATGATGACATCACACTGATAGATGTTATGAACATTTTGTCACATTCTGACAACACACACTTGTCAGGACTTCCTTACTTTTGTGACAACACATGGATTTGGAGACATCAAAGTCCCTTTGTGAGCTCATATACTCATTGTGAGTTAATGACAATTGAGATCACAGATGTCATTTCGATATCACCAACCTATTGTGACATCACACACCTCTTGTAAATTCACCACCAATGTGGCCTCACCAATAGTGATATCAAAACATTATTAAGTCATCATATTGCAACATCACATTGCCATTGTGATATTACTGTTCCATTGTTTTTTCAAAAATCTAATATGTCTTCATAGCATTTTAGAGAATTCATGGCCTTTTATACTTCACTCTTCTTCTGTGACCTCATATCCTCATTGAGAAATAGTAGCAACTGAAATTGGACATGTGATTTTGAGGTGTGACTTCACAAAACTATTTGATTTCATCACCAATGTGACATCACAGTGAGCTTTCATTGCCATTTGACATCACCATCACATTGTGACATCCCAAATCTATTAGGACCTCTTAGCACCTTTGAAAAAACACATGGCCTTTGTGACATCACAATCCCTTTGTGTAACTATACCCTCATTATGAACTGATAATTGATGTCAGACATGCCATTGTAACATAACGAACCCTTTGTGACATCACCAGTGTGACATAACATTCTCATTATGAAAGCAACAACTATTTTTGACATCACAAAACTACAATGAAAAGATAGCATTATGAAATCACATCTTCATTGTGATTTTATGGACAGATTGTGAATGCCTGTTTTTAAACTTTTTAGTGTGTGTGGGGGGGTCGTTAAGTTTGAAATCTGAGCTTGGGTGCTGTCCTTGCTCTTTAGCTCTAGGCGAGCACTCTATCCCTTGAGCCACAGCACCACTTCTGGTTTTCTAGTGGTTTTATTGAATATAAGAGTATCATGGACTTTCCTGCCTGAGCTTACTTTGAACTGTTATCCTCAGATCAAAGCCTCCTGAGTAGCTAGGATTACAGGTGTGAGCCCCTGGCGCCAAAATTTTTCATTTTATTTCAAGTTTGACATGCGTGTTGATATCAGAAATAAATGTGACCTAATAACAATTGTAACATCATAAATCAGCAGGGACAGCAAATTGTCATTCTGACAACATCAGTTTATTTTAACATCACTAAACGATAATGGTATTATAGCATTATAAATCGCAGTGACATTGTTACATTACAGATGTAACAGTGTGAAGGACTATTCTAAGAATTCATTCTATTCCAGAAACCCATTTTGACCATATAACCAATGTGTTATCACAGTCCTTTGTGACATCGCATTGGCATTGTGATATCATTAACCTGCTGTGCCATCACAAACCAGTCCTGTCCTTATAAGTTTTGTGACATGCTGCCATTGTCATATATTAGGCCCTTTGTGAGGTCATAATCTGTTTTCAATCTCATATTTCTGGTATGACATGTGATATCAGAAATCCCCTGTGACATCATACTGCCAGATGTCATGACCATTGTGTCACATTTTGACATCACAAAACTGTTAGAATGGCATCACATTTGTGACAACACATGCTTTTGGAGACATTACAGTCCCTTTTAGAACATATATATTCATTGCCAGTTAATGACAATTGAGATCCGCCATGCCAATCTGACATCATAAACCCATGGTGACATCACAAACTTATTGTGACTTCATCACGAGAATGGCATCAACAACTAATTGTGGTATCAAAGCATTATTTTGACATGATATTGTGATATTGCCATTCTGATATCACTGTCCCATTGTGTTTTTACAAACCTATTATGGCACATCACATCTTAGAAAATTCATGGCCTTTGAGACTTCAAGCTTTTTCTATGAACTCGTGTACTTATGACCTCTAAGGCAAGGAGAAAAACCATCGAGTAACATTTAATATAATAAACCATTTTACACTACAAAGGGGACTGTGATTACCTTATCCTGGACTTGATACCAAGGTCCAAGAGCACCCTTGATCACCAAACCTCAGGATCTCTAATGGGCACCCTTTTTTATTTGGTCTGCAAACCAACAGCCAAATAATTATCATCTCCAAAGCTCCAAAACTCAATGGGCAAGGCTTTTTACTTTTCCATTCCTCTCTCCTTCACTACAGACCTGTCCTTCCTTCCAGGTCTTTCCCTTCTTTCCTTCCACCACTTCCTTCTTCTCTTCAAGCCACTCCACTCTCCACAGGCCTGCCCTACTCTGCCCCAGTGACCACTTGCCAACCTTCTGCTCTCCCTCTACTTCCTCTTTTCTCACCTTCCTGCTGTTTTACCACTTTCTTCCATCCGGGTAGCTCCCATTTTTATCTCCCCTTCCAGTGCTCTGAAAATGCAACTTATATATATAGGTTGTACCCCTCCTCACTCCAACGGGTCTCCTGCCTAGCAGTTTTCAACCATCACTTCCCAAACTGCCCAATGCTCAATCACTTCCTGACAGCTCACCATGTGAAGTTTGATACCACTACCTTTGCCAGCATTCCCCGCACTCTCCAGGGGGCCAGGCAAATAATTTAAAATGATAATCAGCTCCCACAGATAATTCTTGCCCCACTGGTTATTACAGTATCCTCATAGTGAATAAGAAGAAATTGAAATTGTATATGTCATTGTTATATTACAAACTTGATGAGACATCACTAACCTATTGTGACCTCATCACCGCGGTGACATCACAAACTCATTGTGTTATCATATTGCCATTGTGCTACCATGATCACATTGTAACATCCCAAACCTATTATGACCTCAAAAGCTTTGAGAAAAGCATGGCCTTTGTGACATCACAGGTCTTTGTGTACCCATATCATTTTGAGCTAATAATTGAGATCAGACGCCAATTTATCATCACAAAACTATGACATCATAAATAGTGTAACATCACATTGTCATTTTGACAACATCAGCCCATCGTGACATCATAAAACAACAATGACATCATAGCATTATGACATCACAATATCATTGTGATATCACAGATACCTTGGAATGCTTATTCTGTAATTTCATTCTATTTCAAATGTGGCAGGTGAGTTGATGTCAGAAATACATTGTGACCACATAACCATTATGACATCACAATGCCTTGATGACACCATATTGGCATTATGATATCTCTAACCAACTGTGACATCACAAAACTGTCCTATCCTCATACATTTTTTGACATGCTGTGATATCTTTGGCCTCTTTGAGTTCATAAATTGTTTAACTCATAATACTTCAGGTATGACATGTGATATCAGAAGTCCACTGTGACATCATGACCACTGTGACATCACACTGCCAGAGGTCATGACCACTGAGTCACGTTGTGACATCACAAACCTGTTACAACTCATTAAACGTGCCAACATATTCCTTTGGATACATCATTAACCCTTGTGAACTTATATATTCATTGTCAATTAGAGATCTGTCATGAGATTGTGACATCACCATCCCATTGTGAAATCACAAACCTATGTGACCTCCTCGCCTGTATGGAACCACCAACTATTTGTGACTTCAAAAAAACACTACCTCATGTAATGGTAACATCATATTGCCAATGGGATTTTCACCATTGTATTTTCACCAACCTATTATTTCCTTTTATTTTACAAATTTCATGTCCTTTCTGACTTCTAGCTCCTTATTTGAACTCGTATCTTCATTGTGATCTAGTAGAATGAAATTGGACATGTAATGGTAATATTACAAATTCATTGTGACATCACATTACCACAGTGATATCACAATCACGTTGTGACATCCCAAAACTGTTGCGACCTCTTAGCCCCTTTGGAAAAGATGTTTGTGACATCACAGTCCCTTTGGGTAACCATATCCTCATTGTGAACAAAGGACAACTGACATCAGGCATGCCAGTGTACCATTACAAACGTTTTGTGACATTATCTCCAGAGTGAGATCACGTTGTAATGATACCAACAGCCCATTGTGACATCCCAAAATGACAATGACATCGTAGCATTATGACATCACATTTTCATTTTGAGGTCATAGAGACAATGTGATTGCCTATTCTGTGATTTCATTCTATCTCAAATGTGGCATGTAGGTTGATTTCAGAAACCTATTGTGACCACATCACCATTGTGATATTACAATCCCTTTGTGAACTCATATTGACATTGTGATATTATTAATGCAATGTAACATCTCAAACCTGTCTTGTCCTTATAAATTTTGTAACAAGCAACTACCTTGACCTGGGCTGGAGGCCCAGAGTTAAATGTAGCCTCGACCATGAACCCTCAGACCTCCCAAGATCAACCCAGCCATTAGTTAGCTGGTCTGCAACAACTAGCCCCCAAAATAATGAACTCCAAAGCTCTACTCTTCAAAGGACAAGGCTTTTTCCTTTCACTTCATACTCTTTCTCTCCACACCTGTCCTACCTTTCAGATCTTTTCGTTTTTTTCCTTCAACCATTCCCTTCTTTTCTTCAGGCTGCTCTACTCTTGACAGACCTCCCCTGCCCTGTCCAGGTAGAAAGTTGCCGTCCTTCACCACTTGCTCTCCCTCAATTTCTTCTTCTCCCAGGTCTTTACCCACCTGCAGTCTCATCACTTCTTTCCTTCCAGGACTTTCCCCTTTGTCTCCTCTTCTGTTGCTCTGAACATGCAGCCTACATATAGGCTGTACCATTCCCCCACTGGAAAATAGTTCCTGCCTAACAGTTTTCAATCATCATTTCCCAATGTCCATGCCCAATCACTTCTTGGCAGCTCACCATGTGGGGCTTGACAACCTATTGCCTTCAGCAGCATGTTCTTCCCCCTCCAGTGGCATGCAGTCCCCTCTCTGGTGGTCCAGACCAGGAGGCCATGGTGACTATCTGTTCCCATGGATTATAGGGGCACTGTTGGTTATTACAGTGTCATCATGGTGAACCAGTAGCAATTGAAATTGGACAAATGATTGTGATATTACAAACTTGTGACATACCTAACCCATTGTGATCTCATCACCACTGTGACATCACAAGCCCATTGTGACATCACATTGCTGTTTTGACACCAGGGTCACATTGTGACATCCCAAATCTATTATGACCTCTTATAACCTTTGAAAAAATACATAGCTTTGTGACATCACAGTCCCTTTGTGTACCCAAATCCCCACTGTGAAATATTAACAATTGAGAATCATACATGACATTTTAACATCAAAAACAGTTTGAGAGATCATCACAATTGTTACATCACATTGAAGTTTTGACACCATCTGCTCATTGTGAAATCACAAAACTAAAATGACATGATAGAATTACAACTTCACATTGTCATTGTGACATCATAGACACATTATGAATGCCTTTTCTGATTTCATTCTAATTCAGATGTGGCCTGTAGATTGATACCATTAACAAATCGTGAACTCCTAACCATTGTGACATCACAATCCCTTTGTACATCACGTTGCCATTGTGATATCACTAACCCACTGTGACATCACAAACCCATCCTGTCATCATAACTTTTGTGACATGCTGCAATTCTGATACCTTAGGCTTTTTTGTCTTCATAATCTGTTGTCGACCTCATTAGATTTCACATATGACATTTGATATCACAAATTCTCAGTGACATCATGATCATGGTGATATCACACTGCCAGATGTCATAACCATTGTGCCAAATTCTGATATCACAAACCTTTTTGGATTTCAATATATTTTTGACAAAACACTTTCGGAGAAACCACAGTCCCTTTGTGAACTCATATACTCATTGTAAGTTAAAGACAATTAAGAACCATCATGTCATTGTGACATACCCAACACATTGTGACATCACCAATCTTTTGTGATTTCATCACCAATGTGCATCATCAACTAATTGTGACATAAAAGCAATATTTTGACATAATGTAGTGAGTTGATATTGCCAAGGTGATACCACTATCCCATTGTGTATTCACAAGCCTAATATGACCTCATAACATTTTTAAAAATTCATGTCCATTAGGACTTCAAGTTCCTTCTGTGAACTTTATGCACATTGTGAAATACTAACAATTGAAATTGGACATGTGATTGAGATATTACAAAATCATCATGACATCAAAAACCCACTGTGACCTCAGCACAACTGTGTATTATAAAGCTATCATGACCCCTAAGTACCTTTGAAAACACGCATGGCATTTGTAACATCACAGTCCCTGTGTACCCATATCCTCATTGTGAACACATGACAATTGAATTCATCTATGCCGTTGTAACATCACAAACCCTTTGTGACCCCGTCACTAGTGTGATCACACATATTCATTATGACATCATTACCTCCTTGCAACAACATCAACTTACAATGATCTCATAGCATTATGATATTATATTGTAATTGTGATGTTATAGACACATTGTAAATGCCTATTCTCTTATTTCATTCTATTTCAAATGTGGCATCTGAGTTGATATCAGAAAACCATTGTGATTTCAAAAATATATGGCATCAAAATAACTTTGTGACATCACAGTGCCATGGAGATATCACTAACACACTGTGACATCACAAACCTACCCTCTCCTCATAAGTCTTGAGACGTGCTACAATTGAGATGTTTTAAGCCCTTTATGAGCTTGTAATCTGCTTTCAACCTTATATTTCAGTTACGATATCAGAAATCCACTGTGACATCATGATCATTATGACATTATATGACAGACATCATGAACATTGTGTCACACTGTGATATCACAATCCTCCTAGGATTTCACACACTTGTGACAACACCTGCTTTTGGAGAAACCACAGTCCGTTTGTGAACTCATATTCTCTGTGATTTCATGACAAAGGGAATCTTTTATGCCAATTGGATATCACCAACCAATTGTGACATCATAAACCTACGGTGACCCCTTACCTGTAGGGCATCAGAAACTAAATATGACATCAAAACCTTTTGTGATGTCACAATGTGACACGATGATCATGACATCTGTCAGTGTGTTATCACAATGGTCATGATGTCAGTGGATTTCAGGTATCTCATGTCATACATGAAATAGGTTGAAAATAAATTTTGAGGGCAAAAGGTTTAAGATATCACAATGTGAGCATGTCACAAAACTTATGAGGACAGGAAAGGTTTCTGATATCACATTGTCTTAGTGATATCACAATGGCACTGTGATGTCACAAAGTGATTATGATGTCAAAATGGTTATGTAGGCACAAAAGTGTGTTTCTAATATCAACTCTCATGCCACATCTGAAATGCAATGAAATCACAGAATAGGCATTCACAATGTGTCTATGATGTTACAATGAGAATTGTTGTCATAATGCGCTATGTCATTGTTTGGTGATGTCACAATATGAGCTGATGTTCTCATAATGAAAAAGGGATGTCACACTGTTAAGGATGTCACAAACACTTTTTGATGTTATAGTGGTATGTCTGATATCAATTGTCATTACTTAACAAGGGTATGGGTACACAAAGGGATTGTGATGTTGAAAAGGGCATGTGCATTTTCAAAGGAGTGAAGAGGTCATAATAGATTTGAGATGTCACAATGGAATCATGATGTCACAATGACAATGTTGTCACATGGCTTTGTGTTGTCGTGCTGCTGCTGATGGCAAAATGGGTTTGTGATGTCACAACGAGTTTGTAATATCACAATCAAATTTCCAATTTCAATTGCTACTAGTTCACAAGGAACACACTGTAATAATCAGCAGGGCCCCGATAATATATAGGGTCTGATAATCAGCATGGCCCCATCTTCTGGAAAGCTGGAGAGGAAAACTATGCCACCAAAGAAAGTGGGGCATTCTGTGGGAGGGGCTGGTGCATTAATCTCCACGTGTTCAGCTGATAAGAAGTGATTGGGCTGTGGGCAGTTTGAGATGTGACAGTTGAAAACTGTTAGGCAGTTAGAGTGGAGAAGGGTACAGAATTTATACAGGCTGCTTGTTCAGAGCTTTAGAAGAGGAGAGAAAAGGGGAAAAGTCCTGGAAGGAAAAAAATGGTATGATAGCAAAAGGGGAAAGACCTGGGAGGAGAGGATGTTGTGGGAGGGCAGTAGGTGAAGGATGGCAACTGACGACCCAGGCAAAGCAGTTCAGGCCTGTGGAGAGTGGAGAGGCCTTAAGATAAGAAGGAACTGGTAGAAGAGAAAAAGGGAACGATTCGGAAGAAGTATAGGACTGTGAAGGATAGACAAAGGGTAGGGTGAAAAAAAGCTTGCCCTTCGATGTTTGGAGCTTTGGATATCATAATTTTGGGGGTTGATGGTTTGGAGAATATTTATTATATTAAATGTGCCTCGATGGATTCTCTTGAACTATAGAGGTCCTAATTTTTGGAGACCCCATTGACATAATCCATTCGGATGGCATCAGGCCTTGGCCCCAGGGAAAAATCCCCATAGGTGAGAGTGTCAGCACTCAGGGTTGAGAATCTACCTCAAGTGTTTGTCTCCAGAGGACCAACATGGCCAAAAGCCATTTAGGTACATCTAGGGACACATCTGGGCAAGCTTGCCAGCCTGTTTTGAGGACCCCCGGTGGAGGCCATCTGCGGTTTCCTTGGGAAGCCTCTGGGAACTCTTTGAGAAGCCTTGTAGGGCTTCCTTGGGAAGCCATCTGGAACCTCCTTGAGAGGTCATGTAGGGCTTAAAAGGGAAGCCATCTAGAACCTCATCAAGAGTACATCTGCGACTTCTTTGAGAAGCCATCTGAGACCAACCCTGGTAGTCATCTGCGGCCTTCTCCAGGGGCCATCATCTAGCACACCTCCTGAGGTCGTCTGGAGCATCCTTGAGTGGTCATTTTGGGTTACCTTGATGAGAAATCTTTGACCGTCTTGAGACATCATCTGGGACTTCCTTGAGACGCCATATAGGACCTTCTTTGGAGGTCATCTGTGGCTTTCTCAAGAGGGATATCTGGAACCTCCTCTGGAGTTCATATGTGGCCTCCGTGAGTGGCCATCTGGGAGGTACTCAAGAGGTAATCTCACCCTCATTGAGAGGACATCTGGGATCTCCTTTGGAGGTCATCTAACACTTTCTTGGGAAGCCATCTGTAACCTCCATGAGAGGTCTTTTAGGGCCTCCTTGGAAGGACATATGTGACATCCTCCAAAGACCATCTATAGCCTCCTCAAGAGGCAATCTGGGACCTTCTCTCTGTCATCTGGGACCTCCTGTAGAGGTCAACATTGAAAGGTGTTGGGAATGTGGGTTAAGTGACTGTGGCTATTGGTCTCTGTGTGTATGCTGATAGTTCTGTGTTCTGTATGAACATCTGTTGACTCCTTTTCTCAGGCTGGGAGAACAAGGCCTAAAGTTTTCATATCCAAAAAAATATTCTCCCCCAGGTTTACAGATCCCTCAGAGGAAGATGCACTGACGTACTGACTCTCCTATTCTTTGCCATCAGCACATCTAATGTTAAGTCCTCCCATACCAAAAGTGGTTACTAGTACCAGTCTGAGGTGGTACAATGTGGTATGTTACCCTTATTACCTTTGAGACAGTAACATGGGGGAGATGGTGGGCAAGCTCCCTTTCTAATATATGTTCCTTTTACAACTAGTGACCTGTATAACTTGAAACAGCAAAATCCATCCTTTTCAGAAAATGGAGACTCATTATTTCATTAGAGACAGTAATTTTCACACACAAGCACATCTGGGATGAGTGTCAGCAAATTTTACAGGTGCTTTTCACCTGGTAAAAAGGGAGTGAATCCTGTTTGGTGACTTGAAGATGGTCCTCGGACCAGACAGTAGCACCACTATTGAACCAGCAAGTCTTTCCACATACTTACCCAAGCTGAAACTAACAAAAATTGAGGCATGGGGGTGCTTACTTATTATTGCCAGGTTCTGTTAGCAGGGATACCGCAGTGGCTAAAAAGCTAAGTCATCAATCTAAGGTGGGTGAGATGGTACAGTTCCCCAGTGAGTACCCTAGTGCTTTTCTGAAACTTCTCCCAGAAGCCTATAGGACCTATAGGCCTATAGATCTTGAAGCCCTGCAGAATCAAAGAGCACTAAATATGGCCTTTGTTACCCAGTCAGCCTCAGATATTAGAAGAAAGCTTCAAAAGTTAGAAGGTTTTGAGGGAAACGTGTATTCTAAGTTGGAAGTGGTTGCCCAGAGGGTGTTTGTTAACAGAGATACCCTGGAAAAAATGTCTAAGAAGGGGGTTTGCGTTTTGGTAGAAGCACCAGAATAGGGATCAAGAAACTCTTGGCAAAGACAGTAGAATTCATTTGCAAATGGCAATAGGAAACCACTAGGACTACATCAGTGTGCTTATTGCAAACAAAATGGACACTGGGAAAAGGAATATCCAAGGAGGAGAAAGATAGAAAATGACAGGTTAAGTAATCACATTAACCACCTGAAAAATGTGTTCATATCTCTGAGAAACATGCAAAGGAGCTTGGGGCTCTGAATTCCAACTATGTTCAATTAAAAAAGCAGCCCACTGAACTTAAGAAATGTGGCAAAGAAAAAATTCACACCTTTCTATCTCAAAATATAGTCTTATAAAAGACTGAATCTCCAATATGTGCCAGTCAAAACCAACCAAGACATTAAAAGCACATAGAAGACCACATTGGAGAAAACAGAGAGAATTATTTGACGTGAAAAAGATTTGAAGATATGAATTAGGAACTTGTGAGAGTCAAAAATGAGAAGAATATCCTCAAAAGGAAACTAGAAAACACACAAAATCAAATGAAATTCAAGTACATTAGCCTGGGTGAGCATGAGGTAAATTAGGGGACCACAGAGGCCAACAGCAGCAGAGGACAGCAATGCTGCCATCCTTGCTAACAACAAGTGAGGCCAAAAAGAGATCCTGATGCTGTATTAAGAAATCATGGCCATGAAAAAGGAGCTGGACCTGCTATAAGAATGTATTAGGCTGAAGTATATGTTGATTATAAGCTTTGAAGACAGTCACCAGAAATTCAAAGCAACAGAGAAAGAAGGAAAGGGTTTTTAGAAGAGAAGACTGGGAAGTGCTGTGTCATAGAAAATGAGGCCAAGAAAAGTGAACAGGAAAATATGAGGTTCAAGAAAGAGATTGCTACTATTCAGAAAAAGTTAAAGGGTCACATGCTCTGATAGAGAATGCCGGGGAAAGGGAAAGAGCATTAGGAAGAAAAACAGAAGAGCTAAACAAACAGTTGGAAGATCTGTCACAAAAATACACTGAAGTGGAAAACTAGAAAAAATAAAAGGCCAAAAAGACTGCTGAGATTTTCACCATAAATATAATGCAGAAGGATCATGTTCCAATGGAACAGGTGGAGGTGGGAAAAAATACCTCTCAAAAGCACCATTGTGAACATAAGGGAGGAGCAGAAGGGCAAGCAAAGGTGTGAGAAGGAGAAGCAACTGGCCTGTCAAAGGAACTCTCCTGTGACCCTGCCAAAACACTAACAGGTTAAGGAGCACATTGAGAAGGAGAGTGGGATCATGAAAGCAAGTTTGAGAGAAAAGGAGGAGAATAAAATGGAAGACATCTCCAAGGTTCAGAGTACTATACAGGAGGTAAAGAAACTAGAGACCCTAAGATACAGGGAAATATCTGAGCTGAGCAGGTAGCTTGGGTGACCACTCTAAAACATGTGGGGTCTCTAGAGTTACTGGTCATTAAGGTTAAAGGAAGAAGCAAAAACAGTGGTAATAAGTGTGCAAATGTTGACACTGAACTTGTCAAAAAAGCATACAGGCTCAAGCTTTCTCAGTTTACCTTTAGATATTTTCACCCAGGTAAATTGCCCGAGGCCACTGCCTAAAACTGTTCTGAAAACCATGTGGGCCTCAGCCTGACAATTCTTTGTAATGCATGTAGGTAATTTCCAACAGGTAAATACTGAAAAGCTGGAATCTATGGAAAGAATTCATATAAGAGGAACCTCAGATGGTGAATTTGGCAAAGTGGACTTCACACAAGTAAAGCATGGAAAGTATGGGTATTGGTATCTGTTAGAATTAGAGGACATTTTTTCAGGCTGAGCTGAGGTGTGTAATAATTCTTTGATTTGGCTTACATTAGCATTGGGGTCCAAAGATGCCCCTGTACTCATTGTCCAAGTTCTAAATTATTAACTAATGCCCTAGGATTAAATTGGAAGTTACAATCCATTTATAGACCTCAGAGTTCAAGGCACTAGAAAGAATTAATATGACCTTAAAGGAAACTTTAACTAAATTAAATACAGAGACTGGCCATGGGTAGGTAAGCCTCCTAAACTTTGCTCTCCGAGCAAGATGTAGCCTCTATGTTAAAGGATTTAATCCCTTTGAAATACTTTAGTATTGACCACCCCCTTTGGTTCCTAAACTTGGGAAGGTTATATAAACAGAAATGTCTATCTACAGTCTGCAGGCATTACAACATATTTTTTATGTACATATCCTTTGGTAATCAAGGTCCACCAGACGCCTATGAAAATCTCCACCTGAAAGGGAGGAGCCAAGATGGTGATGGAACAGCAGGGAAAGACCACAGCTCTCTCCAACCAAATACAGAGTTTGGATTTCAATGCTCTGTTTTTCCAAGTGATGCATAAAAAAGGCAATTACTCAGAGAGATACAGGAAGTGAAAAAAGAAAAGGGAAAAACCTACAGACAGTAAAGTGGGAAGACACTTCACCCACCCATTGTTGGCGATGGGGCTCCGCACTAAGCAGCTTAAGTAGTGGGGCTTCAAGTGCCAGGCTGCTTAAGTGGCGAGGCTCTGTACCCTCCGAGGACCACACTCTCACAAGCATTCCAAGGCTCCCAGAAGACTCCCAAGAGGTGGTGTCAACCTAGAGAATACAAATAGAAATCTCAGGAGGCAGAACCAGCCCAAAAACTCCCCTCACCCTCCCTGGCATGACACATTTTCCTAGCTTGTACAAGCAGCCCAATCCAGTCAGGAGAGGCAACAGCTGTCAGCAGTGGCGAACGACTCTAGACTGGCAACATGGCACCTCTGGCCTACTGGTATAAACAGCCTAGCCTAACCTGCAGAAGCAGCAGGAGCTGGCAGTGGTGGCAAACCACCTAGATTCCGGGCACAATGCCTCTTGGCACTAGCCCACAGGAACAGCCCATACCAGCCCAGGGCAGCAGCAGTGAATGGGGTGGGGACAGCTGCAGTGAACAACTCCCGACCAGTGGTGGTTTGTGCCTCTCCATACAGGCCCACATAAGCATCCTTGTGTAGACAGAGGGAGCACCAGTGGTTAACACCTGATTCGTGGTGGGGTGCCTGGCTTGTATAAGTGGCCCAGCTGATCCTGGGGCAGTGGCAGAAGCTGGGGCAGTGGGAGCAGCTGTGGAAGCAGCAGCGGCATTGACAGCAGCAGTGAACAACTCCGGACCCATAGTGGGGTGCAGAGCTTCTCTAGACTGGTTTGCATAAGCAGCCCAGCCCAGCCCATCGTGGCAAAGGGGATGAACAACCCCAGACTTGAGGCAGGGTGTGGTCCTGAACAACCCCAGAAAAGCTTCATGAACTTTCCTGCCTGGACTGGGTTTGAAACTGAATACACAGATCTGAGCCTCCTGAGTAGTTAGAATTACAGGCATTCAAACCATCAGGGTCTTATTCTTGCCAACCCCCTAACATTTTCTCAAATAGATCATTTCTTGGTCCATACAAGGAATTTAAACAAATACAAGAGGATCGACATAATACCCTGTATTCTATCTGACCATAGTGGAATCAAACTAGTTTTCAATTATAAGGCATAAAGTAGAAAAACTTAAACACATGGAAATTAAACAGCACTCAATTGAACAATACATGGGTCACAGAAGAAATTAAAGAAGAAATTAAAAACTTCCTACAATTCAAAGAAAATGAAGAATCATCACAAAGAAATCTATTTGACAAAGTAAAAGCAGTCCTGAGGAGCAAATTTATTGCTCTCAGTGCACACATCAAGAAAACAAAGACCTGGCTGGGAAAGTGGCTCAGTGGTAGAACACTTGCCTTGCATGCATGAGGCCCTGGATTCGATTACTTAGCACCACATAAGCCAAAAGAAAAAATCTGGAAGTAGCGCTGTGGTTCAAGTGGTAGAGCGGTAGCCTTGAGCTGAAGAGCTGAGGGACAGCACCCAGGCCCAGAGTTCAGGCCCCACGCCTGGACTCCTCTCCCCCCCCCAAAAAAAAAAGAAAAAAAAAGCAAAGACCAAGTAAACAATCTTATGATGCAATTAAAACTGCTAGAGAAACAAGAAAAATTTGAACCTAAAGTTGCTAGACAGAAAGAGATAACCGAAATAAGACTTGAAATTAATGAGGTAGAAACTAAGAAAATTATAAATAAAATTAATAAAACAAAAAGCTCTTTTTAAAAAATAGTCAATAAAAAATAGTCCCTCAATAGTGAGGGACCACTGGGCAAGAGTAACTAACAAAGTAAGAGAGGAGGTCCAAATCAATAATATCAGAGATAGCACAGGGAAATTAAAAAAGACATCCAAACAATCACAAAGAAGTAATTCCAGACTCTACTCACAAAGGAAGGAAAACCTAGCAGAGAGGGATGAATTTCTACAGAAATACAAATTTCTATTCCCCCCTTTCCTTTTCAGCCATGATTCTCTACCATGTATGGTTGGGGCAGCAGTTCGGTAAACAAACATCTTTTCCTGCCTGAATAGCATGTGGTGTTCTCTTCATTGGCTACCTAAAGAAACCTACCTATTTAATATACCTTACATATGGTGCCATGATTCGGATGGGATTTTTGAGTAGGAAATGTTAGAATTTCCTAACCACCACTTTTCTGCGAACCAAACTACCTTGAGACTTTTCACCAATACCGTTGCTGGCCTTCACATCCATGTCCACATCACTTCTCCAGTCTGATGAGTGAAACTACTCTCTGCGTATCTCTGTTGGTCAATCTCTGTGCAGATGTGGTGCCATGCCAGAGAGCTCTTATGGCTTTTAGCTGAAAGGCTGGTCACCTCCAAAGCTGAGGATGCTTGGTTTGGGGGGCTTGGCCATTTCTCTCTAGAGGGCTCTGGGGGAAGTCAGAACTCCGCTTCTGCCTGGTCAGCTCTCCTTCATTCACCCGACTGACTCTCCTAAACATTTACTGGGGTGCTGTGAGTCATGCCCGAGCCGTGAAACCCCTCTGAAATGCTTCCTGTGCTCCCTGGATAGCGTGAGCACCTATTGTTTTAATGGTGTTATCAGATTTAGACAATTTTTGCCTCTGCAAAGGTACATGGTCAGAAGTCTGTTTATTTTCAGGCTCTCTTTGATCTCTGCTATTCATGTCCAAATTTCTATATCTCTCCCTTGCTTTTCTACAACTTTTTGTATTGTATCCTGAAGAATGCCACATGGGCATGGTCCTGGGGAACCCCTCTAGGTTCCCTCTCAAAGGCTTGTGAAACTAGGCTTGATTTTTTGTTCTGGCTTTCTTTGCATTTTTTCAGATATTCTCCATCTTGAGTTCGCCATCTTGGCCACATGGTGGGTAAAGGTTTTGGCCCCATCCAACACTTACCCTTCCAACATGCATACTACTCCTCCATCCATCTATTCTAATGTGCCTTGCTAACAAGTTACTCTTTTCACAGATCCTGGTAACTGAGGCCCAACTATCTGAGGTGCTTTGTTAGCAAAGATGTCTAAACAATGTTGTCAAAAAATTTAGGTTTTGCATTTTGCCTTTTCTGTTTTGTGTTGTGTTCTAGTATTGACTACATGATTCTCAAATATTGTGCATATCTATGCTAAGAGTCTCACATCTAATGAGTTTTATCATTGCAGAATATTTAGCCAGTTCTTGATAAGGACCAGGTAAGCTCTACTTATACTATTTGATCTCCTTGTTGCATAAATTGGAAATAACAAAGGGCTTTTGTGGCAAAGATTGCAGTTCAAAGCCAGCCCGGGCTAAAAAATCCCTCAGACTCCATTTCCCAACTAACCTGCAAACAGACAGGCAGGAAGCATTTTCTCAAGCCTCTTATCTCTAACCAGCAAACACTGCAAGTGGTACTCTAACTCAAAGTTGTAGATTGCTAGCCTTGAGCAGAAGTGCTCAGGGACAGTGCTCAGGCCTTGAGTTCAAACCTCCTTGAATATCAACTGGGACAAACCATCCCAGCCATAAGCACCTAGGCTCAGCCAGTCTGGGCAACAAGGAAAAATGGAAAGGAGTAAGAGGAGATGATATCACATCAGCCACTTTGTGCCTGCCTTTTCAAAATTAACCAGAACCGAGAGGTCAATAGAAGTAAGAAGTCTGCCCATGTAATGTCCATACCTGTCTAACTTTCAACTGGAAAGGAATTTATATTCTTGCTATTGTCACTAACTTATTCTCTACCTAGTAACCAGATGTTAGAAATAGCTAGCGACATTTTTATCAACATTTTCAGCCCCAATTCCTTCCTCTTGCCATTTATGTTCTCTCTAGTATTCTTTTCAGTCCCTCAATGCCTGAGTCTTCTCCAGACTTCATCCAAGAGACTTACCTCCTCTAGACTTCATTTAAGCACTCAATGCCCAAGTGACAGCTGTTTCCTGCTGCCTTCTCCTAGAGGGGACCATATGTCAGCCTTTTCCCTCTACTGTTGACACCCGTTAAAACAGGAAGTAGCCAGAGAGAAACTTCACCCTTTTTCATAATTATCAAAAGGCTGGAATATAAGGTCTAACAGGGTGACCTTCCTCCCCCTTGGCTAAGTTTGAGCCTAGGATCTGTTACATAGGTAACTGGTAGACCTGGAAGCAGTCACCTTCCTCTCCTGCTAGGTCACATCCTGGGACACCTATAGTCACATGCCTCCATCTGATCTTAGGAGGGTACCAGACCCTGAGATCACATCTAGATCCAGTGTGGCCACAACTTTCCCCCACCTGGCCACACCTCTTCCTGTCCCTGGCCTAGATAAGTCCTGGATTAGAGGTGGGTCAACCCTCTTTTTTTTCAGCCATGCTTTTCCAACATGCATGGTGGAGGCATCAGTTTGGTAAATAAATGCTTTTCCTGCCTGAAAAAAAGAAATAAAGTTGCCCAAACAGAACCAAGAAAAATAAATCAATTAAACATGTCAATAACCTACAATGAGATAATAGAAGTAATCAGAAGTCTTCCGAAAAGAAAAGCCCAGGACCTGATGGATTCACTACAGAATTCTATAAGGCCTTTAAAGAGGAACTAATACCCATACTCCTCAAGCTCTTCAGAGAAATAGAAACATAGGGAGTAATCCCAAACTCATTCTATGAAGCCAATATCACCTTCACACCCAAACCAGGCAAAGACCCAACAAAAAAGAACTACACACCAATCTCTTTGATTAAGACAGATGCAAAGCTCCTCAATAAAATTTCAGCCAACAGAATCCAGAAACATAACAAAAAAAATCATACATTATAACCAAGTAGGCTTCATCCCAGAGAGGCAGGGATGGTTTAACATATGGAAGTCTATAAATGTAATCCATCACATCAACAGATCCAAGGTCAAGAACCACATGATTACCAACATTGATGCAGAGAAGTTTTTGATAAAATTCAGCACTCATCCATGTTAAAAGATCTGGAAAAAATAGGAATAGATGGAACATTTGATAAGACAATGAAAGCCTTACATGGCAGATCAAAGGCCAATATTATACTTAATGGGGAAAAACTACAACCAATTCCCCTAAAAACGGCAACAAGAAAAGGATGCTCACTCTCTCCAATCCTCTTCAATATAGTTCTGGAATACTTAGCCAGAGCAATAAGGCAAAAAAAAGACATTGAAGGGATCCACACAGGAGAGGAAGAAGATAAACTATCTCTTTTTGCAGATTGCATTATTTTATAAATTAACGATCCTTAAAGCTCCAGCCCCAAACTCTTAGAGCTTATAAACAAATATGGCAATGTAACAGGATACAAAATTAACCCACAAAAATCAGTCTCCTTTCTGCACACTAACTATGTACAAGCAGAAATGGAATTCAAGGAAGCAACCCCATTCATAATAAAAATAAGTATCTAGGAATTAAACTAACCAAAGATGTAAAGGGTCTATTTCATGAAAACTATAAAAGCCTAAAAAAAGGAATCATAGAGGATACCAGGAAATGGAAAGACTTTCCATGTTCCTGGATAGGCAGAATTAATATGGTGAAAATGGCCACACTGCCAAAATTAATAAACACATTCAATGCATTCCCTTAAAATTCCAGTGACCTACTTTTCTGAAACAGAGAAATTAGTCCAAAAATTCATATGGAACAACAAAAGACCTAGCATAGCCAAAACAATTTTAGACAAAAGAAAGAATGCAGAAGGGACCATGATACAAGACTTCAAGCTATAATATAGAGACATAATAACAAAGACAGCTTGGTACTGGCACAAAAAGAGACCCCAAAATCAATGAGACATGTTAGAGGGCCCAGAAATATAGCCACATATGGACAGTCAGTTGATATTTGACAAAGGAGCCAAAGACATACAGTGGAAGTAGTATAACCTCTTCAACTACCGGTGTTGGGAAAACTGGCTACATGCACAAAACTAAAAGTGGATCCTAGCCTATCACAATGCACTAACATCAACTCAACATGGATTAAAGACCTTAACATCAAGCCTGAAATTCTGAAACTACTGCAGGACTGAGTATGAGAGACACTTGAAATTATAGGCACAGGCAGGAACTTCCAGAACAGATGCCCAGGGTCATACCAAATTTGAGAATGACTCGATGGGACTAACTTAAAATGAAAAGCTTCTGCACAGATAAAAAATAGCAACCAAACTAGAAAGAAAGCCAAATAATTGGGAAAATATTTACCAGAACTATATCAGACAAGGGTCTAATATCCATTATATATGGTGAACTCAAGAAACTAAACCTTCACAAATCTAACAAACCAATCTTGAAATGCTCAAAGGAGCTAAAGAGAATTCTCAGAAGAAGAGATAAAAAAAGCAAAGAAACACATGAGGAAATGTTCATAATCCCTGGCTAGAAGGAAATGCAAATAAAAACAACTCTGAGATACCACCTTACTCCAGTCAGAATGGCCCACATCCTAAATTCAGCCAATGACAAATGCTGGAAGGACTGCAAAGAAAGAGAAACATTACTGCATTGCTGGTGGGAATGTATATTAATACAACTAGTTTGGAAAGCAGTCTGGAGGTACCTCCGAAAGCTAAATATCGACCTCTCCTATGAACTGGCCATACAAATCCTAGGCATCTACTCTGAACAACAGGAACCAATATACAAAGACACACACACACCTGTATGATTATTGCAGCACTGTTCACAATAGCCAAGATTTGGAAATAACCCAGAGGAGCCATAATTGATAAATGTTTCCAAAAATTGTGGTACCTATATACAACAGAATACTATGCAGACTTTAGAAAGGACAAAATGATGGCATTTGCAGGGAAATTGGTGGAACTAGACCAAATTATTTGAGTGAGGTAAGTCAAGAACAAAGAGACAAATGGCACAGGATCTACCTGATTCATGGATACTAAAGCCAAAATGCAAGAAGGTATGACAAAGTCAACAGGACTCGAGAAACAAAGGACATCCACACATTTTGTTGTATCACCATTAATGACTCCATGTACTTGACCATGTAGATGGTAGAAATATGCATGCAATGGAGGGAAGCCAAGAGTAGGAAGGAAAATAATAAGTGGGAAAAGAAACAACATAAAACAAAGGGGCACATCAGCTGCACTGGACATAGAAGAAAAATAACTAAGCAACCCAAACACAGTGATGGGAAGGGAGTAATGAGTGGGAAAGAGGGATAGTGGGAATAGCCTACACTGAGCATAAGGAAAAAAATGTAAACATCATCTGAGGTGGGAAATCAGACCATTTGGAGTAAGTCTTTCCATAGACTTACCCAAGCTGAGACTAACAAAAATCGAGGCATGGAGGTGCTTACCTATTATTGCCAGGTTCGGTTAGTAGGAATACCACAGTTGCTAGAAACCAAGTCATCAATCTAAGTTGAGTGAGATTGGACAGCTCCCCAGTGAGTACCCTAATGCTTTTCTGCATCTTCTCCCAGAAGCCTATAGGACCTATAGGCCTATAGATTTTGAAGCCCTGGAGAATCAAAGAGCCATAAATAAGGCCTTTGTTACCCAGTCAGCCCCAGATATTAGAAGAAAGCTTCAAAAGTTAGAAGGTTTTGAGGGAAGTGGTTGCCCAGTAGGTGTTTGATAACAGAGATACCCTGGGAAAAAAAGTGTCTAAGAAAGGGGGTTGAGTTTTGGTAGGAACACCAAAATAGGGATCAAGAAACCCTTGGCAAAGACAGTAGAATTAATTTGCAAATAGCAGTAGGGAACCTCTAGGACTATATCAGTGTACTTATTGCAAGCAAATTGGATATTCGGAAAAGGAATGTCCAAGGAGGAGAAAGATAGAAAATGACAGATTAAGTAATCACATTAACCACCTGCAAAATATGTTCATATCTTTGGAGTAACACGTAAAGGAGCTTGGGGCTCTGAATTCCAACTGTGTTCAATTTAAAAAGCACTCTCGAAGTTAAGAAGAAATGTGGCAAAGAAAAACTTCACACACTTCTATCTCAAAACACAGACTTATAAAAGACTGAATCTCCAAGATGTGTCAGTCAAAACCCACCAAGAGGTTAAAAGCACATAGAAGAGCACACTGGAGAAAAGAGAGAGAATTATTTGACATGAAGAAAAGATTTGAAGATATAAATCAGGAACTTGTGAGAGTCAAAAATGAGAAGAAAATTTTCAAAAGGAACCTAGAAAACATAAGCAAATGAAATTCAAGTACATTAGCCTGGGTGAGCATGAGGCAAGTTAGGGGACCACAGGCCAGAGGCCGACAGAAGCACAAGACAGCAATGCTGCTGTCCTTACTAACCACAAGTGAAGCCAAAAAGAGATCCTGATGCGGCATTAAGGAATCGTGGCTATTAAAAAGGAGCTGCACCTGATATAGGAATGTATTAGGCTGACGTACATGTCGATTATAAGCTTTGAAGAGTGTCACCAGAAATTCAAAGCAATAGAGAAAGAAGGAATGAGTAGTTAGCAGATAAGATGGGGAAGTGCTGTGTCATGGAAAATAAGGCCAAGAAAAGTGAACAGGAAAATATCAGGCTCAAGAGATTGTTACTCTTCAAAAAGAGTTAAGGGACCACATGCTCTGATAGAGAATGTCGGGAAAGGAAAAGAGCATTAGGAAGAAAAACAGAAGAGCTAAACAAACAGTTGAAATATCTGTCATAAACATACACTGAAGTGGAAAACTAGAAAGAGAAACTACTAGAGTAAAAGCCCGAAAAGACTGCTGAGATCTTCATTATAAATGTAATGCAGAAGCATCATGTCCCAATGGAACAGGTGGAGGTGGGAAAAATTACCTCTCAATAGCACCATTGTGAACTTAAGGGAGGAGCTGAAGAGCAAGCAAAGGGATTGTGAGAAGGAGCAGCAATTGGCCAGTCAAAGGAACTCTCGTATGAACCTGCCAAAACACTTGCAGGTAAAGGAGCATATTTAGAAGGAGAGTGGGATCATGAAAGCAAGTTTGAGAGAAAAGGAGGAGAATAAAAGGGAAGAAGTCTCCAAGGTTCAGAGTAGTATGCAGGAGTTAAAGAAACTAGAGACCTAAGATACAGGGAAACATCTGAGCTGATCAGGTAACTTGGGAGATCACTCTAAAACCAGTGGTGTACCTAGAGCTACTAGTCACTAAGATTAAAGGATGAAGCAAAAACAGGGGTAGTAAGTGGGCAAATGTTGACACCGAACTTGTGAAAAATACATGCACTTGTGAAAAGTGCATGTAGATATTTGCACCCAGGTAAATTGCCCGAGGCAACTGCTTAAAACTGTTCTGAAAACCAGTGGGGTCTCAGGCTGCCAATCCTTTGTAATGTGTGTAGGTAATTTCCAACAGGTACATATGGAAAAAATTCATATGTGAGGAACCTCAGATGGTGAATTTGGTAAAGTGGACTTCACAGAGGTAAAGCCTGGAAAGTATGGGTATTGGTATCTGTTAGTAATATTGGACTCTTTTTCAGTCTGAGTTGAGGCATGTAATGATTGGTTGATTTGGCTTACCCTTAGCTGTGGGGTCCAAATATGGCCTTGCACTCATGGTTCAAGGTATCAATTATTAACAAACACCATAGAAATAAAATGGACAGCTGCAGTGAACAACTCCAGATCCGTGGCAGTTTGTGCCTCTGCATACTGGCCGCATAAACGGCCCAACCTAGCCTGAGGCAGCAGCACTGCTTAACACCTGACTCATGGTGAGGTGCGGCGCCTCTCCATACCGGCTTGCATAAGCAACCCAGCCCAGCACATGGTGGCAAAGGGGATGAACAACCCCAGACTTGAGGCAGGGTATGGTGCTGACCAACCCCAGAAAAGCCCGATGAACTTTCCTGCCTAGGCTGGCATTGAAACTGAATACACAGATCTGAGCCTCCTGAGTAGCTAGAATTACATTCATTCACACCAGCAGGGTCTTATTCTTGCCAACCCCCTAACTTTTTCTCAAATAGATCATTTCTTAGTTCATACAAGGAACTTAAGCAAATACAAGAGGATCGACATAATACCCTGTATTCTAACTGACCATAGTGGAATCAAACTAGTTCTCAATAACAAGGCATAAAGAAGAAAAATTTAAGCACATGGAAATTAAACAGCACTCAATTGAACAATACATGGGTCACAGAAGAAATTAAAAACTTCCTACAATTCAATGAAAATGATGACACATCACAAATAAACTTAAGGGACACAGCGAAAGCCTTCCTCAGGGGCAAATTTATTGCTCTCAGTGTGCACATCAAGAAAATATAGACCAAGTAAATAATGCAACTAAAACTGCTAGAGAACAAAAAAAAAAATTGAACCTATGTTTGCTAGACAGAAAGAGATAACCGAAATAAGAGCTGAAATTAATGAGGTTGAGACTAAGAAAGTTATAAATAAAATTAATTTTTAAAAAAGCTGCTTTTAAGAAAATGTCAATAAAACTGAGGGACCACTGGCAAGAGTAATTAACAAAAAAAGAGAGGAGACCCAAATCAACAATATCAGATATACCACAGGAAACTTACAACAAACATCCAAGACATACAATCATAAAGAAATAATTCCAGACTCTACCCACAAAGGAAGGAAAATCTAGCAGAGATGGATGACTTTCTACCGAAATACAAATTGCTATCTCCTCCCTTTCCATTTCAGCCATGCTTCTCCACCATGTATTGTGGGAGCAGCAGTTCGGTAAATACACTTCTTTTCCTGCCTGAATAGTGTGTGGTGTTCTCTTCATTGACTACAGAATGAAACCTACTTATTTAATATAACTTACATATGGTGCGGTGATTCAGATGGGGTTTTTGAGTTGGAAATGTTAGAATTTCCTAATCACCCTTTTCTGAGAACCAAACTGCCTTGAGACACCATGCGAGATTTTTCACCAATACTATTGCTGGCCTTCACATCCACATGGACACCACTTCTCTACTCTGGTGAGTGAAACTACTCTCCATGGCTCTCTGTTCAGATGTGGCACAACGCCAGAGAGCTTCTATGGCCTTTAGCCGAAGGCTGGTCACCTCCAAAACGCAGGATGCTTGGTTTTGGGTGGTTGGGCATTTCTCTCTATAGGGCTCTGGGGGAGGTCAGGGCGCTGCTCCTGCCTGATCAGCTCTCTTTCACTTACCAGACTGACTATCGTACACATTGAATTGGGTGCTGCATGTTATGCTCGAGCTATGAAACCCCTCTGAAATGCCTCCTGGGCTCCCTGGGTAGCATTGCACTTAATATTTTTATGCTGTTATCAGATTTAGACAATTTTTGCCTTTGTAATGGTACATGGTCAAAAGTCTATTTACTATCAGACTCTGTTTGCTCTCTGCTATTCATGTCCAACTTTTTATAGCTCTCCCATTCTTTTCTACAACTATTTGAATTGTGCCTGGAAGAGTGCGACATGGGCTGGGTCCCGGAGATCCCCTCTAGTTTCCCTCTAAAAGGCTAGCTAAACTAGACTTGATTATTTGTTCAGGCTTTCTTTGCATTTTTTCAGGAATTTGCCATCTTGAGTTCACCATCTTGGCCACATGGTGGGTTAGGGGTTTGGCCCCATCCAATCCTTACCCTTCCAGAAAGCATACTCCTCCATCCATCTATTCTAATGTACCTTGATAAAAAGTTGCTCTTTTTAACTGAGGCGCAACCATATGATGTGCTTAGTTAGCAATGATGTCTAAATAATGTTGTCCAAAATTTTATGTTTTAAGTTTGGCCTATTTTGTTTTGTGTTGTGTAGTCTAGTAATGACTGCGTGATTCTAAAATATTGGGCATACCTGTGCTAAGATTCTCACATCTAAAGAGTTTTGTCATTGCAGAATATTTGATCAATTCTTGATAAGGACCAGGTAAGCTCTACTTATTCTATTTGATCTACTTGTTGCTTTAATTGGAAATAACAAAGGGCTTTTGTGGCAAAGATTGCAGTTCAAAGCCAGACCGGGCTTAAAAATCCTTCAGACTCCTTCTCCCAACTAACCTGCAAAGAGCCAGCCTGGAAGCATGGTTTGAGTTTCTTATCTCTAACCAGCAAACACTGCAAGTGTTACTATAACTCAAAATGGTAGAGTGCTAGCCTTGAGCAGAAGTGCTCAGGGACAGTGCCCAGGCCCTGAGTTCAAACTTCCTTGAATAGCAACTGAAACAAACCATCCCAACAATGAACACATAGACTCAGTCAGTCTGGGGAACAAGGGAACATGGAGAGGAGTAAGAGGAAATGATATCACAACAGCCATTTTGTGCCTTCACTTTCAAAACTAACCAGAGCAGGAAGGTCAAGATAAGTAAGAAGACTGCCCAACTAATGTCCATACCTGTCTAACTTTCAACTGGACAGCAATTAATATGCTTGCCTTTGTCACGACTTCTTCTCTACCTAGTCACCAGATGTCAGAAGTAGCTAGGGACATTTCTATCAACATTTTCAGCCCCAAGTCCTTCCTCTTGCCATTTATTTGCTCTCTAGTATTTTTTTCATTCCCTCAATGACTCATGAGACTTCTCCAGACTCCATTCAAGAGACTTGCCTCTTCTAGACTTCATCTAAGGACTCATTGCCCAAGTGACAGCTGTTGCCTGGTACCTTCTCCCAGAAGGGACCACATCTCACCATTTTACCTCTACTGTCAACGCCCTTTGCAAACAGGAAGTAGCCATAGAAAATATTCGCCCTTTTTCATAATTATCAAAAGGCTGGAATGAAGGTATGGACAGGTAAATCTCCCTCCATCTTAGCTAAATTTCCGCCCAGTGTCTGAAAGCAGTCACCTTCATCTCCTGGTAGGTCACATCTTGGGCCACCTCTGGTCACATGCCTCCCATCTGACCTTAGGAGGGTCCCAGACAATGAGGTCACATCCAGATCCACAGTGGCCACACCTTTACCCCATCTGGCCACACCTCTTCCTGTCCCTGTCCTAGATAACTCCTGGCCCAAGGGTGGGACATGCTGGTCCACCATGCATGGTGTGGGCAGCACTTCAGTAAATAAATTTTTCCTGCCTGAAAAAAAAAATTCAAATTGCCCAAACAGAATCAAGAAGAAATAAATCAATTAAACATGTCAATAACCTTCAATGAAATAATAGAATTAATCAGAAATCTTCCAACAGGAAAAGCTCAGGACCTGGTGAATTCACTACAGAATTCTATAAGGCCTTTAAAGAGGAACTAATACAAATGCTCCTCAACCTCTTCAGAGACATAGAAACAGAGGGAGTAATCCTAAACTCATTATATGAAGCTAATATCACATTCATCCCCAAACCAGGCAAAGATCCAACAAAAAATAAAACTACACACCAATCCCTTTGATTAAGACAGATGCAAAGCTCCTCAATAAAATTGAAGCCAACAGAATTCAGAAACATAGCAAAAAAATCATACACTATGACCAAGTAGGCTTCATCTCAGAGATGCAAGGATGGTTTAACATATGGAAGTCAATAAATGTAATCCATCACATCAACAGATCCAAGGTCAAGAACCACATGATTATCAACATTGATGCAGAGAAGTTTTTGATAAAATTCAACACTCATCCATGTTAAAAGCTCTGGAAAAAATAGGAATAGAAGGAACATTTCATAAGACAATAAAAGCCTTACATGGCAGATCAATGGCCAGTATTATACATAATGAGGAAAACTACAACCAATTCCCTGAAAAACAGGAACAAGGCAAGGATGCCTTCTCTCTCCACTCCTCTTCAATATAGTTTTGGAATTCTTAGCCAGAGCAATAAGGCAAGAAAAAGACATTGAAGTGATCCACATAGGAGAGGAAGAATATAAACTCTCTCTTTTTGCAGATGGCATTATTTTATAAATTAACGATCCCTAAAGCCCCATCCCCAAACTCTTAGAGCTTATAAACCAAATTGGAAAAGTAGAAGGATACAAAATTAACCCACAAAAATCTGACACCTTTCTGTACACCAACAATGTACAAGCAGAAAGGGAAATCTAGGAAACAACACCATTCACAATACCTCAAAAAAAAAAAGGACCTAGAAATTAACCTAACCAAAGATGTAAAGGGTCTTCATGAAAACTACAAAAGCCTAAAAAAAGGAATCATAGAGATTACCAGGAAATGGGAAGACTTCCCAGATTCCTGGATAGGCAGAATTAATATGGTGAAAATGGCCACACTGCCAAAATAAGTAAACATATTCAATGCAATTCCCATTAAAATTCCAATGACCTACTTTACTGAAATAGAGAAAATGGTACAAAAATTCATATGGAACAACAAAAGACCTAGCATAGCCAAAACAATTTTAGGCAAAAGAAAGAATGCAGGAGGGACCATGATACAGGACTTCAAGCTCTACTATAGAGCCATAATAACAAAGACAGCTTGGTACTGGAAAAAAAAGAGACCTGAAAATCAATGAGTCAGGTTAGAGGACCGAGAAAAATAGTCGCATATGTACAGTTGATATTTGACAAAGGAGGAAAAAACATACAATGGATTAATCATAACCCCTTCAGCTACTGATATTGGGAAAACTGGCCACATGCACAAAACTAAAAGTGGACCCTAGCCTATCTCAATGGACTAACATAACTCAAAATGGATTTAAGACCTTAGCATCAAGCATGAAACTCTGAAACTACTGCAGGACCGAGTATAAGAGATACTTGAACTTATAGGCACAGGGAGGAACTTCCATAACAGATGCCCAGGGTCACAACAAATTGGAGAATGACTCAATAAATGGAACTGCCTTAAAATAAAAGTTTCTACACAGATAAAATATAGCAACCAAACTAGGAAGAAAGCCACAAAATTGGGAAAAAAATATTTACCAGCAATATATCAGACAAGGGTCTAATATCCATTATATATGGTGAACTCAAGAAACTAAACCTTCACAAACAAAAAATTTTGAAATGGTCAAGGGAGCTAAAGGGAGACTTCTCAGAAGAAGAGATAAAAACGGCAAAGAAACACATGAGGAAATGTTCATAACCCTTGGTTGTAAAGGAAATACAAATAAAAACAACTCTGAGATACTACCTTACTCCAGTCAGAATGGCCCACATCCTAAATTCAGCCAATGACAAATGCTGAAAGAGATACAAGGAAAGAAACATTACTGCATTGCTAGTGGGAATGTATCCTAATACAACCACTTTGGAAAGCAGTCTGAAGGTACCTCAGAAAGCTAAATATCGACCAGTCCTATGAACTGGCCATACCACTCCTAGGCATCTACTCTTAACAACAGGAACCAATATAAAAAGACACACACACACACACACACACACACACCTGTATGATTATTGCAGCACTGTTCACAATAGCCAAGATTTGGAAAAAACCAAGATGAGCCCCAATTGATAAGTGGATCCAAAAATTGTGGTACCTATATACAATGGAATATACGTAGCCATTAGAAAGGACAAAATGATGGCATTTGCAGGGAAATGGATGGAACTAGACCTCACTAGAGTGAGGTAAGCCAAGAACAAAGAGACAAATGCCACAGGGTCTACCTGATACGCAGATCCTAAAGCCAAAATGCAAGAAGGTATGACAAAGTAAACAGGATTCGAGAAACAAAGGACAGCCACTCATTTTGTTGTATCACAATTATTGACTCCATGTTCTTGAACATGTAGATGGTAGAAATATGCATGAATTGGAGGGAATTCCGGAGGAGGAACAGAATAAAAGGGAAACGGAACAACATACAACAAAGGGGCCCATCAGTTGCACTGGACATAGAAGAAAAATAACTAAGCAACCCAAACAGAGTGATGGGAAGGGAGGAATAAGAAGCAAAGAGGGAAAGAGGGAATAGCTTACACTAATCAAAAGGAAAAAATGTAAACATCATCAGAGGTGGGAAAATAATTTGGATTGTCAAAGCTCATACAATTAACAAACTAAACCATGATAACAATAATTTGCCTTGTCAAAGTTAAAAAGTGTTTGTGACTTTAACTAAGTATCACAATTACACAATACTGTGAAATATGTGAAATATATGTAATCACCTATCTCAATTTTTCCAAAAATTGTGAGAAGGGAAGGGTTATGAGGGATTAGTGACAATCTTGTCAGACGCCTTGTATTCATGTACTGTTTTGAAGGATGGGAGCTTCTTTGTACAAGTACTTAAAGATAATAATAATAATAAGTGTTTAAAAATAAATAAACATTAGGATGACAATTCAAATATAAAATAAGAAATTAAATCCAGTTGGAAGGAAAATTTATTTGGGGAGAGTAATGTATTTTATTCTATAGCAAGTCTCATTTCAACATTAAATTCAAAAGCTAGACCTCAAGTAAGTGAAATAAACTACGAAATTGAGTTGAAAAAAGAAAATAAAAGAAACTCCACCCACTATTCCTTGCCTGGACAGCTGGTGTGGGTAAAAATGCATCATGTTCCTGATTTGAAACCGAAGTGGCAAGGACCTTACTTGGTCATGCTAACTTCACTGTTGTCTATTATATTAGCACAAAAAAAGCATTAGATCCATCAGTCTCTAATGAAATAGGCAGTGTATCCATATATAGAGAAGGCTACAAGATGGACTGTGCAGACACTCAGACGGTCCCTTAAGGATAAGACTTACTAAGTGTTAATTAGTAATAACTAGTGTGTTTCTATAATTTACTTGTTTACAATTAAATTTACATTTTAAGCATGTTCATTGGGTGGAAAGATGGGAATTTTTAGGATTTGGTAAGAAGGAATCAAGGATTTGATTGGACATGAAAACCACTGGGGGAATGTATAAAGCAGCAAAGCCCTAATAATCAGCACGACCCACTAATCAATGTGGCCCCATGTCCTGGCTCACAGCAGTGCATGGGTCATGCCACCAAAGAGGACAGGGCATCCTGCTGGAGGGGTTAGGATTTCATCCTCAAATGAGCTGTGAAGAAGTTATTGAGGAATGCGCAGTTCATGAAGTGATGGTTGAAAACTGTTAGGCAGGAGACCCACTGGAGTGATGGAGGGGTTCAACCTATATATAGGCTGCATGATCAGAGCAATGGAATTGGAGAAAATCAAGTGAAGATCTGGAAGGAAGGAAGTGGTGAGATTGCAGGAGGGGAAAGACCTGGGAGAAGAGGAATTTGAGGGAGTGCAGGAGGGGAAGGATGCCAATTGGCCACCAGGCCAGAGAAGTGTAAGCCTGTAGGTAGTGGAGACGCCTCATGAGAAGAAGGAACTGATGGAAGGGGAAAAGGGAAATGAAGGAAATGTCTATAAAGAAGGAGGGAGTAAGAGAAAAGGAAAAAGCCTTGCCTATTGAAGTATGGAGCTTTGGAGATGATAATTTGGGGGATTGGTGGTTTGCACAGTAATTAACTATGTGCAGGGCTGCCCATTGGATGTCTGAGATTTGGTGGTTGGGGCTGGCTTGTCACTGAGTGCACAGCCCAGGACAAGGTAAATGCAGGCCCATTTCTATCATAAATAAAGTTATCCACAATGTGCCTCATTAGATTTTCTTGTGTTTTATGCAACATATGTATACGAGTTTACAAGTTAATAGTGTCAAAGGCCACGAATTTTGTAAAATGTTATAGGTCATAACAGGTTTGCAAAACCCAATGGGACAGTAATATCACAATGGCAATATGATGTCACAATATCAAATCATAATAATATTTTGATGTCCTAATTAGTTGGTGGTGCCATAATGGTGATGAGGTCACAATAGATGTATGTGTCACAATGGATTGATGATCTCACAATGACATGCTAAACTTCAATTTTCCTTAACTACAAATAATAATATAAATTCAGAATGGGATTTTGAGATCTACAAAGTCATGCATTGGCCTAAATATTATGAACTCCCAACAAGTATGTAATGTCACAATGTGACAAAATGTTCATGATATCTGACAGATTGATGACATAATTTTCGTGATATCAGAGTGCGTTTCTAATATCATATGTCATACCTGAAATAAGTAAAAAACAGATTATGATTTCAAAAAGGGCTATGTATCACAAGAGCATCATGTCAATGTTATGAGGAGAGGACCGGTTAATGATGTCACACTGGTGATTCTGCCTCGAAGGGTTTGTAATATTACAATGGTATAACTGTTCTCAATCGTTAGACCACAATGATTATATGGGTAAACAACTGAACTTTTTTGTCACAAAGGCCAAATGCTGTTTCAAAGGTGCTAAGAGGTCATAACTGATTAAAACGTCACATTGTGATGGTGATGTCACAATGGCAATGTGATGATGCAATAGGTTTGTGATATCACTGTTGTAATGAGGCCACCCATACAATAGTGATGTCATTATGAGTTAATAATATTACAATCACATGTCTTATTTCAATTGCTACTAGTTTACAATGATAAGAATTCAAAGAAGGAGCTAGAAGTCCTAAAAGCCATGAATTTTCTAACATGAGATGTCATAATATGTTTGTGAAAACAGAATGGTAGTATAATATCACAATGTCAATGTGATGTCACAATATCAGGTCATAATAAAGTGTTAAGGGAGTACTGAGTAAGATGGCAGAGGAAAAGCTGGAAGCTAAACAAACTCTCTCATTGAAAGCAGTTTTAGTGTTCCAGTGAACAGTCCTAGGGTAGAGAATCATACCAAATGTGCCATCACAGTACAGAGATTGTGGCCAGAGAGGGAAAATCCAGGCAAGGAGACAGATCTGAGAACTTGCTAGTAGCCGTGGCTACAATGGATGCAGCTGTGGCCATAGCCATCATCCCTACAACAGAGAGAGCCCAGGCCAAAGGTGCCAGACACAGAAGATGCGTGGATTCTCAACACCAGCAAGAACTGAGAAGGAGCACATATCTTCATCCTGCAGATTGTAGACCAGAGAGTGCCCAGGAACCAAGATTCTGACATGGGTAGAACACTGAAATCCTCACTCCTTCTCAGGGAGCAGAGGTGGGAATGCCACCCCTCTCCCCTACCACCACTAGAGATCTCCAACTTTGATACTGACAAAGGTCCGGCTGAGCAGCTAGCTCCAACTCAGGCCTTGGAAGAAAACAAAAGAGTGATTTTGCAAGTCACAGGAACTCAATTCCACCCAGGGGAAAATCACCCCGCCCAGGCAGAGAGAGCTCTGCCCTCAGAGAAGTGACTTTCTTCACTGTGTAAACAGAGCCAGACTCTGCCCCTCCCAACAGAAGCCTAGACAAACAATTGAAATTCAGTAAACATAAATCCTGAGAATGGCTCAAAGCTGGATTCTGTGTCTCAGGAGATAGCCCCTTAGGGAAAAGCTACTGTTTGCTGAAAGGCCTTAACCCTACCCAGAACCTAGCCTCATCACAGCATCTCCAAATTAGAGGAAATGGCCATTTCCCTCTTTTGGGATACTCAAAGAAGAGCTCCCTCCCATTGAACTACATGTGAGGAGGATCACAATATCTTGCCTAACACAGAGCATTTTCTGCCTGCCCAAACAAACTGACTTAAGAAACCAATCAAGCCATAGGAAAACCAAACACCACAAACAGACCAGAGACTCGATCAAGAGACTGGTTATGGACACAGGGGAGATAAAGGTTCTTCCCATTCCCTGCCCCCCCCCCAAAAAAAACCCTCAAAAAACCAAAGAACTCTTTCATGAATTTTTTAAATTTTAATTTTTAAGTGTTTTCTGTTAATATTTCTTCTCAAAATTTTTATTTTTGGTGTATTGCGTGTGTGTGTTTTACCTCTTTTGACCTTTTGGTCCTTTTTTATTGTTTTCATATTTTCTATTTCTTTTTTGCATGACTTAATTGCTGTTCAGCTCATCCCCAGATATATACCTGTTGTCAATTATTACACCTTATACCTCATTTTGTACATAATTAATCCAGAAATTTATTACTCAATTCAGAACCTTTTAGGCTTAAATTCTTTACGAGCATTCTTATCTCTTTATACCTACATAATTTTCTAGTAACCAATTAAAAAATATTTTTTAGTTTTTCATGTCTCTTTTCTATCCTCCCCTCTTCTCATCCTATTCTTTCTTCTCTCAATATCATTTTTTTAAACTTACATAAATTGTAAGTGTTTCACTTCTTCTTAAATTTAAATTTTTGTTTTTCGATTTTTTTCTTTAAAATATCTGTCCTAGGGCTGGGAAGGTGGCTCAGTGGTAGAGTGCATGCCTTGCATGCCAGAGACCCTGGGTTCAATTCCTCAGCACCACATAAGCAAAAAGAAAAAAGCCGGAAGTGGCGCTGTGGCTCAAGTGGTAGAGCGCTAGCCTTGAGCTGAATAGCTGAGGGACAGCGCTCAGGCCCCATGACCGGACCCCCCCCCCCAAAAAAAAATCTCTCCTATCATTCTGCCCAATCCATTTCCCTCTCAGAGATTAGGACTTGGTTAAATTACTCTCCTTTAATCTATCCATATCCCTCTAGTCTTATTTTTCCCCACATTTCTACTTAAAGCTAATAATTTCTGCTTTGCCGAATCCTTCTTTCCTGTTCGTAACCCATTAATCCATGGTTGTTTGATGTTGAATAGATTGTATCTGTTGAACTATATTGTATTTGAAGCCATTTGATTGTGTGCAAACAAAAGTTAATACAGAAATCTTGTGAGCATTAGGAAGCTACTTAAAGATTAAAACAGGAATTGCATAAGCAGGTTGAGAATAGTCAAAGAGAAATACAGGGATAACATGAGAAGGCTGAAAACAGTCATAGAGAATTACAGGAATTGTGTGAAAGTGAGGAAAGTTATCAAAGTGCAATACAGGAATTGAGAGAGTGGGATGAGAATAGACTATCAATACAGGCATTCATGGAATTCATAAACAGACAGCTGAAACAATTCCGAGAGACCACAAAGGGAATGATGAATGCAGCCCAACAGAAGGAATGGGAGTCCAAGGAAAACATAACCAACCGAGTGATTTGAGAAAAGACACTGAACACCAAATTAAGGAAGTAAAGTTGAAACAATATTTAAAACAAATCTCCAACAAAGAATTTGAAGCCATCAAAGCCAATCATTTAGAATGAAAAGAAATTTTAAAAAAACGTAGAAAGACTTGACAGTAGGTTAGACCATGCAGAAGATCGAATCTCGGGGATTGAAGACAGCCTGGATATTATAGAGAAAGAACATACAATTATCCAAGACAAATCCTAGAAATATGATCTATTCAATATTTGGAAGACACCATCAGAAGGCAAATGTGAGGATACTGGGTGTAGAGGAGCACCTAGAGACCGAAGTTAATGGTCTAGGAAATTTAACAGAATCTTAGCAGATAACTTACCAAACATGCAAAAATATAGGCCTATTCTGATACAAGAAGCTATTAGAAACCCATAGTGACCAGACCAGAGCAGGACATCCGACCATCACATTGTAATCTGCACAGGATCAATTCAGACCAAGGAAAGGATCCTTAAAGCTGTTAAGGAGAACAGATCAATCGTCTCTAAAGGGAAAACAAGTAGAATAACCTCAGATTTCTCAGCAGAGATGAATAAAGCAAGAGCCTGGCATGATGTATGCCATACCCTAAAAAGAAATATGTATCAGCCAAGAATACTGTTCTCAGCTAAACCCTCCTTCATAACTGAAGGTCAAATAAAAACAGTCCATTGCAAAGAAAAATTGAAACAATATATCTCCACCAAACCAGCTCTACAAAAGATACTTAAAGATTTCCTACATATAGAAAACCAACAAGACAAGAGGAAAGGGCGAGAAACTGAATCCAAGGGAATAAAATTAGAACTTAACACCAAAAGCCACAAAAGAAGTCCTGTAACACATGGAAGTTGAACAACACACTGTTGAATCACAAATGGGTCATGGAAGAGATTAGAAAGGAAATACAAATGTTCATGATACTCAAGAAAAATGAGCACACAAATTACCAGATCCTCTGGGACACAGCAAAGGCAGTGCACAGAGGAAATTTATAGCTCTGAGTTCCTATATCAATAAATTAGAGAGATCTGAAACCACCAATTTAATAAGACATCTGAACCACCCTAAAAAAGAGCAGCAAGATAAACCCCAATTCAGTACATGGAAAGAAATAATTAAAATTAAGTCAGAATTAAATGAATTAGAATCCAAAAACACCATATAAAGAATCAACAAAACAAAGAATTGGTTCTTTGAAAAATTTAACAAAATTGATAGACCCTTAGCAATTCTTACCAGACAAACAAAAGTCACCCAAGTAAACTCAAAGATGAGAATGGAAACATCACCACAGAAACAACAAAGATTCAGAACATTATAAGGGAATACTTCTCAAACCATTATGCTAATAAGTTTGAGAACTTGGCAGAAATGGACATTTTCCTAGCTAATATCAACTTGCAGAAACTCAACCAAGATTAGATAAATCAAGTAACATGACCATTTCAAGCATAGAAATAGAAAGAACAATAGGAAACCTCCCATCTAAGAAAAGCCCAGGACTAGATGGATTTACAAAGGAATTCTACAAGGCTTTCAAAGCAGAGCTCACATGAATACTCCAAAAATTCTTCAATGAAATTGACAGAGAATGTTCACTACATAATTCTTTCTATGAAGCCATCATAATTCTCATCCCAAAGCCAGGCAGGGACTCATCAAAGAAAGAGAACTATAAACCTATTTCTTTGATGAACATTGATGTAAAACACCTCAACAAAATTTTGGCCAATCGACTTCAACGTTTCATCCAAATAATCATACTCAACGATCAATCAGTATTTCTTTCAGTGATACAAAGCTGGTTCAATATCTGCAAACAATTAATGTAACTCATCACTTCAACAAGAGCAAGGATAAGAATCACATGGTTATCTCAATAGATGCAGAAATAGCATTTGACAAGATCCAACACCCCTTTATAATGAAGGCTCTGGAAAAACTATGAATCCAGGGAACATTCTCAATACAATAAAGGATGTATTTGATAAACCTACAGCCAGCATAATACTTAATGGTGAAAAACTAAAGCCATTTCCTCTTATCTCAGAAAGGAGACAAGGATGTCCACTCTGTCCCTTTCTCTTCAATCTAGTGTTAGAATGACTACATACAGCAATAAGAAAACATGCAAATAAAAAATGGATCCAAATAGGGAAAGATGAAGTAAAATTCTCCCTCTTTGAGATGACATGATCTTGTATTTAAAGAATCCCACGGACCCACTCAGAAATTACTCATGCTGATTCAAAACTTTGGCAAATTAGCAGGGTATAAAATTAACTCTCAAAAATCAATGGCTTTTCTGTATGCCAACAATGAGAAAAGCGTGGCTGAAATTAGGAAAGCAACTCCATTCATAATACCACACAAAAAATGAAATACCTAGGAATTAACGTAATCAAAGAAGTGAAGGATCTTTATGATGAAATCTTTAAAAACCTGAAAAAGAAAATCAAAACAGAACTTAGAAAGTGGCAAAAACTCCGATGCTTCTGGGTTAGGAAGATCAACATCATAGAAATGGTAATACTTCCCAAGGCTATCTACAAATTCAATATGATACCTATCAATATTCTAAACTCATTCTTCAAGAAAATAGAAGAGGCAATCCAAAAATACATATGGAACAATAAAAGACCCCAAATAGCAAAAACAATCCTCAACAGAAAGAACAGTGTTGAAGAAATATCAATACCAAATTTCAAACTTTACTACAAAACCATAGTAATCAAAACAGTTTGGTATTTGCACAAAAACAGACCTCAGGACCAATGGAATAGAACTGAAAACCCAGAAAATGAACACACATACCTATAGCCACCTAATCTTCGAGAACGGAACTAAAAAAATAGAATGGAAGAAAGACAGCCTCTTCAGTAAATGGTGTTGGCAAAGTTGGTTAAGCAATTGTAGAAAACTAAAGCAAGACCCTTATATATCACTCTGCACCCGAATCAATTCCAAATGGGTCAAAGACCTCAGAGTCAAAGCAAACACCCTAAAAACATTACAGGACAAAATAGGAGATACTCTAGGTATACTTGGAACAGGATTCAATTTTCTTAATAGAGACCCATAAACACAACAAATCAAAGAAAGGTTGGACAAATGGGATTGCATGAAATTGCAGAGCTTCTGCATGGCAAAGGACAAAGCTCGCAAGATCAATAGAAAGCCCATGGATTAGGAGAAGATCTTCACTAGCCATAAGAGGGACAAGGGTCTCATATCTAAAATATACCTGCAAGTCAAAAAATTACAACCCTCAACAACAAAACCTCAAAGAAACAACTGCCCAATAAATAAGTGGGGAAAGACTTACAGGGAATCTTCTCCGAAGAGGAAAGTAGGATCACCAATAGACACATGAAGAAGTGCTCAACCTCCGTAGCCATAAAAGAAATGCAAATCTAAACAACACTGAAATACAACATCACTCCAGTTAGAATGGCTATAATCAAGAACTCTAATAACAACAGATGCTGGATGGGATGATTGTGAGATTCTAAACTTGTTCAACCACTTTGGAAAGCAGTATGGAGGTTCCTCAAAAGACTCTACATAGAGCTCCCTGATGACCCCGCAATCCCACTTTTGGGCATTTACCGAAGTGATCACAAACAAGAACATACTAAAGCTACCAGCACAACTATGTTCATTAGAGCATTATTTACCATAGCTAAGATATGGAACTAACCCAGATGCCCCCCAGTAGAAGAATGGATCAAGAAAATGTGTTTTATATATACACAATGGAATTCTATGCCTCCATCAGAAAGAATGACATTGCCCCATTTGTTAGGAAATGGAAACAGTTGGAAAAAAATAAATTAAGTGAAGTAAGCCAGGCCCAAAGAAGTATAGGTCCCATTGTTTCCCTTATTTGCAATAACGAATTTATTTCTGAGACAAGCAGAAACGGCCACATATGTTGATATCAGGCGAAATGAACCCCACAGTAAGGACTCAAATTGTTTTTCTTTCTGGTTATTTTTTCTAGAATATCTATAAGACGATTTCTCTGTTGCTTTGTATGTTCCTACTCCACGGTACCACCCCTGTTTTTAGTATATGTGATGTTGGTATAATTTGGGGAGGGGAAGGGAAAAACAAATTGGGATACAGGGAGACCCATTGCAACAATGACATATACAAGACGTTATGCTGAAAACTGAACTTTATAACTTTGGCGTGGGGTGGAGGGGGTACAGAGGGGGAGATGGGAAGGGATGGGAAGGGGAAACAAAGGAAGAGTCAACATTGATTGATAAGAAATGTACTCATTACCTTACTCATGTAATTGTAAACCCTCTGGATGTATTTCTACAATAAAAATCATGAAATAATAAAGTAAAAATGCATGTCAATTTATTTGTCAATCGTGGGGCTTGTACTCTGAGCCTTGGCACTGTCCTTCAGCTCTTCAGCTCAAGGATACTACTATACAACTTGAAGTGATGTTTCTAGTTTTCAAGAGTTATATTGGAGATAAGAATCTCACAGAATTTTCTCCCCAGGCTGGCTTTGAACCACTATCCTCAGATCTCAGACTTTAGGGTACCTAGGATTACAGGGATGAGCCAACAAACCCCAGATCCAAGACAATTTTTTAAAAAGCAAGCTTATTGAAACTTCTGGCTTTTTCCAAGAAACAATCTTACTTTTTCAGTATTAGTTTGTAACTATGAGTTAATTTTAGATGTAACTGTGAATTTTTCAATAGAATCAAATATGTTTTACTATTACTAAGTATCTCACAAAAATCCACTGTAATTGACTTTCCCCAAAGTCATTTATTACATACTATATTACTCACTATTATTGTTAGAGTCTATATTACATATAGTGTGAAGTGAACCATTATATATAAATTAGCAGATGCTATTTTAGCATTATAAATTCACATCTGTCATTTTAAACGAAGGAAAGAAGATTTTCGAGTTAAAATGAAATATGAATGTGTAGTGGGTCCCAATTGAACCAAAAATTCTGAGTTCATACAGACAAAATTATTTTCTTTCCACTAAAGACTTTGAAGTAATACTATTAGAAATAGTGAGGTAAGAGGAGGAAGAATTAAAATTATGTCAAACAATGTCTCTGTTATTCTGCTAACCTCTCCTCTTTGATGACCTGCCAATTCCCAGTTATCACAAAGCTTCAAGTGTGTCTCTTAGAATTCTATTTGGAAAAGTTCTCAATTACTGATTCTTTTTGTACTTTCTGTTGTATGAAACAAAATTGAAATAAAATGCACACATATGTTTAAGTCACCACAACTGGAAAAACAAACCAACAAAGTAGAACTCCCCCAGCAACAAAAACATGTTGTGTCCAGTTTTTTTTTAAAGCACAAATAACTCAAATACATGTTAACTTGGAGTAGAGCCAAAAAGATAACTGTGTCTCATAAATACGGTTTTGTTAATTTGTAATTAAATTCATCTAGATGAACCTAATACAGCAAATCCTTGAATGGATAAAATTGTTTAAAACAAATGTGACTGTATGTGGAGTGAGATCTGCACATATTTAAAAGAATATGATAACAAAATCATGACATACTTAAAAAATTCAGAAATGCAATGAATAAGTCCAATAATATCTATATTGAAAACTAATTCCTACTGATTTGACTAGAAAAGAATATGCAACTAATACAATCTGAGCAGTGTACATGAGTCTACATAATTTTAAACTCCTCCAAATTACACTTTGTAGAAGACTGAATGTGGGTTATCTAAAGGAAAACTTCAACACATGATATGAAAGAATTAAAAATCTCATGAAAAAAGAGAAGTAGTTATTGGAAAATACTAGTTTAATACATGGTGGTCAAAATCTTTCTAGTACTGAAAAAAATGCACACCTATTTAGTTAGATGCAGAAAAAGACCCAAGTTACTCAAGCTGATTTGAAACTTTGCCAAAGTAGCAGGATACATCTGTAAGAGTACTATGGGTGTTTACTGTGGCAAGGAATTCATTTCCTCTTTGATCTGACAAATAAATATATGAAAGAACATAACTTCTCCAACTAAATATCAAGACCTAACTAAACATATAACCAGAAAAGTCATCATGTAAACCGTATTTCAACTGGGGTAAAATTGAGATACCACTTCACCCCAGTTAGAATGGCTATAATGAAGAACTCTAGTAACAACAGATTCTGGACGGGATGTGGACAGAAGGGAAACTTACTGCATTGTTGGTGGGAGTGTAAACTTGTTCAACCACTTTGGAAAGCAGTATGGATGGTCCTTAAAAGACTCCACATAGAGCTTCCCTATAACCCAGCAATCCCAATTTTGGGCATTTACCCAAATATTCACAAACAAGACCACACTAAAGCTACCAGCACGACTATGTTCATTGCAGCCTTATTTACCATAGCTAGGATATGGAACCAACTGAGACGACTCTCAGTAGATTAATGGATGAAGAAAATGTGGTGTATATACACAATGGAATTCTATGCCTCCATCAGAAAAATGACATTGCCCCATTTGTTAGGAAATGGAAAAATTGGAGAAAAGGATATTAAGTGAAGTAAGCCAGGCCCAAAGAAACCTAAGTCCTATAGTTTGCCTTATTTGCAATACCAAGTATATATTTGAGTCAAGCAGAAAAGGTCAGATAAGTTGATATTCAGGAAATGAATCCTAAGATATCTATTTAAATTTTTTTCTTTCATGTGATTGTTTCTAACACATTTATAAGATGATTTCTCTGTTGCTTTGTATGTCCATCCCCCACAGTATAACCCCTGCTTTCACTGTATTTGATGGTATAATTTGTGGACGAGAAGGGAAAAATCAAATTGTTTAAATAGGGATACAGGTGGACCCATTTCAACAATGAGATGTTCAAGTCGTTATGTCGAAAATGAACTTTACAACTTTGGTGGGGGGGGGGAGAAGGTGCGGGAGGAGGATGGGAAGGGATGGTAAGGGGAAACAAAGGAGGAGGCTACAAGGTTTGATAAGAAATGTACTCATTATCTTGCCCATGTAATTGTAACCTCTCGGTATAGTATTTTCACAATAAAAAAAGAAAAATCAGTCATACTGATTCTGTATTTATTGTAAATGTTGATTTTTTCATAAATTATTTCCTTTAGCTTGCTTTTTTTTAAAGACATTGTGTTAAATGATGTATATCTTGGTAACTAATTTTGGATGCCTCCTTAAATTTTGTTCTGAGTGTAATGTCTCACTTCAGTTCCTAACCCATGAAAGGATGTTGATTACAAAAAAATTCTAATAGCCACTGTTTATAATACACAAAATCTCATAAGCATGACACCAATAAGCATTGGTTAACATTTGGATATCAGGGTCTCATGACTGATGAGGCCTATCTGCATGAGTATCATTGTACCTAGATTCCTTCACCTAAATTTAGCCACTGTTGAAAAATGTTCATATCTTTGTCACCCATCAGAGATTAAATCTGAATATAAAGCCTAAGGAAAATGATAAAGAAAGAATTTAGCTTTTCTGGTTATAAAGTAACAAAATGCATCATAGAGTAACTCACTGGTTTAAAGTCAACATATTTCTACAAAACATTGTAAGTATTTCCTTACAATAAATATCATTCTCATGAAGGGAATGGGGAATGTGAGAAGAGGATTATCCAAGCATTGCCTTCAAATATACGTAATTTGGATTTGCCTCTACAATTCGCTATAAGCATTTCTGATTAAAAAATGTTTGAATAATTGATTTTTTGGTCAGATATAATATATCCTAGTTTCATATACTAAACTGCATTCAGAAAATGGTATATACCGATTAACTAAAGAAAGTCCTGGAAGAAAAAATGGCATCTCTTTACTATGTGATGCCCAATTCTTACGTATTTCATTCTGCCTCCATTTAATGAATGTGATTGTTTAAATCCTGCATAAGGTATTAATTAAAATAGATTAGGGTCCTATAATATAATTGTGTATGATTTTATCCTAGAATGATTCAAGTACTGCCAATTCAATCACGACAAACATCACATTCCACTGGTATTCATTTGGAAAGGAATGAGTTTCTTAGGATCTCCTGCCATTTGAAGGTGGCAGGATCAGGATTCCAACTGTGGGCTCTAGCTCCCACCACTTAAACCTGAAGATAGGGAACTCATCTGTCTGTCTAAGAACATCAGCAAGATTAGGCAGGCACAAGTGTATCTCAGCATTCCTCCTTGATACAAGGCTGTGATAGGAGGATCATGGTCAAAGTCACGCTAGACAGAAAAGTCCTTGAGCCCCCTTTCCTACTTCAGTGCCAACAAGCCAGAAGTAGGGCCGTATGGCTCCAGTTGTAGAGGGCTAAACTTCAGCAAAAGCAGCTCATTGACTGTGCCCAGATCCTGAGTTCAAGATCTGGAACTGGCAAAAAATAGACATACAGAACAATCTGTGCAGCCATCCAGCTAAAGCAGGTCACTCTCAGCAGCCTTTATTTACATTTTATAATGAGGCCAATGCAGGAACAAGTACAAACCAGGCAGGGAAAAATAAGATGAGGTTTCTTAGAAGTAACCGATATTCAGAAAATTAAACTTTGGAACATAAAATGGTAGCATAATTATGTAAAAACTACCATTAAAAAAAACATGAGGGGGCTTGGAATGTGGATTACTGAGAGAGTTCTTGCCTAGCATACAAGAAGCCCTGGGTTCGATTCCTCAATAGCACATACTCAGAAAAAGCCATAATTGGTTCTGTGGCTCAAGTAGTAGAGAGCTCCATAGAGTGCCCAGGCCTTGTGTTCAACCCAAGAACTGGCAAATTGATAGCTAGGTAGGTAGGTACGTAGGTAGGTAGGTAGATACATAGATACATAGAAACATAGATACATGGATACATAGAAAGATGATAGATGAATCTGGTTTTGGATGCCAGGAGGAAAGAAGGGCATTTGTAACTGTTTTCTACCTTTAAATACAGTGTTACCCTGGAGTTCTTCCTGCTAACAAGGCTAGGGCTCAGATCCTGAGAACTTCATGTGAACCCAGGATGGGTCAATAATGTTTCTTTCCTGCTTCTATAACTGGAGAACTCTAAGAACATTTAGAGTGCTAGTAACTTATCACCAAGGGAAACACAGGAAACTCTTGAACTTCTGACATTTCAGCAGTGGATGTCCGAGTGTCATAGACTTTCCTGCCCTGCCTGGCTTCACCGTGTGATCGTGAGACCTCAGCCTCCTGAGCTAGGATGACAGGTGTGAGGTACTGGTGCTCTGCTAGGTTCAGAACTGTAATGACATTGACAATATTAGTCAACTGCTTATCACAAAGGGCTTGGGGAGCATATTAAGCCTTTCAACAATGGATCTTTCAGAACCCTGTAGGACACAATGTTGTAATGGTAGAGTCTGAGAGGCTGGGCACATGGATGTGCTACACTTGAACGTGGAGCTCTGACTCCAATTCTGGTGTACATCAGCATTCATTTCCAGAGAATGTTCTCCTAATCAGCAAATAGGAAAAGTAATTTGATTGACCATCACTTTTTTCCTGTTGTGTGTCTCGAACTCAAACCTTTGCACTGTCCCTGAGCCCTTCAGCTCAAGGTGAACACGGTACCACTTGAGTCATAGTGCCACATGTGGTCTTTTTGTGGTTCATTGGAGATAAGATTCTAACAGGCTTTCCTTGCCTAGGCTGTATTTGAACTGTGGTCTTTAGATCTCAGCCTCCTGAGAAGCTAGGTTTCCAGTTAGGAGCCACCGGCATCTGGCCTATTGTTTCTCACAGTCCTGGGGTTTGTTCTAAGGGTCTGGGTACTGTCTCTGAGCTTCTTTATCTCAAGGCTAGCGCTCTACCACTTGAACCACTCCACAGCTTCTAGGTTTTTCTGAGTGTGTGGCACTGAGGATTCAAATCCTGGCATTCATGCATGCTGAGCAAACTCTATACCACTAAGCCACATTCCCAGCCCCACCCTTAAAATTCTATCCCGCAACTTATCTATCCTCAAGAAAAGGCTTCTGAGTATAAATCATCTAAAGAAATCCATTAGGAATTTGTCAAAAGATAAATAAGTCAAATCTCACATTTGGTACAGACTCTAAACATGTGATGACTGTTGACTAATGCCTCCATTTAATTATGTATCATGTTTCAACACTTAATAAAGTATTAATGAAAAATGAGTCAATGACCTAATTTATTTTGTAAAATTTTCTAATAGATGTACAAAATATAATAAATATTATGTGTATAATAATACTAAATACAATAAACTATAAAATGCATAAAATAAAATAAATACAAAATCAATAAAAATCATAATATATAATAAACATACATATGTAAATATATCATATATTTCACATATATAGAAATATTTTTTTCCATTGCAGTTCCTTCATTCAGAACTCTAGCCGGAATTTCTTTTCCTCCAGGACAGTGAGCTTTGCGTTCACCCATGGTGCAAAAGAGTTACCTGGAATGTGAGATCAAATACCAGCAATGATGGAAATACTGCCCCCAGTTCCAAGACAGTGAATTAATTTCTTAAAATCAAACAGTTATGCTTATTCAGTTCCATACTGAACACTAAAAAAAAAGCAGTGTAGAATTTTGTACATCTATTCAGACATTTTTCCCTAAACCCCAAAATGCTTCTCTGAGCATGACTTTTTTCATTTTTTAATTGTAAAAAATATTATACAGATGGGTTCCAGTTAAATGAGCAAGGTAATGAGTATATTTCCTGTTGAACATTGTTGCCTCCTCCTTTGTTTTCCCCATACCATCCCTTCCCTCCCATCTCCACATCTACTCCCCCTGCCGATCTCAGTGACTTTTTTTTTTTATTTTTGGCTTTGCACAGGGTTTGATCTCAAGTAGTGGCAACTCTGCACTTTCCCTCACATTGCGACACATTTACCAAGACCCTGAGTTCAAATCCCAGGCTAGGAAAGAAAACTGGCAGAAATTCCAAACCAGGGAGCTTTATTTTTTATTTTAGTTAAATGATTAATTAATTTTTTAATTTATTCTTTATTTTGCCAACACGGGGTTTCAACTCAGGTCCTGCAACTCTGCCTCAGCTTCGATCGCCCTAGGCTGGGGTACAACCTCTGGACCCATAGCCGATCATGGGATACTAGGCCCAGAGGGCTTGCACGAAGAAAAAAAAAAGTAGGATACCACAAAGAGTGGCGAGCTGCAGAGGGCTGGAGGCTTACATTTTTTTCTTTACACGGTGACCATCCTGGGTCTGAAGGACACAGCTGCAATTGGACCTGATCAGCCATTGCTGAAGGCTGGTGGGCTATCAGGGAAGCCATAGGCCTACCTGTCAACATAGGCCCTGGATTCAAATCCAGGTCCTGACACATACCAATGGCAGGAGATCACAAGAGACTCATTCCTGTGCATAGGAATACCTATTGAAAGAGTACTTCATGCTTCAGTCTAGTCTAAAATTGGATGCAATCATCCTATCATGCGGATTGATGTTAATTAATAGTTTATTGAACATGAAAAGAATAATATTACTTCAATGGTGGTATAATAAACGCCTGAGAGTTGGTAGGAACATAGTAGGTTTCATTCGATCATAGGCAGACAGATCTGGTGCTCCTTTCCAATATGTATTTATTTGTATACCACCATCTGCCTATCCATGTATCACTGTTTTGGCCAAAACTGGGGCTGGATCTCAGCACTTGGCAACCACCTGACAGCTTCATTGGTTAGAGGCTGCTCACACTCATCCATTCATGAATTAGGCCTGCTAGGCCCTGACTTCAGATCCCAGCATTGCCAAAAATTTATCTTGGAGTAAGAAGCCGAGTATGACACATGTTTTCCTTTTCTGGGAGAGTCCTGAGTGTCAGGCATGATGGATATCATATCTACAATTCTGGATGCTGTGTGATAGGATGTAAACAATGTAATAAATGGTAGCGGTGTCATCAGAGTCAATAACATAAATAGTAAATAAACTAATAAAACCAGAAATAAAATGAATAACTACACCAAACACAATATGGACTGAATATCTGCATGGAAGTATAAATCCTATGTTTAAAATGTATATAAAGAGTATGTTTTCTCAGCCTGAAACTTGAATTCAGGCCTAGGGAACAGGCCTGACTTTCTTGTCTTCAAGCATGGTGAGATTTCCTTCTCTCACAGTGCTGCATGTTTACCCAGAACTTGAGTTCAAATACCAGGCCAAGCAGAAAAAAAAATGGCACGAATTGCAAACCAGGGGGCTAATTTATTTTGATGGCGGGTTATTGGGAAAGCCATTGTCCTTCATGACAACATAGGTTGTGAGCCGTGGAGAAGCAAAAGTTGAGGAGGTGACACCTCCACAAATTGAGCATCGCAGAGGATGGAGATATGCCCCAGATCTAGAGGGATGTGGCTCTGGGAGCACTTTCAGAGGCTGAGATCCACAGGGGAAACTCCCGTTGCAGAAGTGGTGACCCTTTTGCAGGTGCCCGGACCACCCAGCAGCTCAGTGGCAGACAGAGCTGGAGCCATAGGCCTCCTGCCCCATGAGCTGCCATCAGAGCAGGCATGGGGATAGCAAGTGGGACATGGGGGCACCCGAGAACAAAATCTGCTTCATCCATGACCTGCATGATGACGTGGACTTTCATAGTAAAGCGGATGAGCACCACCATCGATGCAGCCAGCTGTTGGCACACATCTGCACTGTCTTGGAGTCCCTCATGGCATGTAAAGAGCAGATGTTCATACTGGATGAACTGTGTCAAGAGAAAGCCAAGAGCGTGTGCTGGCTCTCCCAGGAGAAGATGGAGAAAAGAGAGCTGGGGGAGCTGCTGTCCCTTTTTGCAGGGGAAGGATCAGATAGAGGGCTACAGATGCCGGCACAGGATGAGCCCCCACCACCACAGTGGCTTCATAAGCCTCAGGCTCTGGGGTGGGCAAAATGAGGGAGGAGCAGAAAGGTTTTGAAGAATTGCAACTTCTAGACTGCCTGGAAACTGCCAAAAGAGAGGTCTGGGTTCCCAACCCTGTAGATGACTCCCCTATGGAGCACATCCTGCAACAGATGCCCCACATCCAGAGCTGCCTACAGCTGGCGGGCTTGGTCAAGGAGCGCTCCCTTTCTTTTTTCTGTAGACTGATGTGGATGATGACTCTCTATGTGACATACTGATTCTCAAAAGCCATGGCAGCCACGAGAAATAGGTGGCCAGGTGGCCTTCTCTCAGGCCTCCATCTGCCTGGTGATGGGAAAGGTAAACTGCAGGTCAGGTAGGGCAGAGACTGCCAGGAAGTGGCACAAATTCAAGGGACATCTAATAGCCCGTTGGTGGCCAGGGAAGAGACCCATGTTATGCTTATCTCAAACAATAAATTGTTTTCAAATGGAAGAAAAGCCTACAACAAAGATTTGTTCTTCCAGTCCTGGGGCTTGAACTCAGGGCCTGACCACTGTCCCTGAGCTCTTTTTGGTTAAGGCTGGCACTCTACCAGTTGAGTGTTTTTTGACGGTTCATCAAAGATAAGAGTCTCACACACTTTCCTGCCCAGGCTGACTTGGCACCATGATCCTCCAGATCTCAGCTTCCTGAATATCTAGGATGACAGGTATGAGCCCCCAGTGCCCAGCTTGTGATGACTTTTGAAGGCATCTTGTCGAGTCTGTAAAAGGAGTCTCAAAGGGCCTGGATAGACCATGACCCAATCAAGGAGCTGGGATGGGGGAAGGCTGACCTTCTAGCCATTCTGTTCCCCAAAATTAAAGATGCCAGGTGGTTTTGTATGCATCAAACACCTAGGCTAACAGCCACCAGGCTTAGAGGGGAATAGGTAGAGAATACCGGAAGATTGCAGTGTAGAAATCTCTGATTTTGCATGTGTGTGGTGTTTGTGTGTGTGTGTGTGTGTGTGTGTGTGTGTGTGTGTGTGTGTGTGTGTGTGTGTGAACTCAGGGCCTAGGCTCTATCCCTGAGTTTTCTTGGTCAAGCCTAGTGCTCTGCCACTTGAGCCAAAGTCCCACTTGGTTTTCGATGGTTAATTGTAGGTAAGAGTCTCAAGGACTTTCCTGTCCAGGGTGGCTTGGAAGCATGAAGGGGCCCCAGGTAAACAAGTGTAAACACAACTCACAGGTACAATGCCTATGGTGGGTGACTCCTGCCCCCTGCTGGCCAGACACGGAACATGAGAAGCTGTGCCATCGTCCTCTAGAGTTCAATTGGGGGAAGTGACCAGGACCAAGCTTACTTTTGCTCACGCTGGGTGCTGATGCCAGAACAGGTCTGTTCCACCCAAGGCCAAGAAAGCTCCAGGAGGCCCTGCTCCCAGGGGCACAAGGAAGGGAAAGGTCAGCTCCAGGCCGAACTAAGAGCATTTGCCCACAGACACCCAACATGGCCATTCTGATCACCATAAGACCTGTCAAAGAACAACCCCCAAAAAACAAAATTGGAGCTGTGGGTCAAAGTGCTAGATCTCTAGCATTGAACCAAAGAGCTTAATGTCATATTTGCACTTTTTTATTGGTCGTGGGGCTTGGGCTCTGATCCTGGGCAATGTCCCTCAGCTCTTCAGCTCAAGTTGAGCACTCTATCACTTTAGCTACAGCAGCACTTCCCAGTTTCTGGTGGTTAACTGAAGATAAGCGTCTCATGGACTTTGCTAACCAGGCTGGCTTTGAACTACAATCCTCTTGTCTCAACCTCCTGAGTAGCTAGGATTACAGGCGTGAACCACCAGCATCCGGTTCATATTTGCATTTATGTGCACTTAATGACACTATGTAGACAAAGAATGGAAGGAAATTTGAATCCAATGATGTGATATTGCAGCTTTTCAGAAAAATTGAGGTAGCAATAAATATGACATTTTCCATGTTGTTACATTAATGACTCATGAGTTATGAGACTCTTACATTAGCATCCTCTGCTGTCTGCGAATGTGGACTTAGTATCAATAATTGTTAATAGAGAAATAGAGAAAGACAGATTTTTAGAAAGCAAAGAAGATCTGGTATGAAAAAACAACTTAGAAATAGATACAACTTATCCCACCGAGATTAAGAACTAGCCTAAGACATTTTGAATGCTAAAGGCAATGAAGAATAAGCGTAGTTGATAACTAGTTCTTCAATAACCAAAACTGGTTCCCTAGAATAGTTTCTGATATAATTATTTATTATCATTTATTTCTTACATCTGGAGTTATTCCTTCACTTCTGTCAAAACTATTAATTAGCCTGTGCCTTTTTGGTGCCATAACTGAACAAAAAGTTTTCCAAATCTCACTTAGACTATACTTCTCATTGTTATTAGCAGTGACCACTCAGAAGCCTGTTATCTTTGAATTTCCAGGATTAATCCTCACCTGATATCAAAGCACATTCTTGAAATAAATTGCCGTGACCTATTAACAAACCTTTTTTTTTTTGTTTTCAACACAGTATTCTAATATAGGTAAAGTACATGAATTAAGGAAGATTGTTAGACATAGATGGAAGGAGCAATTATATATTCCAAGTACATTTTCTTTATTTGTTATTTACTAGCTAAATGACTTTTTTTTGCCAGTCCTGGGGCTTGAACTCAAGGCCATGTAACTGTTCCGGAGATTTTTCTTCTTTTTGCTTAAGGCTAGCACTCTACAACTTGTGGCACAGCAACACTTCTTTTTCTGTTTATGTGCTACTGAGGAATTGAACCCAGGGTTTTGTACATGATAAGCAATCTCTGTGCCATGAAGCCACATTCTCATAGACCAAAGTGACTTTCTTAAGATGGCATTACTTTTTCATTCCATTATTTTAATTTAGACTAGATGGTAGAAAAAGAAGTGAAAACCAGTACTAAGTCCAGTAAAGTTGACATTCCTATCACAACACTAAGGAAGTACAGTGTTAAGAACTGCTGGACTCATAACGTGGTTGCATGTAACATTATTATGGAAAAAAAAACCACATTTAACAGTCATCTCCGACATCCAAAACATTCTGCTTCACTTTCACGGTCAAGAGCCAAACGATTTGTTTTTCCCCTTCCCCTCCACAAATTATACCGACATCAAATACAGTGAAAGCAGGGTTATACTGTGGGCCAAGGACATACAAAACAACAATGAAATACTCTTATAAATGTGTTAGAAAAAATCGCATGAAAGTAAAAAAAAAAAAAAAAACAAAAAAACATTTGAATACATATCTTAGGGTTCATTTCCCTAACGTCAACTTATCTGAACTTTTCTGCTTGACTCAGACATATACTAGTTGTTGCAAATAAGGGAAACCATGGGACCTATGTTTCTTTGGGCCTGGCTTATTTCACTTAATATATTTTTTTTCCAATGCTTTCCATTTCCTAACAAGTGCCATTCTTTCTGATAGAAGCATAGAATTCCATTGTGTACATATACCACATTTTCTTGATGTTAGGGGAATGAACCCCAAGATAAGTATTTAAATGTTTTTTTTTTCCTTTCATGCAATTGTTTCTAACATATTTATAAAATGATTTCTATGTTGCTATGTATGTCGCTCCCCCACAGCATAACCTCTGTTTTCACTGTATTTGATGTTGGTATAATTTGTGGAGGGGAAGAGCAAAAACAAATCTTTTAATTAGGGATACAGCTGGACCCTTTGCAACAATCAGATGTGCAAGTCGTTATGTCGAAAACGAACTTTACCACTTTGGTGCGGGGCGGGGGAAAGGATTGGGTGGGGGGGCAGGGTGAGAATGGGAAGGGATGGGAAGGGGAAACAAAGGAGGAGGCTACAATGCTTGATAAGAAACGTACTCATTATCTTGCCCATGTAATTGTAATCCCTCTGTACAGTATTTTCACAATAAAAAAAATAAAAAAGAGCCAAATATCTCAACCTTTTTTTGATTGAGTGTGCTTCCAAGGAAGGAAGAAGGAGGATGTGGAAGGTGATGGTGGGAAAATATGTATATTGGCTCCCTGTCCACATTTTTAAAAAGTGTTACTGATGAATTTGCACATAGATATAATTGACTATGCTATCTGCACAAGATGCAGATAAATGAAGATATTTCTTCTGGTGGATAGTCACATATATTAACAAAATACAGTTCTGGAAACAAAAGAGACTAGGTAAGAAAGTATAAATTATTATTCCTAGCAAAACAAAAATGTAGTATTGAAATGATTACTCCAGCTTTCTTTGACATTTTATGCTGTCTCAGTATCAAAATGTTCTCTAATTCTAGTAATATTCAAGCATAAAAGACATAATTCGAAGATATCAGTAGTTTTAGAAACAAAGGTACCTAATACCTCCCTTCCTGCAGAGATATGTGATGGCAAGTATGATTGATTGTATTATAGTTCTCTTCTTTTTCTTCTTTATCTCAAGTGTTGCATACCTTGGCATATTATTCTGTCCTGCACCAGCTTTCTGTAGGTGAGATTTACCTCTACTCTGCAATGTCAAGATGGGTCATGTGACTTACTTAAGCTTACAAAAATGAACCAGAAGTGGTCAAAGATTATTTCTAGGGGAAGACTTCTATCTCACTGTCTCTGTATAAGAACTAACTTCTTTTCCCTTAGCTATAAAAATAGCATATTTCCAGAGGGAATCGTCTTTCAACTTATATACTGGGAGAATATAGCATGTGAAATTGAGGCAAAACTCAAACACAGCAAGAATTAAGCTAATATTAGAATATGATATTAAGATATTAGTTTCTTACCATTCTTGCATACCTTTATGATAGTTGACTACAGCACACGAGAATTTAACAAATACTAAACAAGTACTAAACAAATAGATAACACTTCCTGTTTGATGCTATTACATTTTTAATAAATAAGCATTATCTATGTGATCACTTGTGGGGCTAACTTTTTTATAGATGTGTTTAATCATTCTAGACCACTGTATCTAATATCCACAATCATTATCCAGACCTTGTGATTGAGATAAGGAAGAACAAAATACCTAGATTTCTCCTTCTCTTTTGGTCTTCTCCTTTTTCTAGTGTGAATTCTCATCTTTTCTCCAAATTCTCCTATTAATAAAGGAAGAATGACACATTTTGGATATCAAGCAAAAGCTTCAAAGCCAGAATTTCATTCTTTCAGAAATAGATGAAGTAAATCTGAGTGGCAAGAGGAAGAATAAAAACATGACTATTTTAACTTTCTGGCTACCATCATAGAGTCTGAACATGACTCTAAATAACTAATACACCATTTGCCTTGGCTAACTTTTAAAAAATATAGTTTTTTAAATAAATAGTAATTTTAAAAATTAAAAAGAATATTTCTAAAATAAATAGTAATTTCTTGTTTGCTTTTGGGAGGTATGAAATAAGACTGCATTAACATTGTGTGAGTTGAGAGGCTAAATTTTATCAGAATCTAAACATAATGAAAAATCGATGATTTTAAGGTAAATAGCTTTTAGATAAATTTTTAAGGTGACACACACAGAGACATCTTTTTCCTTCTTTTCCTCTCCATACTGATTCAACTTCAACAAGCAGTTCATGTAATTCAAATAACTGTGTTTCTTTCAGAACTAGATTAGACCCAAAAATGTTAGAAGAAGAGAACCAGTATTGGATGGTGCATTCTTTAAAAATAGCAGTCAAATAAATATTAACCATAATTCCAAAATAATAACAATCAAATTCTCTTGAAAAGAGATTTTAAGCAAAGTGTATAAAAAGTGATATTACTGAACTGCTTCAGAAGCTGCTCTTTAGCATTTAAGATTTCTTATACATGACAATGTTTTAATCAGGATTAATGCTTTCAGGAACTAATATTTTTCTAGTTATATTTCATTGAAGAATTTTGTTGTTCAAAATTAGTGAAAGGATAACAGGTTATAGCAGAAAGTATGTTTATACACTCATTGTGGTAGACAGTAAAATACCTTCCCAAAATATCCATAGTCCCCATATATCTAATCCCTCAAATGTAGATTTACATTTTTATATATAATTTTGTAAAACAATCACCTTTCATTACTCAGGGATCACAAATTTTAATAATTATCAGATGGGGAATGTATACTCAAATGAGTACTTAAAAGTCCCAGCTGAAAGCAGGGGATTATACTGTGGGGGAGGGACATACAAAGCAACAAAGAAATAATCTTATAAATGCGTTAGAAACAAATGCATGAAAGAAAAAAAACATTTAAATAAAAGAAAAAAACATTTAAATAAATATCTAAGGGTTTATTTTCCTAACATCACATTATCTGACCTTTTCTGCTTGACTCATACAAGTACTAGATATTGCAAATAAGGGAAACTATGGGACCTATGTTTCTTTGGGATTGGCTTACTTCACTTAATATAATTTTTTCCAAGCCCACTCAGGTGGGAAGAACAGGAAGCAGATATTCCCAGTCAGCTGGCTGCATCCTAGGGGGACAAGCACAAATGGCTGCCACTTCGGAGTGTTTGCAACCACTGCAGAGCTCTGCAGGGACAATTGTGCAGGAATGCAAACTGGGTAACATTGCCAAACTTCAGTTGTGTCGAAGAAACCACTGAGGATTTACAAGGAGATATGAACCCGGAACACCTGGCAACTTGCCGGCTGCCAGAATCTGGAATTCTTCCTAAGAAGACTTGAAATTAGTGAAATGCTGTTCTGTTGCAATAACTCAGAACCTGATTCTTCATTTTCCCGGCAGAGGTCATTCGGCTGAACACAACTGTGGACTGCTTAGAGCATGATCTATCCAGTGCCATCCATAGCAATGGATGGAGAGTGGTCGCGTCCCAAACAACTGAGGTCTGATTCTCAAAACTTTAACAGAGTGCCATAAGTAGAGGTTCAAATTACTCCTCAGGTTGAGTAGAGTGTAGCCGTCAAAGCTGTAATCAGCACTCAGGTGAGAAAAACGGGAAGCAGATATTCCAAGACAGCTGGCAGTATCCTACTAGGACAAGCATATCTGGCTGCCACGTCTGAATGTTTGCAACCAAGGCAGAGCTCTGCAGGTGAAATTGTGCAGCAATGCAAACTGCGTAACCTTGCCAAACTTCATGGTTGTAGAAGAAACCACGGAGGATTTACAAGGAGATGTTTACCCAGAACACCTGGAGGCCTGTCAGCAGCAAGATTCTGGAATTCTTCCTAAGAAGCCTTGAAAGTAGTGAAATGCTCTTATGTAGCAATAACGCAGAATCTCATTCTGAGTGTTCCCGGCAGAGGTCATTCGGCTGAACACAACCGGGGACTAATTAGAGCCTGATATATCCAGTGCCGTCTATAGTAATGGATGCACAGTGGTTGTGTCCCAAACAGCTGAGTTCTGCCTCTCAAAACTTCAACACAGTGTCATAAGTAGAGGTTCAACTTACTCCTCAGGGTGAAGAGAGTGTAGTCGTAAAAGCTCTAATCAGTAATACTCAGATGGGAAGAACGGGAAGCAGATATTCCCAGTCAGCTGGCTGCATCCTAGGGGAACAAGCACGAATGGCTGCCTCTTCTGAGTGATTGCAACCATGGCAGAGCTCTTATAAGATACTACATTAGAACATAAAGGAAAAGAAAACCACTCAGATTCTGAAGTTTGTGGAAAGCAGAAAGGAAGTAAATGCCTTTTCCACTAGAATCATCTGAAAAATATTTTAGCTCTGTAGATGGCTTGATTTTATTCTAGTGAGACTTCTTTTGATTTCTGTCCTTTAGAACTGTAAAATGATATATATGCATTATTCAAGCCAATTAACTTGTAGAAATTTTTTATAGCAGATTTGGTTTAGTAAATTAAGTCAACTGCAGCCTTTTCCTGATGCAACTACAGGGACACCTCATATCCTAGTTTCTGAGAATAAGAAAAAGTTGCCACTGGCTTTGTACACATATATTATGTATATACTACTAAGGGCCTTGCATTAATGAAGTCTCAAAATTCTAAATAATATCTAAGTACCAAAATTATGTAGAAGACTAGGGTACAAATATGGAAATGAAATCTGTCTCCTAATATTATAAAGAAAATTTATGTCATTTTGAGTTATAGTTTGTAAAGTAATACAAAATATGGTAAGACAGAAACAGAAACTCAATTTCCTATTCTTCCCAACTTTCCAACAGAAATTAGAGAATCCAGTGAAGATATACACTCCCACGATTGCATAGGATGTTATAGGATCACAAGATGGTGAAAAAGAGGATAACAAAAATGGGTCCCCTGGAACAATGTGAAACAAAATCTATACCTACAGATTGTGATATAGCTAGAAAATAGTTTCCACTATGCTAAGTCTTTGATATTTTATCTTTGTTTTCACAGCAACTTTCCTCTCTTAGGAAATGACTCTTTATTAATACTCAAGGGTTTGCAGTTATAACCCAGCAACTAATAAAGCTTCTAAATATAAACAAGCATGATTCTAAGAGTAACCAAGGCTACTTGTGTTGCTATAGCTGATAAATAAGAATGATCTTGGGGAATAGTCAAATAATCTTGAATTTTTCATACCTTTCCTCTTCTCCAACATGAGAAGCCCTTGTCAAGATATGTAAAACATTAATAAAGGATTTTTATATTTTTTATTATTCACACTAAATCAAATACAGTTTTCCTCTTTGCAAGCCTGACTTTGAAAGAGTCAGAACCTCATAATTATTTTATAGTAAAACGTTATTGCTTTGGCTTAGTTGCTTTCCTGCTTTTGGGTGTTGCTCTCTATTATTTTGGCAACAATATAGAAAAACAATATAAATCCATTATGCTTATGTTTGATTGTTCATTCAAGCTTTTTTCAAAGAAAATTTTCTTTTCTCTTCTTCATTGCTAATTAAGGTTTAATTATTGCTCTTTAAATGATAATATAAAACATGATACTTTAACGTATATTCTCATTGAAACCGGTGAAGACAGGAGTGTATGCGATTGCTTTTTTGATTGTTTTCAAGTATTTTACTTGGCTATTTTCATTATTGCCTTTGTTCCGGTCTTCTAATCAAGAACACAGTGTTACACAAAAAGATCTTCCTAAGATATAAGATCTTAGACAGATAAAAAAGATGTATAATTACAGATTTTCATCTCTTAAGAGACTGAAAAGCTCAGAAGACATTTTGCTATTAGTGGTAAGGTTAAGATGACTTGAATGTTTTGGTTCTTAAACTAAGTGAAACGCATGAAAAATATTACACTTGTTCCAAACAATGATTATGGCTTATACTTTTCTGCTCTAATGAAATGAAGCCTCTTACAAGATTTGAGGGCATATCAATTTTAGGATAGAAGGGTTAATGTTTGAAAGCCTAGGGAAATTAATAAAATAGCACTGCCTATCTCTTATCAGTTAATTATACTTATGGCATATAAGTGTATAAACATACAAATATGAATTGAGTAAGAAATGTGTGATTTACACAATTGATTCAACACTGCTCTACATTTATATAAACTACTATATCTAGTGAGGATTTAAATTTTTTAGAATATATTTTAATATTTATGTCAAAATGTTTATTTTTAACTGTTTGTAGTTTTTGTCGGTCATGGAGTTTGAAATCTGGGCCTGGACACTGTCCCTGAGCTCTTCAGCTCAAAACTAGTGCTCTGTGACTTGAGCCACTGCCAGTTTTCTGGTGGCTCATTGGAGATAAGAGTCTCATGGACTTTCTTGCCTAGGCTGGCTTTGAACAATGATTCTCAGCTCTCAGCCTCCTTAGTAGCTAGGATTACAACATGAGCCGCTAGCACCTAGCTACATAATTAGTTTGTACATATTTATGAAGTATTGAGTGGTAATCCCATTCATTAATATGTTGTGTAATGATCAAGCTACATCATATCCATTAATTTCTACAGGTAACATTTCTTTTTAGTGAGAATGCTCAAAACCTTATCTTCTGGCTCTGATGAAATATCTACTCTTAACTATAATCATTTTACATCTTGTAGTATACAAATAGTAGATTTACTTATAGTCATGAAAGTCTGCTAATTAAGGTTATATAAAATATGATTTGTAAAGTGAAAGAAATTCATGGTTCCATTACTTGTTTCAAGAAAACAATTATGCCTTTTCTTCCAATTATATTTCTTTGGGAATGTGTAATATTCATTGATTTAACTTAAAATTGATAACAGTTACATTATATCAAGTTGATTCAAACTTGTACTTGAAAATTGGACACTTAACACAAATATGCTTCCACTTTCTTCTAACACATAATTAAAATAACGGTAAATTAAAGCTTGGTGTTAGCAGCTCATGTGTAGAATCCTAGAAACTCAGGAGGCTAAGTCCTAAAGATTTAGGTTAAATGTCAGTCTAAACAGACAAGAAGCAGAAGGTGAAGATGCTACTCAAGGAATAGATTGTCATGAGCCATGAATGAAAACATACAAGCGATGCCGGGTGCTGGTGGCTCACGCCTGTAATCCTAGCTACTCAGGAGGCTGAGATCTGAGGATCGCGGTTCAAAGCTAGCCCGGGCAGGAAAGACCTTGAGACTCCTATCTCCAATAAACCACCAGAAAACCGGAAGTGGCGCTGCAGCTCAAGTGGTAGAGCGCTCGCCTTGAGCTGAAGAGCTGAGGGACAGCACCCAGGCCCAGAATTCAAGCTCCAGGACCGACAAAAAAAAAAAAAAAAAGAAAAAATACAAGGGAGACAATAAACATTGAGTTCAAGCCCTATAAATGGCATATACACACAAGACAACTACAGAAAAGTACTATGAACATCAATAATGAAGACAAAATAGAAAAGATCATGAGAAATGTTGTGAAAACATCTGGAAGACAGAAATCATTTGACAGAATTTTGATTCATGACAGGGAAAAGTCGCAGTCTCATTTGTACAATCTCATTGTAGTCATTTGCAATGAAACCTGGCAATTGGGTAACATTTGAAAGAGCAGATTGGATTACCTGACGTAGCAGACATTGCCTGTGACTATGCACCATCCCACTCTGCAAAAATCTAAAATCGTGCTTGTTAATTTAAAAAGAATCTCATGTTAGAGACTGTTTGGTTCACACAGACTGGGGTCCTTATTTTGAGGCTTCAGTCCAGTGCTTTTTTTAAATAACCACTTCTGTTTTACACCTCTTCCTTTGTGCAGCTTTACATTACCGAGCTGGCACTAAGCCAAGTCTTTGAACTACACCCTCCCCCCCCCCCCCCGCCTTAATCCCGCCCTTTCTCCAGCTACAACACATTCTACATTCTATCTGTGTTTTAGCATTAGTTGTTTTATTACTAATCCCCACCAGAAAACCCTTGCATTCATGTAAAACCAGAATAAATAACCTACTTAGAAAATGGAGTAAGGGCTTAGCTTGGCTGAGGCTCTCATCTATAGGTTTGCTCCCTAATAAAAATGTGCTACACTATCTCTTTTTTCTTCTTGGCTTTGAGTCTGACAAATGATTGGTTTGGTTTGATGTAATCCGATTTATCCAGACTTACTTTGGAAGTTGTGACCTGTGCCAAGGAGCCCTCGGGTTTCCTCTAACTCTTCCTTTAACATTCTTAAGGTATCTAGACTTACATTGTGGTCTGTGATCCATTTGGAATCAATTCTGGTGCAGGGGGATATATAAGGATCTAACTTCAGTTTTCTGAGTACAGCCAATTCTACCAGCAAAATTTTTTGAGGAGGCTGTCTTTCATCCATCCTGTGTTTCTGGCTCCCTTATTAAAGATTATGTGCCTATAGGAGTGGATTCATTACGGGTTTTCAATTCTCTTGTATTGATGGAATTCTGTGCTTCCATTGGAAAGAATGGCATTACATTATTCCTGAGGAAATGGAAAGACTGGAAAAAAATGACATTAAGTGAAATAAGCCAGATCCAATTAAATATATGGTGCATGGTTTTCCTTATTTCTAATAACTTGATATGCCCATAAATCTGCAAGTTAATCCAATAGATAGTAAAAGACAAATAATTACACTTGGACATGATTAACTAACAGCCCTCTAAGCATTCACATGGCAAGATGAAGGGAAGCTTTTCTTAGGAGATGATCACAATGGTTCGATACCTATGTGCATATGACGAGATAAATGTTGCTTATTGCAATGAACTTTAAGAATCAATCATACATGTGAATTACATGTATATGAATATAATTTTAAAATATGTCATAAAACAACCGACTTCTCTGTAAACTCAACATCAAGATTCTACGTATAGAAGATAAAATTGAGGAAAGTTTTCAACACATAAACTACAATATATAGGGGAAAACGTGGGAGAGAAAAGATAAGATGAAAATAGAATAGCTAACTATTGAAGAATTCATAAACAATTTCCAAAACTATACAAGAGAGCTGGAGTACTGCTCAGTTGTAGAACTAGACTAATATATACAAAGCCATGGTTTCAATCTCCAAGAATAATAAGTTAATAAATAGTAGTAATACAATAATTATTTGAAATAAATGCTTTCATATTAGAGAGGCCTGAATCCTCAAACAGTAAACAAAATACTCTCAATTGTTTTACCTAATGACATGAAACTACAAGAATGAAGAGGAAATAGTTTCCATTTCTATCCTTTCCTTTCTGTTTTATTCTTTTTTTTTTTCCTTTGGCAATACTGGTGCTTGAAGTGTCTAAGGCTCTAACCACTTTAGATTATTTTTCAGGCCAAATCTCCATGAGCGATGATATCTACCTATGGCTTCCACAAATGTGAGATAACAGGGAATTTATACTATATCTAGCTTATTTTTTCGTAATTTCACATTTTGGGAACAAGACATAGAATTATAAGGTTCTTTACAGCGGAAAAAGTAAATTTTATATCATGCAGTTTTGGTTGAAACGTCCTTTGGTATTCTTACATCATTTATTAAATTGACAATACGGCCAATTATAGGTCAATTTCCTTGAGGAACAGGGTGAATTCTGCTGTCTTTTCACAGCAAACAAGAGTGGTGAATTTTTTGCCTCTTACTGAAGTATATCTAATATTTTAAAGTAGATTTGTCCTAATATAATATTAATTTAATCAATCATTTCATTAGGGCTATGTTGGTCAGATTTTTTTCCAGTAAATTTTATCCCTTATAATAAATGAGAGCATGCTGTGTCACTCTCCTATTAATATGAAAAAATACTTTATAAAATTAACTTAAAAGAAGGAAAGCTTTATCTTGACTTCTGCTTTTATACATTTCAAATTATGTTTCTTATCATCATTGCTTTGGTTTGGTGGTGGCACATTACCCCTCAGGAGCATGTGATGGAGTATGTGTATTCATGGAAGCCAGGAAGTAAAGAAGAGGAGGAATAGAAGTGGGGAAAGGGAGAAAGAGGAGGAGGGGATGAGGGAATGGGTGAAGGAGACATAGAAGAAAAAGAAGGAAGAAGAATAAAGGACTTTGACCTTAGCATCTTCTTTGATCACTCGTTCTCAGTGACCAAATCTCTATGACTATGCCCACTTGAAAGAGTTCACCTCTTTATGGCAACATAGTGAAAGCTAATTATTAATCCCAATCCTTTATGATTTCAGATTTAATTTCTAGAGTGGTGCATAATATTTCTATACAATTGTGATAACTTCAACAGAATATTTAGGGACACCTAAATATTTACTTGAATTAAGCAAAGAAGCTATTTGGCATATAGGTGGTTTGGTTATACCATTGCTGGAGAGATGAATGAAATATTTTAAGTGCAAATACCTTTTATTTAACAGATAAAGAAGCTTCAAGAGATTTCATTTTTGACCTTCAAAAATGACTATTTCATCTAACTCATAATGACTCAAATTTTTAATAATTTTATGGCATTTCAATCAAGTATTTGTCATCTATAGTGAGGTTCTTTCTTGCCAGTTGAAGGAAAAGTGAATATTATCACGATCATTTATTTCTTAGTTATTCTATAGAGAGCAGGTATATTATATATTTCCTGCCATTCAAAAATAAGTTATATTCGTCTATTGGAATAATTGGATAAGTGATGGAATATTTTGCTTTAGTTATCTCATACTGAGATTCATTCAATTTCTAAAAATAACTGTTGACATAAAATACACGAAATTCAGTGTTTCTCTTAAATTACTTGTTACTCAAACCTCAGAATTACATGACCAATAACTGATATTTTTATATACTCAAAAATTTTATGTATCTACATTTTTATGTCAAATATAGTTTAGGTTTAAAAGAAGAGAAAATCATGTGACCACAGTAGATAGTATTTAATTCAATGTAAAATTGCTTCATTCAGCATGACAGAGCCTATTGCTTTTAGCTGACATGAGAAATTTGATTAACCATCCCTTTTTTGCTTTTAAATAATAGAATATTTCAATTTGTCCAAAGGTTCTGTCATTTCAAACTTTGAGTGTATATTTTTTTCATAAAAAACTATTTTTCACATTGCATGTTCAGGTTTAATAACTAAATAAATATCTAAATGTTAATTTGTTAATTTGAGCCCCTAGAATTCAAATAATATGAAATTTAATTTATTCTTAGATATGTTAAATCTGTGCTGAATATGGGTGTCTCAAGCTTGTAATCCTCGCTAAACAGTACGCTGGGGTTCAAAGCGACACACATCACAACACACAGACATATATCACACATAAATCACACACGCATCACAACACACACACACACACACACACACACACACACATACACACACACATAGGCAGAGCCAAAAATGGAATTGTGACTGAAATGATAGAGCAAAATCTTTGAGGGGAAAAAAACATAAGGGATAGGTCTTGAGTTCAAATCACAAAAAACACACACAATATTATATCAAAATTCTTATTTTAGTTTGAAGAAATAAACTATATCATGAAAAGTAATATTTGTTATATATCTTGCAACGTTTGTGAAGTTGTTTGTAGTATAATTTTTCTTAAGATAAACACAGGTATTAAAAGTTATATTAAACTAGTTAATATATATAATTACTCATAACACCTTGGAGTACAACAGTTGGTATTTTTTCCATTATCATAAGAAACATTCTGAGTAAAAGAAAGAAGGGAAGATTGGAAGAAAGAAAGAAAGAAAGAAAGAGAGGTAGGGATGGAGGAAAGGAGAGTGGAAGCAAAGAAGGAAGGAAGGAAGGAAGGAAGAAAGGAAGGAAGGAAGGAAGGAAGGGAAAAAGGAAGGAAGGAACCAAGGAAAGAAGGGAGGGAGGGAGGGAGAAAGGAACGGACAAAACAATTTCATTTATAAAATCTGTTATTAGCCCAACAAAAACTTCATGTAATTAACCCGTTAGTAAATTCAAGTTTGCAATTTTCACTTCTTCCCATGTTTTCCATGCATGAATGAAACCAACAAATGAAACATCATAAATAACCAAGTGAATCTGTTTACATCTGTAGTTATATGTATGCGAATCTTTTTCTCATTTTCTATACATTGCAAACAATTTACACTTAGTTATAAATATTCTAAAAATTGATGTAACCAAAGGATATTAATATATTATATAATGTGAATACTGTATTTTAATGCTATTAATATTAGTCTTCATGTTATATTAATTATAAAAATTTTATTATATATTTTATCAGAGAAATTAGAATCCTCAGATTTTGGTGTCTGTGGGAGGCCTAATAGTAGAAAGTAATTACAATCAAAGGAGATCTTTATTTGTTGGCTCAAATGATATTTCTGAAAGCAATTAACGCATGGGAGATTGTTCAAATATATCAGAAGGACCTTAGAAAGGCTGTACTACGTTTACATAGCTACCAATGATGTAGTTCAAGAGACATTAAACTATCATACTTCACTCTGCCATCACTGTAATTATTCCCATTGTAAGAAGAATCATTCACATAAGTCACATGATATAAGCTTGTCCTTAAGTTATTATCTTCTATGAAAAAATATCCAAATGATACACTACACTGAGTAAAAGCAAAAGTTGCAAAGTGTATTGGACGATGTAATTCCTTTCAGTTACACATGTTGAAATTCTATTCCCCTTTCTGGTGACATTAGAATCAACCTTTCAGAGATGACACTACAATAATCATCCTGATAAAAGGAGCCCAATATAATTACTCTGCCATGTGGATGTCCACCAAATAGATTAAGATGAACCAGAAAGTAGAATCCCATAAGACAAGGAATTGCCTTGAACAACCATTTTTATAATCATTGTTCAAGCTTCTAGGATATGGGCATATACTTCTGATGGTTTTATGCCACATACTTTGAAGAATTCTCTTATAAAAGCCCAATGGCTGACAAAAAGCACAGAAGTTTGAGTTAAATATCAAAAATTCTGATAAAAATGATTCATAAAAGTCCTTCACTTCTTTGGTTAAGTTAATTCCTAGGTATTTTATTTTTTGTGGGGCTATTACAAATGGAATTGTTTTCCTAATTTCAGCCACACTTTTCTCATTGTTGCCATACAGAAAAACCATTGATTTTGGGGGGTTAATTTTATACCCTGCTACTTTGCCAAAGTTTTGAATCAGCTGGAGTAATTTGGGAGTGGAGTATATGGGATTTTTTAAATACAAGATCATGTCATCTGCAAAGAGGGAGAGTTTAATTTCTTCTTTCCCTATTTGGATCTCCTTTATGACTGCATCTTGTCTTATTGCTGTAGTTAGGCATTCTAATACTAGATTAAAGAGAAGTGGAGAGAGTGGACATCCTTGTCTTGTTCCTGAGTAAAGAGGAAATGGCTTTAGTTTTTCACCATTAAGTATAATGCTGGCTATTGGTTTGTCATATACAGCCTTTATTGTATTGAGGAACGTTCCATGGATTCCTAATTTTTCCAAAACCTTCATCATAAAGGGGTGTTGGATGTTTTTCTGCATCTATTGAGATAACCATGTGGTTCTTATCCTTGCTCCTGTTGATGTGATGAATTATATTAATTGATTTGCATATATTGAACCAGCTTTGCATCCTTGAAATGAATCCTGTTTGATCGTGGTGTATGATTTTTTGGATGAATTGTTGAAGTCAATTGGCCAAAATTTTGTTGAATCTTTTATGATGAAAACTTTAAAAACTTGAAAAAGTATATCAAAACAGATCTTAGAAAATGGCAAAACTCCAATGATCCTGGATTGGAAAGATCAACATCGTGAAAATGGAAATACTTCCCAAGGCTATCTAAAAATTCAATGCAATACCTATCAAAATTCCAACCTCATTCTTCAAGGAAATAGAAGAGGCTATCCAAAAATTCATATGGAACAATAAAAGACCCCGAATAGCAAAAACGCTCCTCAACGGAAAGAACACTGCTGGAGGAATATCAATACCAAATTTCAAACTCTACTGTAAAGCCATAGTAATCAAAAGAGCTTGGTACTGGCACAAGAACCGACATCAGGACCAATGGAATATAACTGAAAACCCAGAAATGAGCCTACAGACCTATAGCCATCTAATTTTCGATAAGGGAGCTAAAAAAATAGAATGGAAGAAAGACAGCCTCTACAGTAAGTGGTGCTGGCAAAACTGGTTAACTACTTGTAGAAAACTAAATCTAGGTCCTGATATATCACCCTGCACCAGAATCAACTCCAAATGAATCAAAGACCTCGGAGTCAAAGCAGACACTATGAAAACATTACAGGATGGAATAAGAGCAACCCTAGGTCTCCTTGGCGCTGGCCTAAATTTTCTTAATAGAGATCCAGAAACACAACAAATCAAAGAAAGTTTGGAAAAATGGGATTGCATGAAGTTGCAGAGCTTCTGCATGGCAAAGGACATAGCTAGCAAGATCAATAGAAAGCCCATGGATTGGGAGAAGATCTTCACTAGCCATACAACAGACAAGGTTCTCATATCTAAAATATAGTTGGAACTCAAAAAATTAAATCGCCCAACAACAAATCCTCAAAGAAACAACTGCCGAATAAATAACTCTGAAGAAGAAAGAAGCGTGGCCAATAGACACATGAAGAAATGCTCAACCTCCCTAGCCATAAAAGAAATGCAAATCAAAACAACATTAATATACCACCTCACCCCAGTTAGAATGGCAAAAATCAAGAACTCTAATAACAACAGACGCTGGAGGGGATGTGGACAGAAGGGAACCTTACTGCATTGTTGGTGGTGGGAGTGTAAATTTGTTCAACCACTTTGGAAAGTAGTATGGAAGTTCCTCAAAAGGTTCCACATAGAGCTCCCCTATTTCCCAGCAAACCCACACTTGGGCATTTACCCAGATGTTTACAAACAAGACCACAAAAAAACTACCAGCACGACTATGTTTATTGCAGCACTATTTACCATAGCTAAGATATGGAACCAACCCAGATGCCCCTCAGTAGAGGAACGGATCAAGAAAATTTGGTATATATATACAATGGAATTCTATGCCTCCAACAGAAAGAATAACATTGCCCCATGTGTTAGGAAATGGAAAGACTTGGAAAAAATTATATTAAGTGAAGTAAGCCAAGCCCAAAGAAACATAGGTCCCATGTTTTCCCTTATTTGCAATATCTAGTATATGTCTGAATAAAGCAGAAAAGTTCAGATAAGTTGATGTTAGGGAAATGAACAATAAGATATGTATTCCAATGATTTTTTTTCTTTCATGCGATTGTTTCTAACGCATTCATAAGATTATTTCTTTGTAGCTTTGTATGTCCCTCTCCCACAGTATAACCCCTGCTTTCACTGTATTTGATGTCGGTATAATTTGTGGAAGGGAAGGGGGAAAAAAAGTCGTTTAAATAAGGATACAGGTGTTGCAACAATGAGAAGTACAAGTTGTTATGTAGAAAACAATCTTTACAACTTTGTTGGGGGGGCGGGGAGGATTGGGTGGGGGGACGGGGGAGGATGGGAAGGAATGAGAAGAGGAAACAAAGGAGGAGGCTACAATGCTTGATAAGATATGTACTCATTATCTTAACCATGTAATTGTAACCCCTCTGTAGAGTATTTTCACAATAAAAAATAAATAAAAATTTAAAAAGATTCATAATGTTTTATTATTTGAAATTTATTCTCCAAGTCTCCAGGTTATAAATATTTTTAAATGGGAATTGAATTGAGGTTCAACTCTAATCAACGATCATAATTAATTTTTCAAATATTTTTATTATCTTTAAGTAGTTGTACAAAGTAGTTGCCATTCACTGAAGCAGTTTATCATAATTTATTTTTCAAACATATTTATTATCTTTAAGTAATTGTACAAAGGAGTTGCCATTCACTGAAGCAGTTTATGGATACAGTGCATCTTGATCAATTTCACCCCTTTAAACATTCTCATCGACCCCTCCCAATCAAAAACTATCCTTATGTATCTCAATATTATGTTATCATATTACTTGCCGTTTAACAAAGCAGTTTATGTGTACAATGCACCTGGAATTGTGTTATCACTTCAACATCTTCACTCTCATTTAACACTACGCCTTCCTTTGTATATTTCAATTCTGGGAAGTATACAATGGATTCTTGCCTGTATTCTATCCTTTTCACCTTCAATTTTTTACCCCTCTCACATTGCCCCTCCGCTGTCCTCTCTTGCAGTACACATTTACTGGAAATTATTTTGTTGGGTTTTGATTAATCTTTTAAGAAACTTAGGGTATTTTCACTCTCCATGTACTCTGACACTTCAGATAATTCATTTGTACCTTCTTGCATACCATCCAGTGTGTTTACATTTAAATTAATAGGCACCTTGTACCTACCACAAATGAGGAAAATCATGCAACCTAAGTTTTTCTGGGTCTGCTTTATTTCACTAAATATGATTATTTCTAAGTGTTTCATTAAAAATGGTGCTATATTATTCTTTCTTATGGATGAACAGAATTCCATTATGTAGGTATATATATATATATATATATATATATATATATATATATATATATATATATATATATATATATATGTATGCATATATATGTGTATATATACATATGTGTGTATGTATGTATGTATGTATGTATGTATGTATGTATACACATATATATACAAACATACTTGTGATTAAGGATCAATAAAATTATATATATGACTTATATGTATATATTATATATATATAATTCTCGATCTCTTTTTACAATGAGAGTCATCTGAGCTGATTCCATATGTTGGATACAGAAAATAATGTAACATAAACATGTTTGTTCTGATAGCTTCAGTGTGGCCTTGTTTCTGCTCTATTGGATAAATGCTCATAAGTGGAATTGCTGGATCATAGGTAGCTCTCTATTCTGTTCTGTTGGTAATTTCCATAATGTTTTCCAAAGTGATTGAACACGATTACATTCCCACCAACAGTGTAATAGAGTTTTCTTCGGGCCACAACCCTATCAGTATCTGTTATTGTTCGTTTTCTCATGACATTGTAACAGGGGTGAGATGAATCTCAGTTTTGTTTGGATTTGCATTTCTTTTATGGAGAGAGATGTGTATATTTGTCATTCTTAATTCTTCTAAGAAGTTATCTTTAAATCTTTATCCCATATATTAATTGGGTTCTTGTTTATTTGAGGGTTTATTTTTGTTGGGTTTAAATTATTGATCTCTAAATATGGGTTAGTTATGAAAACCCTTGTCTGATGCTTAGCTAGTAAAAATCTTCTTCCATTCTGTTCTCTTTCTATATATCCTGCTGACTTTTCTTTTGCTATGAAGAAACAACTTCAGTATGATGCAATTCTATTGATCCAGAAAAAATAATATTACACCATTCATAAGGAAATGGAAAGACTTTGAACAAACTTATAGAACGAAACCTTAGAAAACAAATCATAGAAAGAAAGACAGACTCAAAGAAATATAGGTTGCCTAATTTCCCTCATTTGTTGTATTAGAATGTGCCTATAATTCTACAAGTAAACACATTTGGATGGTAAAAGAGAAAACATTACACATGTACATCATAAATTATAAAGGATTCTAAATATTTATACATTAAGCTTAAAGGAGGATGCCCTTTGGAGATTATCACAAATTCTCAATAGCTATATGAATATTATCATATAAAATAATGTTCATCAAAATGACCTTCAAGAAATGATAATGAGAGTTCTTTTATTGTTTTGCTTTTTCCTTCTGTCTTCTGAAGCTGATTTTTTTTTTTTGTACCTTTGGTCTTATATGTAAGTTTGAAAAGTGCAAGGGGGAACAGAAATGGTGGGATAAAGGGTGAACAAATGCATCAGTGCTACTCAATAGACACTACATTAATACTGAAGTATATAACTTGGGGGCAGGGAGGTTGAAAGGGAAAAACTGGGAGAATATGAGGGAAGAGGTGACACAGTTCAAAAAGAAATGTGCTCATTATCTGACTTATTTACTTATAACCCTTCTGTACATCATTATTACAAACTAAAACCGAACCACATTAAAAGCCAGAGTAGCTATGCTTATATTAGATAAAATAAGCTTTAAATTAAAAGTGGTATGAAAGTAAAAAGAGACAAAGAAGGACCTTAAATATTGATAAAGAAAAGTCCCCATCAGGGGGATATAAGAATTTTGGGCTAGGAAGGTGGCTCAGTGGTAGAGCGCTTACCTTGCATGCATGAGGCCCTGGGTTTGATTCCTCAGCACCACATAAGAAGAAAAAAAACCGGAAGTGGCACTGTGGCTCAAGTGGTAGAGCACTCACTTTGAGATGAAGAGCTGAGGGATGGTGCCTAGGCCCAGAGTTCAGGACCCATGACCGGACCCAAAACAACAACAACAAAAGTATTCTAAATATCCATGCCCTGAATCCTAGAGCTCCTAAATTTATCCACAAATAGCACTTATCCTAAAATCATGCATACATGCAAACAGATTGTTGGTTGATTGAACACATCATTCTTACCTCTGGACAGACCATCCAGGTAAAAACTTAGCAAAAAAACTTCAGAGATAAATAACTGCATTGACAAGCTATAACTAACAGATATCTACAGATTATTTAACCTAGCAGCATCACAATATATATTCCTCTCAGCAACCCATGGAACATTCTCCAAAATAGATCATATCTTAGATCACAAGGAAAATCTGTGAAAATTCAAAAATAAAAATTAAATTCTCCTTGTATCCTGTCAGACCACAATGGGACCAAATTAGATCTCGACATCAAAAGGCATCACAGAAAATTCTGAAACTCACAGAGACTGAATAACACATTGCTAAATCATCAGCAAGTCACTGATGGGATATGGAGGGAAGTTCCAACGTTTATGGAATTCAGTGAAAGTGAACACACAAAATACTGCCTCCTCTGGGACACAACAACACAGGCAATAATCAGAGGAAAATTTATAGCTTTGAGTATGTGCCTCAACAAACTAGAACAATCTTGAATCAACACTAATGATGCACCACTAGGTCTTTGAAAAACAGGAACAAGCCAAACCAAAAACTGTTAGACAGAAATAATACAAATTGCAGTTCTTTTAGATATTTCAAATGGCTTAGGAGTAACATAAACAATAATTCCAGGTTTTCAGAAAATTTAATTTACAATCAGCAAACAAATCAGATTCAACTCCATAGCATAAGCTTTAGGAAAAATGAAATAAGGAATACGGTATGAACTTTGTAATTTTCTATTAGAAATTAGAGCAAAATGCCAGAAAAAGACTCTGCAAAAAATAAACAGAAGTTTTTGATAAGATATTAAATATTATGTAGGGAAAAGTAATTTTACCTACATTTCCGATTATATGATAGCTTATTTTGTTTGCTAATCAAAAAAACTCAAAAAGATTTTTAAATATGATATGAAAAATGCATCATCATGAATGAATGAAATCAGGGAGTAGATGGCTCAAGAGCTGGGTGGTTTGTTAAATATTCTCATTATTTTGAATGATCTGGTGTTTTCGTATGTGTGGAATTATGAATGTATTTTATGTCTGGGCAGGAAAGTTTGATTATTAGAACATTGTCTGATATCCAATGTAAGGAACCTAATCAGAGTGATAAATGTGTGTGTGTGTGTGTGTGTGTGTGTGTGTGTGTGTGTGTGTGTGTGTGTGTGTCTGTGTCTGTCTGTGTGTGTGCCTGCAAGTCTGTGTTTAGAAGGAAGAATCTTATTACGCTCAGGGTATATATTTAATTCTATTAGGTATACTACATTAATGACAGTAGATAAAAGTAATTAACATTTTGGGCCATATGTTTGTGTTCATATGATTGCATGAACAAACTAAAAAGTTATGTTTGGGGTATGAGATTTGTTAAAGGTCAGCTGAAATTATAAACATTTGGAATCATCAGAAAGATATCAATGGCAATCTTTTCAGTGTAGATCAATTTTAGACAACACTTGCAAGAATATGTAATCCTATATGGAAATGCAATATTTATTGATTTTTCCGTAGCCACGGTATTCTATAAATTTGTAGCAAAATGAGTTAAATTATGGAAACATAAATGTAATGTGATTGTTTATTGCATACAGTTTTATACTTTAGTTTCATTGTCAAAATATCTTTATTTCAACTGTATAGGAAGGAAAACCCTAAATATTACAGTTTGTGACATATTTCACATTGGGAAGCTTTGTCTGTATCAATAAGTTTATTTCTTTTTGTTCTGCTTTCCTATTCATAACTCTGTTTCTCATACTATTCTTCTAAGGTCTTTTTCTTTCTTCCCATTTAGGCTTCAACATACCTCATGCTCTGTTTGTTTGATAACATTAGTCAGTCTACCATTTGAACCATGTCTCCAGCCCAGAAATTTTTGTAGTTAATTGGTGATAGAACCTTATGAACTTTACTATCAGCCTGAAAACCATTATCCGTCAAGTCTCATCCTTCTTAATCACTAGGTTATAGAGATGAGTCATGGACCCCAAGAATCAATGACTTTTCATGTCTTACAGATTCCACATATTTGCTAGTAATTGTAATATTAACTACCATAGATTGGGTAGCATTAACAATGTAAATACATTGCCTCCGAGTTTGAGGAAATAGAACTCCAAGGTCAGAATTGGCTTCTTCTGAGTCCTCTTTCCTTGGCATATTCAAGGTCTTCTGCTTCTCTTGGGGGCACTTCAACTTAACTGCTACCTTTGAGATTCAATTTCCAAATGCAGTCACTTTTTGAGGCAATGGGTTTTTTATCTTTTGTATGATTTCAGTGGGACAGTATCCAACACATAACAAATTACTTAATGGATAGAAGAAAATCTCTAATAAGAAATTATTTGGTTTGGGCATGGAAGTTGTGGTTGTAATTTTAAAACAATTAGCAAGAGAGGTAAAGGTTTTATTAGAGCTTGTAAAACCAGTATGAAGTCTGGACCTTAGACATGCCAAATTCTTACTCTGGCACAAACTTAAATTCCTACTGGTACTGGGGGATTGAACCCAAAACCCTATACTTGTGAAACAGCATTTCTACTACTGCCATACCTGCAGATTGTAATTGGATTTCTTTTTTTGAGGTAGTATCACTATGCCTGGGCCTGATTGGACTGTGGTAATCTTAACACAAGCAAAAAAGATTGCACCCAGCAAATAGTTAGAGGTTCTGAAACTTCTTTTTGTGTCTAGGATTGCCTGGAACTGGAATTCTCTAATCTGTTTCCCAAGTAGATAAGATTAAAGGTTTGAGCCATTTTATTCAGTAAAAGTGTACGATTTGAAAATATCTTGATATTGCCTATATTTGTGATTAACATACATAACTAACCTTAAATTTCTCCCTTTTTGTTTAATACTCTGAGTTGAAAACATTGGCTTACTTGATATACATGGCTTTGTTTTGGATGGAATCCCATAACAATCCAAAAAAATCTCCCAAAAGTTTATGTCAAAAATCATGGAAAAAAGGCTGCAGGTTGGAAAAAAAGTTGATCCTTAAGTTATAAATGCAATATATTTATAGTGTTAGTAAATGCTTTCTTAAGTATGAGAAGAGAAGAAAGGCAGAAGTGGAAAGATATCAGATATAATTTTGATAACCTACTAAGTCTCTGTAGAAATTCTGTAGTTGTTACTTCATGTTAACTTCCTTTCTTAAAGCTTGCTTTATTACAACCCTGTAGGTTGGACTGATTGGTTACCTTCTCCAGGAAATGAGGCCGATTTTAGAAGGCTGATGGTGTGGTAAATAAGGAATGATGAGAATGAGCACAGATATTATCACAGAATGAACCAACCAGGTTCAACTGCTGAACAGCAAAACAAAGCTAAGTATCAAATCTGATGATCCACATTGGAAGATATATAGATAGATACGTATACATATACATTTACATGCATGCATGAAATAGTAAATCTCCAGTTGAATATAAAGAAACTTGGCCTGACAATTATTAAATTCTATCAAATTGGTTGCAGGAAAGGTACAGTAAAATATCAATAGTTAGCATAGATTTTGCATAGAATTTTTTAAAGGATGAAAGTTCTTTCTTCATAATATACTTTACAAAAACTCTTAGTATGTTTCAAGTTTTTTTACATTGTAGTAGGAACATCTATACAATGCTGAGAATTGGAATTACACACAATATGCAACATGGGTAGGCACTGGTGGTTCAAGGATTTAATCTTAGCTAGTTAGGAGATTGAGATCTGAAGATTACAATTTGAAGCCAGCAAGAGTAGGAAAGTTCTTTAGACTCTTATCTCCAATTAACCATAGGGGCAAATGGAGTTCCAGTTCAAATTGTATGTCGATCATTGGCCTTGACCACAAAAGCACCATCCAGACCCTGAGTTTAAGCCCTAGGATCAAAAGAAACAAAAACATAAAATACAACATGGACTTAGATATTTTATAATGAGGCATATTTTTATGTACTCTACATTGTTAGAAAGACTAGACTTCTGTGTTAGCTTTATAACCTACCATAATAAGTGATATTGTCCATGTATTAAGCAGAAAGACTTACTCAGATTTACAAGTTTGAAGATTTCAGTGTATGTTCAGTTGGTTTTATTGCTTTGGTGGCCTGTGACAAGACTATGTCCAGGTGGGGAGTATGTCAAAGTGAAATGTTTTTGACCTAGAATGATTAAAATATAAAAGAAAAAAGTAGATGAGAGACTATGTTTTCCTGGGTTTCACTCTGAAGAACTCAATCTCAAGAACTATTCAGGTATTCTCCACAGTCTGGAAGGGAATGGAAAGCCATTTTTCTTTCACACATAGGTCTTTCTGGGGAATATTAAAATCAAATGGCAACATCTTCACTTATAACAGAATATTAGTCCATTATGACTTACAGAATAAGTTTCCTGGCATATATTTTCTTTTGTTCCTCTTTTGTGGGGGTGATATAAATATTTTTTCCAGAAAGGCAACCTGGTCTTAATCATTATCCACAAAATTTATGCTGTCATAAAATCGGAGAGTTTTTTTGAATAAATTAACACAACAGTAGGCTCATTTTATGCCAGCACAAAATATAAACACTAATTACATTTTCACTGAACAACCACTCATAAAAAAAATCATGAAATAATAAAGTACAAGTCCATGTCAATTTTTTATTAAGAGTCATGGGGTTTGAACTCTGAGCCTGGTCATTGTCCTCAGCTCTTCAGCTCAATGCTGCCACTGTACCACTTAAGCCACAGTGCTCTTTCTGGGTTTTAGGTGGTTTATTGGGGACAATTGTATCACATACTTTTATGCCCAGGCTGGCTTTGAACCATTATCCTCAGATGTCAGACTCCTGAGTATCTAGGATTACAGGCATGAGCCACCAAGTCCCAGATCCAAGTCAATTTTAAACAGCAATCTTATTGAAACTTCTGGCTTTTTCCAATAAAAAATCTATTATTTTGAACATTAGTTTATAACTATGAGTTATTTTTAGATGTAACTGGGAATTTTTTAATAGAAACAAATATAATTTTTAACATTACTAAGTATCTCACAAAAATCCAGTGTAATTGATTTTCCCAAAGTCAATTATTACATACTATCTCACACTATTATTAGTAAATTCTATATTGCATATAGTGTGAAGTGAAAAATAGTTTGAAAAATTTCATTTAAATTAGTAGATGCTATTTTAGCATTATAAATTCACATCTGTGGTTTTAAATGAAGGAAATGAGATTTTAGAGTTAAAATCCAATATGAATGTGTAGTGTTTCCCAAATAAACCAAAAATTCTGAGTTCATACAGAAAAAATTATTACCATTGGAAATAATGAGGCAAGAGGAGGCAGAATTCAAATCACGTCAAACATTATCTGTTATTGTCCCACATCTTCCACTAACAAGAACTCCCTGGTCCCAGTTGTCACAAAATTTCAAGTGTCTCTCTTAGAATTCTATGTGGAAAAGTTCTAAATCACTGACTTTTTCTACTTTGTGTTATATGAGACAAAATTTAGACACAAAACAATTGAAATAAAATGCACACATAAGTTGAAGTCACCACAGCTGGAAAAACAACCAAGAGATTGGAATTCCCACAGGAACAAAAACATGTTATACCCAGTGTTTTTTAAGTACAAAAACCTCAAATACATGTTAATTTGAGTAGAGTATAAAGATAACTCTCAGAAATAAGGTTGTGTTAATTTGTAATTAAATTCATCTCGATGAATGTAATATAGCAAATCCCTTGAATGGATCAAATTGTTTAAAACAAAGGTAATTGTATGTGAAGTAAGATCTGCCCATATTTAAGAGAAAAATCCAACAGTATCAAATCACAAACAGCATGACATACTTGAAAACTTCAGAAATGCAATGAATAAGTCCAATAGTATCCATATTGAGAACTAACTACTGATTTAACAAGAACAAAATGTGCAAATGATAGAATCTGAGCAGCATACATGAGTGTACATAATTTAAAACTACTCTAAATTACAGTGTAGAAGACTGAATGTGGGTTACCTAAAGGAAACCATGAACACATGACATAAATGAAATAAAAATCTAATGAAAAGAGAGAATAAAAGTAGTTTCTGGAAAATATTATTTTAATAAATGGTGGTCAAAATCCTTCTAACACTGACAAAATGGCACACCTACTTAATTATAACCAAAAAAGACCCAAGTTACTAGAGCTGATTTGAAACTTTGGCAAAGTAGCAGGATACAACTGTAACATTATTACGGATTTGACTCTGGCATGGAATTCATTTCCTCTTTGATCTGACAAATGAAGATATGAAAGAACATAACTTGAAGAATGAGGTTGGAATTTTGATAGGTATCGCATTGAATTTGTAGTTAGCCTTAGGAAGTACTGCCATTTTCACGATGTAAATCTTTCCAATCCAGGAGCATGGGAGTTTTTCCCATTTTCTAAGTTCTGTCATATTTCCTTTTTCAAGTTTTTAAAGTTTTCATCATAGAGGTCCTTCACTTCTTTGGTTAAGTTAATTCCTATGTATTTTATTTTTTCTTTGTGGGGCTATTACAAATGCAGTTGCTTTCCTAATTTCAGCACCACTTTTCTCATTCTTGCCATACAGAAAACGCATTCATTTTGGGGGGTTAAATTTATACCCTGCTATTTTGCCAAAGTTTAGAATCAGCTTGAGTAATTTGGGAGTGGAATCTATGGGATTCTTTAAATACAAGATTATGTCATCTGCAAAGAGGGGGAGTTTTATATCTTCTTTTCCTATTTGGATCTCCTTTATGTCTGGATCTTGCTTTATTGCTGTACCTAGGCATTCTCATATATGGTTGAAGAGAAGTAGAGAGAGTGGACATCCTTGTCTTGTTCCTGAGTTAAGTGGAAATGGCTTTAGTTTTTCACCATTAAGTATAATGCTGGCTGTTGGTTTGTCATATACAGCTTTTATTGTATTGGAATGTTCCATGGATTCCTAATTTTTCCAACACGTTCATCATAAAGGGGTGTTGGATATTGTCGAATGCTTTTTCTGCATCTATTGAAATAACAATGTGGTTATTATCCTTGCTCCTGTTGATGTGATGAATAATATTAATTGATTTGTCTATATTGAACCAGCTTTGCATCTCTGAAATGAATCCTGTTTGATCGTGGTGTATGATTTTTTGGATGAATTGTTGAAGTCGATTGGCCAAAATTTTGTTGAGAAATTTTGCATCAATGTTCATCAAAGAAATGGGACTATAGTTCTCTTTCTTTGATGAGTCCCTGCCTGGTTTTGGGATGAGGGTTATCATGGCTTCATAGATTGTGTTCGGTAGTGAATTTTCTCTTTCAATTTCATTGAAGAGTTGGAGGAGTATTAGCGTGAGCTCTGCTTTGAAGGCCTTGTAGAATTCCACTGTAAAAACATCTGGTTCTGGACTTTTCTTAGCTGGGAGGTCTCTTATTGCTGTTTCTATTTCAATGCTTGATATGGGCCTGTTAAAATGGTTAAACTCATCTTGGTTTAGTTTTGGCATGTCAATATTTACGAGGAAAAGGTCCATTTCTGCCAAGTTCTCAAACTTATTAGCATAAAGTTTTGAGAAGTATTCCCTTGTAATGTTCTGAATCTTGGTTGTTTCTGTGGTGATGCTTCCATTCTCATCTTTGAGTTTATTTATTTGGGTGTGTTCTCTTCTTTTTCTGATAAGATTTGATAAGGGTCTCTCAATTTTGTTAATTTTTTTGAAGAACCAACTCTTTGTTTTGTTGATTCTTTCTATAGTTTTTTGGATTCTAATTCATTTAATTCTGATTTAATTTTAATTATTTCTATCCAGCTACTGGATTGGGGTTTATCTTGCTGTTCTTTTTCAAGGATTTTCAGATGTGTCATTAAAATGTTGGTTTCAGATCTCTCCAATTTGTTGATGTAGGAGCTCAGAGCTATAAACTTGCCTGTGAGTACTGCCTTTGCTGTGTCCCAGAGGAGCTGGTGATTTGTGTGCTCATTTTTGTTGAATAGCATGAACATTTGGATTTCCTTTCTAATCTTTTCCATGACCCACTCATGATTCAGCAGTGTGTTGTTCAACCTCCATGTGTTACCTGACTTTCGTTGGTGATTTTTGATGTTGACTTCTAATTGAATTCCCTTGTGGTCAGAGAGAATGCAAGGTATAATTTCAATGTTTCTGAATTTGGACAAGTTTGCTTTGTGGCCTATAATGTGGTCTATTTTAGAAAATGTTCCATGTGCTGCTGAGAAAAACGTGTATTTTGACGCTGCTGGGTGAAATATTCGGTAGATGTCTGTTAAATCTAGCTGATTTATGCAGCTGTTTAGAACAGCGGTTTCTCTGTTGAGTTTTTGCCGAGTTGATCTATCTAATGGGGAGAGTGGTGTTTTAAAATCCCCAACAATTAATGTCTTTGGATATATGTGGGATTTGAGGGAAAGTAGTGTTTCTTGGATAAATTTGGGTGCTCCATTGTTTGGCGAATAGATATTTAGAATTGTCATATACTCCTGAAGGCGAGATCCCTTAATTAGTATGTAGCGACCTTCTTTATCTCTTCTCACGAATTTTAATTTGAAGTCTATTTTATCTGATATTAGGATTGCAACTCCTGCCTGTTTTGGGAGCCCGTTTGCTTGTTAAATTATTTTGCAGCCTTTAACATTGAAAATGTGTTTGATTTATGGGCAAGATGTGACTCCTGAAGGCAGGAGATAGAAGGATCTTGTTTTTTAATCAAACTAGACAGTCTATGTTGCTTAATTGGAGAGTTAAGTCCGTTAATGTTGAGAGATAGGACTGAGAGGTATTTGGGAGTTCCTGCCATATAATTCACCTTCTTGGGGGCTGCAGTTACTGGGTTCCTCCTATGGTTCCTGGATTCTCAGTATGGGCGTGGTTTCTTGGCCTTTATTGTGGTCTTTTTTGTTTTCTATATGTAGGACATCTTTAAGAATATTTTGTAGGGCTGGTTTGGTGGAGAAATACTGTTTTTTTTTTCTTTTCTATGGAAGGTTTTTATTTGGCCTTCAGTTATGAAGGAGAGTTTAGCTGGGTTCAGTATTCTTGGTTGATAGTTGTTTGTCTTTAGGGAATGGAATACATCATTCCAGGCTCTTCTTGCTTTGATTGTCTCTGCTGAGAAATCTGAAGTGATTCTAATTGTTTTCCCTTTATAGGTGATTAATCTTTTCTCCTTGACAGCTTTAAGGATCTTTTCCTTGTTCTCAGTCGATCCTGTGTGGATTATAATGTGACGGTGGGATGTCTTATTCTGGTCTGATATATTTGGAGTCCTAAAAACTTCTTGTATCTGAATAGGCCTATCATTTTGCATGTTTGGGAAGTTCTCTGTTAGGACCCTGTTAAACAAATTTCCTAGACCATTAACTTCTGTTTCTAGGTGCTCCTCTACACCCATTATCCTCAGATTAGGCCTTCTGATGGTGTCTTCCAAGTGTTGGATAGATCTATCATATTTCTTGGACTTGTCTTAGATGGTTGTATGTTCTTTCTCTATAATATCTAGGCTGTTTTCAGTCCCTGAGGTTCGAAATTCTGCATGGTCTAACCTGCTGTCAAGACTTTCTACTTTGTTTTTTATTTCTTTTTCCTTCTAATTAGTCAGCTTTGATGGCTTCAAATTCTTTGTTGAGCTTTGTTTTAGATCTTGAATGAACTTCTTTACTTCCTTAATTTGATGTTCAGTGTTTATTCTCAAATCACTTAGTTGATTGGTTATGGTTTCCTTCGACTCCCATTCCTTCTGTTGGGTTACATTCAGCATTCCCTTTGTGGTGTCCCTGACTTCCTTCAGCTCTTTGTTAATGGATCCCATGAATGGCTTTACTGATCTTTGTGTATTCTCATCCTGCTCTATCAATTCCTGTATTATTCTTTGCTTATCTTCCTCCCGTTCATGCCATTCCTGTAGTTCTCTTTGAGTGTTCTCAGCCTGTTTATGCCATTCCTGCCTTTCTCTTTGAGTATTCTCCAGCTGCTCAAGCAAATCCTGTATGAGTTTTTGAGTAGCTGCCTCACGCTCATGATATTCCTGTATAACACTTTGTATTTTCTCCTCTCTCTCCCTCTCACGCTCATACAGAGTACTTTGTATGTTTTCACTCTTTAATTTATCATGTTTGCCAGCTGTGTTTGTAGAGCTATTTGGGAACTCTCCTCTGGATTATTCATTATCTGTTCTGTCCCATGATTATCATTATTGGTAGTTGAGAAACCCTGATTTGCAATTTTTCTTGTGTTTTTCAGGCTTACTCTGCCCATTTGGGATTAAAATAACACCAGTTTTGTGCTAGAACACTATCTTAAGGCAAGCATCAACCAAAGTCTGAATTTGCACAGTCAATAGTCTGCAGATACAATCTAGTTCAACAGATACATCTATTCAACATCAAACAATTATATATGAATGGGCTACGAACCAAAAAGAAGAATTTGGAAAACCAGAAATTATTAGGGTTAGGGAGAGATTTGGGTAAAGAATAGGAATAGAGTAAGGAAGGCATAGGGAGAGTTAAGTAAGTCCTAATCTCAAAGAAGGAAATAGGTTGGATAGGATGAAAGTAGAGAGAGAGAAGAAAAGAAAAAAGAGAAAGGGATAAGAAAGAGGCCAGAAAAAAACAGAAAAATAAAAATTAAAAATATTCTGCAAAATCGAAAATAAACTATTCAGAGAAGAACATGAATATAATGAGAGAAGGGGAGGGATATAAAGGAGATATGAAAAACTTAAAGATAAACATTTTGAAAATATTACATAGGCATAAAGAGGTAGTACTTCTATTAAGGAATTTAAGTCTCAGAGGTTTTGAATTGAGTAATAAATTTGTGGATTAAGTGTGTACACAATGGGGGGTAGGATCTAATAGTCAACTACGGGTTTATCTGAGGATATGCAGAACAACATTTAAGGCACATAAAGAAGAACGAAAGAGAAGAAAAGGTGAACAGGATAAGAAAGAAAGAAAAAAAGATCAGAAGTTCAGTAGAGCTAACCAAAAAAATAAAAAGAATTTTTTTTAAAAAAGAAAGAAAATACAGAAAGAAAAACGCACACACACATGTACCCCTAAAATAAAAATTATAAGAAGAGAAAAAAGTTACTAGAGAACAATTTTTTTCAAAAAAGGTAAAAATTTAAAAAAAGTTTAGAAAAGAAAAAAAATTAATAAAATGTACAAAAAAGAAGAAGAAAAAAAAAGTTATTTGATTTTTTTGGGAGGGTTGGGAAAAATCATGTATCTCCCTTGTGTCCATAACCAGCCTCTTATTGGAGTCTCTGATCTGCTTGTGGTCCTGTGGCTTGGTTGATTTCTTAAGTCAGTTTGTTTGAACAGGCAGAAAAATGCTCTGCTTTACCCGGGATTTTGGGATCCTCCTTCCACGTTAGTTCAATGGGAGGGAGATCTGTCACAAAAGAGGGAGATGGCTTTTTCCTCAAGTTTGGAGATGCTGTGGTGAGGCTAGATTCTGGGTAGAGTTGAGGCCTTTCAGGAAACAGTAGCTTTTCCCAGGGGCTAGTTTGTGAGAAACTCACAGAGCCCAGCCTGGAGCCACTCTCAGGGTTTATGTTTACTGGATTTCAATTGATTGTCAAAGCTGCTAAAGGGAGGGGCAGCCTCTGGCTCTGATTACCCAGTGAAGAAAGCCACTCCTATTGCTGTTGCCCAAGCTGGGTGACTTTTCCCAGGGTGGTGCTTAGTCTGGTAGGGCTCCTTAGGTTCTTATGACCTGCTAAATGACTCCAGTTTTCTTCCAAGGCCTGAGTTGGAGCTAGCAGCTCCATAGAGCTTTGTCAGTATTCAAGATGGAGATCTCTGGTATTGGGGTGGGATAGGGGTGGCCTTCCTTCCTCTGCTCCATGAGAAGGAGTGAGTACATCAGGCTTCTACTCACGCTGATTCTTGGTTCCTGGGTCGTCTCTGGTCTGTGAACTGCAGGATGAAGATGTCTGCTCCTTGTCGGTTTTTGCTGGTGTTGAGTAGAATCCATTCGCCTGCTGTGTCTGGCTCCTTTGTCCTGGACTCTCTGTGATTCAGGTATGATGGCCAAAGCCATGGCTGCCGCTGCAGCAGCGGCGGCTGCTGGTAAGAGCTCAGATCTGTCTCTTTGCTTGAATTTTCCCTCTCTGGCCTAAATCTCTGTCCTGTGATGGCACACTTGATGTGATTCTCTGGCTTAGGCCTGTTCACTGGAACTCTAAAACTGCTTTCTATGCAAGAGCTTGTTTAGCCTCCAGCTTCTCCGCCATCTTCCAGAAACTCTTTTGTCCTTTGGTTAACTGTTCTTCAACTAATTGGCGAGCTGCTTCTAATTTCTCTCTTGATAAAGACCATTATTCAATCAAAAGAGATTCCTCAGATTTCCATAATATCATTATGGGCTCCATCTAAAAATGTTAAAATTGGATATGTGCTCCCCATTGTTCCAGTACATCTCTACCAATTATGTTAACTGGAACTTCCATAATATAAGGTTTAAGGACAGCTGTCTCTCTGTCTTCTGAGATTATAGCAACATACGACACTGCTTTCCTATAAAATTTACAGGAGTATTGCTAACTCTTTTAATATTACAGGGGATTATTTCATATAATAAATGATTTGGTCATTCATGAGTGTTAATAATTGCAATATCTGAGCCAGTATCTATTAGTCCTATCAATATCTTTCCCTGAATATTAATTTTAATCTTAGGCTGCATTTTAGCAATATGAGTGGTTCAAAACACATTTTGTTGGTTAATCCTTCCAAATCCCCCAATGCGGTGTGTAAATGAGTTTCCAATAGATATATATGTTAATAACAAAATTTGAGCAATTCGTTCTCCCTTTTTAAAGGAAATATCTGCAGCAGCTGACATTAAAATTTTTTCCCCCAATATAGTCAGTATCAATAATTCCTTAATGTACTAAAACTCCTTTTTCATTAAGACTGGATCTACCAGCCAATAGGCCACATGTTCCTTCAGGTAAAGGCCCATAAATTCCGGTAGGAATTTTTTGTGACTTATCACCACCTTTTAAAATAAAATCTTCTAAGGGTGGTATGTCCACTGCGGCGCTGTGGGCTGTGGCAGGGACAAGGAAAAAGAGGGTTGGCTGCCTCGGTTACTAATCCTGGGCCCCGGGGCTGCCCCAATGGAGAGTTTGCCTGCATAGGGTAAGCATGTTTTATAGGAATTCCTTTATTGTCTATTTTTGATCTACACTCCCTTGCCAAATGCTTCCTTTTTTTACATTTAGGGCAGATTTCCAGTCCTCTCTTGTTAGCATCAGTAGCCTTTTTATATTTTTTTTTATATTTCCCATTTGACCACATCCAAAACACTTTAGATTAGAGGGTTTTGTTTGCAAAGCATGCCAGGTAGTGGCCATAGTTTCAGCAAACACCTGCATATGCCTGGATTCAGATGTAAATTCTTTACAGGCCCTTAAATATGTATTCACATCCCCAGATTCTTTAATAGGCAATAGGGCTCCTCTACAGGCCTCATTAGCATTCTCAGAAGCCAACATGCTCAGCAGTTGTTGTTGTGCAGCCTCTCCCACAACAGTACGTTCCAAGGTCAATTTCAATAGTGATAAAATTTCAACATAGGGTTCATTAGGTTTTTTTAATTACTTTAGTCCAAGAGGCATAATGGTCTCCTTCCGGTCAAATCCTCTCCCATGCCTCTATTACCTATGTCTCTTAACTACTCATGGATCTCTTCAGGAGAGTTCACTTGCATATGAGCATCCGCATATTGTTCTGTTCCACTCAACATGGGAAAGGTTTTGACATGCAGGCGTGGATTACTGCTCTATGCATTTTGTCTAGCCCTTTCTGTACATAACTCAGTAAACCACATTTGCCATTGTAGGTATTCTGTTTCCTTAAGCAAGGCTCTACAAAGCATCTTCCAGTCCTCGGGAGCAAAATTATTGTTATGTCACACAAGCCTATTAAGCAATTGCTTAACATAATGAGACTGAGGACCATACAATGTCACTGCTTTCTTAAGTTTACCAATATCATCAACATCAACAACTTCATATCTGGCTGGCTGAGCTATACCATTCATAGGGGGTGGTCGAATTACAGGATAAGAAAAAATAGGCATTTCAACATCAAATTCACTGTCTGAGCCCTCTGTTTTGTGAGGGAGTGACGCTGTAAGGATTGCAGCGGCCAGCGGTGGAGCCGAAGGTTGCTTTACTTTCACATTCTCAGGTTCTCCTTTCACTCTGCTAATTTCCAACTCCATATGTTGTAATTTTGATAAAATCAATTCCATTTGCTCAGACATTTTATTTACACTTTCAGTTTGTTCCTTTTCAGCCTTTTTTACCTCTTGTTTTTTCTCTGTTAATTGCAATGCATCCTTATCTATTGCATCCTTAACCTCAGAGTCCAATTGTAAATCTACAATAGAAGGGGTGGCCTCTTTCTTTAAGTCTGCTATTAATCTTTCCTCATTCAAAGCTTTAAAAATTGTATGTAAAATAGCCCAAATGGACCAAAATCTAATAGGAATCTTTTCCCCTTCTCGAACAGCTCTTTCTACATTATACTTTACTCGTTTCCAATTATCAACATCTAATGTTCCTTCTTTGGGGAACCAAGGATGTCATTCCCTAAATACATTAATACACATTTCTATGTCAGAAGAAGAAATATTTACACCATAAGCAGCAAGTAAATGTTTAAGCATATGTCCCATCACCTTGTAATTAAAAGTACTTACCTTAATATCCCTTCCTGAATTCAACAATGCAGGGTCACTGTTCGGGCGCCAATTGCCAACGTCTAGTGCATTGGGATGCCTGGGTAAGGGTCATGAAATCACCAGGACACAGGGGATGCAGAGTGCAAACAGCAATTGCCACTGCATGCTGTTATTTATTGATAGTAGGTATTTAAAGACAAGCAAGGATGATCTTTGCCAAGATTTAGTCAGAAGACATTCACACAAAAAATTTCAACAGATACATTTTTACTTAACCTATGAGACAATGTCTTGGTATATTATTATCTAAACTATTTTAGAGCAAGCTCAAACCACTTCTCTAATCTCAGGAAAATGTTTGACCAGCTGTTCATCTATGTTTAAGTAAGCAGAAGAGCTACTTCCTCAGCTCCCAGGAGTCTGTGACATGTGTTTTGAGATTGGGAGAAAGAATATTTTCCCTCTCTAGCACGGCATGCCAAGAGCTTTCCTAATACTCAAACACAGTCCTCAGATAATCCTGAGGCTGGAGTCTGCATCATTCTGCCTCTTCAACATAGACCTTGAGTCTTCACAGTGGGGCTTGAACTCTGGACTTGGGTGCTGTCCCTGTGCTCTTCAGCTCAAGGTGAGTGCTCTACCGCTTGAGACATAGCACCACTTCTACTTTTCTGGTTGTTTATTGGAAATAAGAATCTCATGGAATTTCCTGTCTGGACTGGGATTGAACTGTGATCCTCTGATCTCAGCCTCCTGAGCAGCTAGAATTATAGGAGCGAACCACCGCCGCCTATCTATATTTATATCTGATATTTGTTAGTGGAACAAAGGTTACAAAACTATTATTCTTACCACGAAAGGGTTCACATTGACAGGTATTATTACAAGAAGTAAAACAATAAATATTCACAGTGGCACAAAAATCCCTTAGGTGCCTAACAAGACAGCACATTTTTCTAGACACTGCATGTGGTGTGAACAATTTGCAAACAAAACGACCATAGAAGATATTGGACCCTACACAAAACTGACAATTGCATAAACCCAGTTCTCTATGACAGATTTAGCAAGGCCTGTCTTGGAAATTCTTGTTAGGGATATAATGAAAAATTTATAGTTCAGTTGTTATTACAGAACTCTTTTACACCTGTCACTCAGACATTAACTCTATTTAACATAGTCCCTTTTGGTCTAACATATTTTTTTGGCTCAGGAAACTCGTTTGTTTGTGAAAACTTGGCTGTTCACAAAATAGACACGGGTTTTTTAATCCTTTTGAAATTGCTGTTTGCATAGAGTTCTATGAGATGATCTTCTCTTTGACATATCATAGGAATAAAAATTACTCTGATTCCAACCTGGACAGCAGCTAGCTTGTTCTCTCCCCTAGAAAACCATCCGTGTAGACTTCTTTACATGTAAACAGACCCTCATTTATTTGCAAAAGTCTGTCAGTGAGTCAAACCTCATTCACCCAAGTGAGGTGAATTCCTCTCCCATGCTTCCTTTACATTAAAAATGGTAAGACTGTTTCACAATGTGAATACTTCTTAATGTGAATTGTGACTCCTATTTTCCATAATGTGAATCAAGCAGAGGAATCAGTTTAAGATGTGAAAGAGATTTTCAAAGTGTCTTTGGCCTTGAAAATTGTTCTGGATGTGAATTTTCGGAGAAATATCCCTTTTCAAATACCAAGGACTGATTTTTTTAAATATTGTGCTGGTACTGGGGTTCGAACTCGTGGCCTTGAACTCTATCTGTGTAAGGTCCATTCCTACATGTAGAGCAGACTCTACCCTCATCGAAGCAAAGTGTCCGCCAAGTACCTGCATTACCTAGGCAACTGGCACACCGGGAAGAGGTCACAGTTGCATCTGCTGAGGTCACATCTGAATTTGATGTTGCCACACCTTTCTCCACCCATATCCTAGATAAGGCCTAGCCCAAGCTCTGACGCCCTCTTTCCCAGGTCTTTCCCAGGTCTTTCCCAGGCCTTTCCCAGATGCATGGATGGCCAACATGGCCTGGTGCCAGCCTGAATGATGAATAAACCTACCCTTTCCCTGAATAACACCTGTGTGGTGTGGTTCTTACTCGACCTCTCTTTAAAAACCTAACAATCTGGGCTTTAATTCTCAATGTTTACTCTATACCACCTGAGCCACACTTCACTTCTTCCTTTTACCACAAGTGAAGAAAAGGATCTCTTAGGTTTAACTACTTGGAATAGCTTTGAATTGCAATTGTCAAACTTGAACCTACCTAGTATCTAGCTGTAAGCCACTGGTGTTCTGCAAGAACTCACTTCTTAAGAATAAATATTCACAGGGATGGGAAGGCAGCTCAGTGGTAGAGCACTTGTCTTGCATGCATGAGACCCTCATGAGGTTCGATTCCTCAGCACCACATAAATAGAAAAAAAAAGCTGGAAGTGGTGCTGTGGTTCAAGTGGTACAGTGCTAGCCTTGAGCTGAAGAGCTGAGGAAAAGCACCCAGGCCCAGAGTTCAGGCCCATGATCAGACTCCCCTCCCCAAATAAAGAATAATTATTCACAAAAAGAGGAGAAAACATATTTGTTCAATTACTTATGAGTTGTCAGATAAACCAAATCACGAGCTACTGGAAGAGAAAAAGAGAGAAGATAAGATGAATATGGAGGAGAGACACAAAGAAAGAAGGGAAGGGAGGGTAAATGAGAGGAGGGGAGGAGAAGGGAGGAGAGTAGAGCAGGGAGGACCTGAGTAGAATTATCTACTCTTCACTAAGGTATTGTTGAACAAACAGTGGCTTTGCATTTATGTAGCCAAAGCTTTCTATTTTTGGTAGTAGTAAGCTGAGATATAAAATATCAATTTACTTGTAATCACCTGTTAATGTGCTTACCCTTGTACGATGGAAGCCACAGTTAAGTTACTGTTACAGGGAAGGCAAGAGTACACAGTTTAAGTGATTCTGAGAAACAATAATTGATGTGCCAGGAATGCTCCCTTGCCCAAACATTACTCTTGTTCCCTGCTCCAGTTTTCTTCTAAAAAAGAATAGCAGAAACAGAAGAGGAAGGAGATATCTGAGTAATGATCATCTTTCTGTTTACCCTCATCCGTTTACCCTCATCCCCTCAAACAATAAAGCCAAAGGAGACTTAACCTGAACTAGTGGTGGAATGGAGGGGGGAGTCTAACTTAATGTGAAAGTTTTAAAATAATTGGGACAACATTTAAAATATTGAAATAAAACTTTTTAAATTATTAATAAAAGGTTACTTGTAATTTATTGAAAATTTAGAAGACTACAGGGCTTACTACATAGTGAAATCTGCATAATTAAAGCGTACTCCTGCTTCTATCATCAGAAATTGAAAATCGTCCCTAAACTTCCAATACTAGGTAAATTACCCTCGATATTCACTTTAAACTGTGTGGATATAATGCAGAAAACATGACTTTAAATTTAGATTGTTGAAGTGATAAGTGATGGAAATTCATGATGCATAGCATAATGTTGAGAGCATGGAAATTATTTTCCTTCCATCTTCAGAGTGTAGAGAAGAAAAAAGCTCTATTGGATGGCCCTGAAGGTCCAATTATAAATTTAGGACAGAAGGTGAATAGGAAAGGAGACCTATCAGCCATTCATAGATTAGAAATGTGGAGAAATATCCTCATTTATGTAGGTCAAAGATGGAAGTGAAGATGTGGCAAGTCCAAAGCCAAACGCCAAAGGCAGA